>NC_140988.1:146877554-147202554 GCF_052327205.1 Somniosus microcephalus | reverse complement strand
GTGCAACCACAGCTGTCTTGCATGCCACCTCTGATCCTTCTCTTTCTCTTCCAGAACAAGCAGATAGAGGCCAATTACCAGTGGGCTACCCATAGGTCTTATTTAAGTTGCACACAGTTACAATTCCCTTAGCTAACACCCAGAGGTGGAGAATGAAGTGAAGCTTTAGAAAGTCTGAGGAGCTTTAGTACTGAAAACAAAAATAAAATACTGAAAGAAAACAAATTCATCAAATAAGCAGCTGACTGATCTATTTAGTGTTTCCAGCATTTTCTGTTTTTGAATCAGTCAAACTACTGGATTAACTTACGGCTACTTGCCAAAACTACCAAGCAAACTCCCCTTTATGAAAAAGATCAACATAACCAAATGAGCCTACCATGCAGTACTCATTCTACATGGACACTGAGAGCCATTGCGCATCAGCGTTATCATAGAATCATAGAATGGTTACAGCACGGGACTCTCAGCTAGTCCCACTCCCCTGCCCTTTCCCCATAGCCCTGCAAATTTGTTTCCTTCAGATACATAGCCAACTCCCTTTTGAAAGATAAGATTGAGTCTACCTCCACCACCCTTTCAGGCAGTGCATTCCAGAACTTAAACACTCGCTGTGTAAAAAAGTTTTTTCTTACGTCGCCTTTGGTTCTTTTGCTAATCACCTTAAATCTGTGTCCTCTGGTTCTCGACCCTTCTGCCAATGGGAACAGTTTCTCTCTACTCTGTCCAGACCCCTCATAATTTTGAACACCTCTATCAAATCTCCTCTCAATGTTCTCTGCTCCAAGGAGAACAACCCCAGCTTCTCCAGTCTATCAACGTAACTGAAGTCCCTCATTCTTGTAAATCTTTTCTGCACCTTCTCTAAGGCCTTCACATCCTTCCTAAAGTGTGGTGCCCAGAATTGGACACAGTACTCCAGTTGAGGCCGAACCAGTGTTTTATACACGTTCAAAATAATTTCCACACTTTTGTACTCTATACCTCTATTTATGACGCCCAGGATCCCGTAAGCCTTTTTAACTGCTTTCTCAACCTGCCCTGCCACCTTCAATGATTTGTGCATGAACAGAGGACTCTCTGTTCATGCACCCCCTTTCGGATTGTACTATTTAGTTTATATGTCCTCTCCTCATTCTTTCTACCAAAATGTATCACTTCACACTTTTCTGCGTTAAATTTCATCTGCCACGTGTCCGCTCATTTCACCAGCCTGTCTATGTCTTCCTGAAGTCAATCACTCTCCTCCTCACTGTTCACCTCATCAGAGCCGGGACCAATATTCTCGCGGGGAGGTTTGCTAGTGCTGTTGGGGAGGGTTTAAACTAACTTGGCAGGGGGATGGGCACCAGCATATAGGATTAGAAAAGAGGAATAAGGTGCATAGAGGAGTGAGTGTGTTGGATAGTACCAGAGAAGAAAGTAGTACTAGAGGCAGAAGTAGTGCCATATTAGATAGGAGCAGACTAAGACTACGAAAAATTAAATGGGTTTAGAATGCATGTACATAAACGCACAAAGTGTGGTGAATAAGGTTGGTGAGCTACAAGCACAATTATCTGTGTGGCAATAGGATGTTGTGACAATAACGGAAATGTGGCTTAAAAACGGTGAGGACTGGGCACTTAATATTTAAGGGTACAAGGTGTTCAGAAAAGATAGGGAAGGAAAAAAGGGAGGTGGGGTGGCAGTGCTGATTAAGGAAGGCATTGTAATGTTGGAAAGGGAGGATGTTCTTGAGGGGACAAGGACAGAAACCATTTGGTTAGAGTTGAGGAGCAAAAAGGGTATGATCACGCCATTGGGGGTATTCTACAGGCCTCCAAATAGTGAGAGGGAGGTAGAGAAGCAAATATGCAGGGAAATCACAGAGATATGCAAGAGCTATAGAGTGGTGATATTGGGGGACTTCAATTACCCAAATATCGATTGGGATAATGCTAGGGTAAAGGGAAAGGAGGGGGAGGAATTTCTGAAATGAGTTCAGGAGAATTTCCTTGACCAATATGTTCTTGGCCCAACTAGGAAGTAGGAATTGTTGGATCTGGTCCTGGGGAATGAGGTGGGCCAGGTCGACCAAGTGTCTGGGAGAACACTTGGGTATGAGTGATCATCACATCATAAGATTTAGATTAGCAATTGAGAGGAGCAAGGAACAATCTAGAATGGAACTTCTAAACTGGAATATGGCTAACTTCAATAGGATGCGAAAGGATCTAGCCAGGGTAAAATGGAACTAAAGACTGACAGGAAAAACCGTAACGGAACAATGGGTAATCATTAACGAGGAGATGTTCCAATTACAGGCTAGGTACATTCCAACAAGAGCGAAGAGTAAGGTAACCAAAGCAGGGGCTCCTTGGATGACGAGGGAGATAGAGAAGATGATTAAACAAAAAAAGCGGGTGTATGATGCATGTCAGGTGAATTCTTCAAGGGAGAACCAGACCAAATGCATTAAGTTGAGAGGGGAAGTAAAGATGAAAATAAGATTGGCAAAGAGAGAATATGAGAGTAGAATGGCGGTTAACATAAAAGGGAACCCAAAAATCTTCTACCGGCATGTAAACAGTAAGCAGGTAGTAAGAGGCGGGGTGGGGCCTATTAGAGACAAAGAAGGTGATATATGCTTAGAGGCGCACGGTAAGGCTAGAATACTCAATGAGTACTTTATATCAGTGTTTACTAAGGAGGTGGATGCTGATAAAATATCAGTAGAAGTGGAAAAGGTAGAAGCAATGGAAGGGGTGAAAATTGATAGACAGGATGTATTAGAAAGGCTGGGTATGCTTGGAGTGGACAAGTCACCTGGTCCAGATGGCTTGCATCCCAGGTTGCTAAGGGAATTGGGGGAGGAGATAGCGGAAGGGCTTGCCATAATTTTCCAATCTTCCCTAGATGTGGGGGAGGTGCCTGAGGATTGGAAAGTGGCAAATGTGACGCCATTGTTCAAGAAAGGGTGCAAGGACAATCCTAGTAACTACAGGCCGGTCAGTTTAACATCAGTGGTGGGTAAAGTTTTAGAAACAATATTCAAGGTAAAAATTAACGGGCACTTGGAGAGGTATAAGCTAATTAAGGAGAGGCAACATGGGTTTGTAAAAGGCAGATCGTGTTTGACTAATCTAATTGAATTTTTTGATGAAGTAACAGAGAGGATTGATGAAGGGAATGCAATGGATGTTGTCTACATGGACTTTAGGAAGGCGTTTGACAAAGTACCACATAGAAGGCTGGTTAACAAAATTGAGGCTCATGGAATAGATGGGTCAGTAGCAGCTTGGATAAGGAATTGGCCTAAGGACAGAAAACAGCAAGTTGTGGTAGATGGCAGTTTTTCAGACTGGAGGATGGTAGACCGTGGTTTTCCCCAAGGGTCAGTGCTGGGGCCACTGCTTTTTTTGATATATAAATGACCTGGATATTAGAATACAGAGTAAAATTTCTAAATTTGCTGATGACACCAAACTTGGGGATGTGGCAAACTGTGAGGATGATACCAATCGACTGCAACAGGACATAAAGAGGCTAGCAGAATGGGCAGACAAGTGGCAGATGGAATTTAATACAGAAGTGTGAGGTGATGCATTTTGGTAGAAGGAACAGGGAGAGGCAATAAATATACACTTAATGGCACAGTTTTAAAGAGTGTGCAGGAGCAGAGGGACCTGGGAATTAATGTGCATAGGTCCCTGAAAGTGGCAGGACATATTGAGAGAGTGGTTAGCAAAGCATATGGGATCTTGGGCTTCATAAATAGAGGTCTTGAATACAAAAGTAGAGAAGTTATGCTGAACCTTTTTAAAGCGTTGGTAAGGCCACAACTGGAGTATTGCGTCCAGTTCTGGTCACCACACTTTAGGAAGGATATGAAGGCCCTTGAGAGGGTGCAGAGGAGATTTACCAGAATGGTTCCGGGGATGGGGGATCTTAGCTACAAGGACAGGTTGGAGAAGCTGGATTTGTTTTCAATAGAGCAAAGGAGGTTGAGGGGTGATTTGATAGAGGTGTACAAGATTATGACGGGTTTGGATAGGCTAGACGGGGAAAGGCTGTTTCCACTAGTTGATGGTACAAGGACTAGGGGACACAGATTTAAGGTTTTGGGCAAGAGATACAGGGGGGATGAGAGGAAAAACTTTTTTACGCAGCAAGTGGTGAGGACCTGGAACAAGCTACTGACGGAAGTGGTGGAAGCAGAGACACTCAATGTTTTCAAGGGGAGACTAGATAAGCACTTGAGAGAAATAAACTTTCAGGGCTATGGGTATAGAGCCGGGAGTGGGACTGACTGGACTCTACAGAGAGCCGGCATGAACTCGATGGGCCGAATGGCCTCCTTCTGTGCCGTATGACTATCACTTCCAAATTTTGTGTCATCTGTAAATTTTGAAATTGCGCCCTGTACACCCACGTCCAAGTCATTAATATATATCAAGAAAAGCAGTGGTCCTAGAACCGACCCCTGGGGAACACCACTGTATACCTTCCTCCAGTCTGAAAAACAACCGTTCACCACTACTCTCTGTTTCCTGTCACTTAGCCAATTTTGTATCCATACTATCACTGTCCCTTTTATTCCATGGGTTTCAACTTTGCTGGCAAGCCTATTATATGGCACTTTGTTGAACACCTTTTGGAAATCCTTCTCTTCTTAGGCAGTCCCTCGGAACCAAAGATGACTTGCTTCCACATTAAAAATGAGTTCTCAGGTGACTGATGAGTCCAATGCGAGACCTACAGTCTCTGTCACAGGTGGGGCAGACGGTGGTTGAAGGGGCGGGTGGGTGGGGTGCTTGGGTTGACGTGCGCTCCTTGCGCTGCCTGCGCTTGGCTTCCGCTTGCTCCCGGCAAAGAGACTTGAGGTGTTCGGCGCCTTCCCGGATGCTTCTCCTCCACTTTGTGCGGTCTTGGGCCAGGGATTCCCAGGTGTCGGTGGGGATGTTACACTTTTTCAAGGAGGCTTTGAGGGTGTCCTTGAAGCGTTTCCTTTGCCCACCTGGGGCTCTCTTGCCGTGTCGGAGTTCCAAGTAGAGCGCTTGCTTTGGGAGTCTCGTATCGGGCATGCGGACAATGTGACCTGTCCATCGGAGCTGATCGAGCGTGGTCAAAGCTTCGATGCTGGGGATGTTGGACTGAGCGAGAACACTGACGTTGGTGCGCCTATCCTGCCAATGAATTTGCAGGATCTTGCTGAGGCAGCGTTGGTGGTACCTCTCCAGTGCTTTGAGGTGCCTGCTGTACATGGTCCATGTCTCTGAGGCATACAGCAGGGCGGGTATCATTGCTGCTCTGTAGACCATGAGCTTAGTGCCGGGTTTGAGGTCCTGGTCTTCAAACACTCTCTTCCTCAGGCGACCGAAGGCTGCACTGGCACACTGAAGGCGGTGTTGGACTTCGTCGTCGACGTCTGCCCTTGTTGACAGTAGGCTCCCGAGGTATGGAAAATGGTCCACGTTGTCCAAGGCCTTGTCGTGGATTTTGATAATCGGGGGGCAGTACTGTGTGATGGGGGCAGGTTGGTAGAGGACCTTTGTCTTATGGATGTTTAGTGTAAGGCCCATACTCTCATACGCTTCGGTGAAGGTGTTGACGATGGTTTGGAGTTCGACCTCCGAGTGAGCGCAGACGCAAGCGTCGTCTGCATACTGTAATTCGACGGCAGAGGATGTAACTGCATTACCCTCATCAACCCTCTCTGTTTCCGCATCAAAAAACTCAATCAAGTTGGTTAAACATGATTTGCCTTTAACAAATCCGTGCTGGCTTTCCTTAATTAATCCACACCTATCCAAGTGACTATTAATTTTGTCCCTGATTACTGTTTCTAAAAGCTTCCCCACTACCGACGTTAAACTGACTGGTCTGTAGTTACTGGGTTTATCTTTACACCCATTTTTGAACAATGGTGTAACATTTGGAATTCTCCAGTCCTCTGGCACCACCCCCATATCTATGGAGGATTGGAATATTATGGCCAGTACCTTCACGATTTCTGCCCTCAAATCCCTCAGCATCCTTGGATGCATCCCATCCACTCCTGGTGATTTAGCTACTTTAAGTACAGCCAGCCTTTCTAATACCTCTTTATCAATTTTTACCCTATCAAGTGTCTCCACTACCTCCTCCTTCACTATGTCTATGGCAGCATCCTCTTCCTTGGTGAAGACAGATGCAAAGTACTCATTTAGTACCTCAGCCATACCCTCTGCCTCCATGCATAGGTCTCCTTTTTGGTCCCTAATCAGCCCCACCCCTCCTCTTACTAACCTTTTGTGATTTATATGCATGAAGAAGACTTTTGGATTACATTTTATGTTGGCTGCCATTCTATTCTCATACCCTCTCTTTGCCCTTTTATTTTCTTTTTCACTTGTCCTCTGACCTTTCTATATATAGCCTGATTCTCAGATGTATTTGCAACTTGACATCTGTCATACACGCTCTTTTTCTGCTTCATCGTATTCTTTATCTGTTTTGTCATCCAAGGAGCCCTGACTTTAGTTGCCCTGCCTTTCCCCCTAGTGGGAATGTACCCGAACTATTTCCTCTTTAAAGGCAGCCCATTCTTCCATTACAGGTTTGCCTGCCAATCTTTGATTCCAGTTTACCTGGGCCAGATCCGTTGTCATCCCAGTTAAACATTTTTACTCGAGATTGCTCCCTGTCCTTTTTCATAGCTTATCTAAACAGTATGATACTATGATCACTGTTCCCTAAATGTTCACCTGCTGACACTTGCTCCACTTGACCTACCTCATTCCCCAGAACCAGAACCAGCAATGCCTCCTCCTTCGTCGGGCCGGAAACATACTGAACAAGAAAGTTCTCCTGAACACACTTCAGAAATTTTTCCCTTTCTCTGCCCTTTACACTGTTACGATCCCAGTCTATATTAGGATAGTTGAAGTCCCCCCATTATTACTACTCTATAGTTCTTGTACCTCTCTGTAATTTCTCTGCAAATTTGCTCCTCCATATCTTTCCCGCTATTTGGTGATCTATAGAATACACCTAGTAGTATAATGGTACCTCTATTATTTCTTAACTCTAGCCATATAGATTCTGTCCTTGACCCCTCCAGGGTATCCTCTCTCTCCAGTGCTGTAACATTCTCCTTAACCAATACTGCCACACCATCTTCTACCATTCCTGCCCTATCTTTCCTCAACATCTTATAACCAGGAATATTTAATAACCAATCCTGCCCTTTTTTGAGCCAGGTCTCAGTTATTGCCACAACACCATATACCCATGTAGCTATTTGTGCCTGCAGCTCACTTACTTTGTTCACATACATACACTATAAACCCATCTTAGACCATCCTGTATTCTCTCTTAGTTTGACCCCACCTTATAACTTATTATTTCTTACTTTAGTGCTCTCTGCCTCTCCCAATCCTTTGAGCACTTTATTTCCCCTTTCTAATGTTACATCCTGGTGCCTATCCCTCTGCCAAATTAGTTTAAACCCTCCTGTTGAGGTGCAAAATCGTCCAGCCTGTACAGGTCCCACCTCCCCCAGAAATGGTCCCAATGCCTCAGGAATCTAAAGCCCTCCCTCCTGCACCATCTCTCCAGCCACGCATTCATCTGTTCTATCCTCCTATTCCTCTACTCACTAGCACGTGGCACCAGGAGTAATCCGGAGATTACTACCTTTGAGGTCCTCTTTCCTAGCTCCCTAATATCTACCTGCAGGACCTCATCCCTCTTTCTACCTATGTCGTTGGTACCAAAATGGACCACAACCTCTGGCTGTTCACCCTCCCTCCTCAGAATGTTCTGCAGCTGCTCAGAGACATCCTTAAACCTGGCACCAGGAAGGCAACCTACCATCTTGGAATCATGTCAACGGCTGCAGAAACGCCTGTCTGCTCCCCTAACTATCGAATCCCCGAGCACTATTGCTCTCCCACTCTTCTTCCTCCCGCCTTGTACAGCTGAGCCACCAATTGTGCCGCAGACTTGGCTCTGGCTGTACTCCCCAGAGGAACCTTTGCCCTCACCAGTACTCAGAACCGAATACTGGTTGGAGAGTGAGATGCACTCAGGGGACTCCTGCACTACCTGTCTGGTCCTCCTCTTCTGTCCGGCAGTCACCCATTCCCTCTCTGCCTGCGCACTCCTTAGCTGCAGGGTGACCACCTCCAGAAACATGCTATCCACGTAGCTCTCAGCCTCACGGATGCACCGCAGTGACGCCAGCTGCTGCTCAAGCTCCGAAACCCGGAGCTCGAGCTCCTTCAGCTGACAACACCTCCTGCACATGTGGTTGTCCAGGACATGGGAAGCGTTCTGGATTTCCCACATGGCACAGGATGTGCATTCTGTGGGAGTGAGCTACCCTGCCATACCTCTATTTAATAGACAATTAACTAACTTACATGAGCACATAACATTGCTTTAGTGGCTCTTCGTTGTCCTGCCATTGACACCATATTATCTATGTAGAAGAGGTGAACTCCTGGCTCCAATAGCATTCAGGATTCAGTGCTCTGTGGGTCTCATGAGCTGGCATGGTCACATTGTAAAACATGGACCTCCAATCTATTTGCCCTCCAAGAGCTCAATAATGAGAGCATACTGAGCATGATAAAAAAGGGGAGAACAGCACTCATCTATCAGAGGTCTCCACTTAAGCACTGCTCTCCCAAAATCCAATAGTCAACATAAAAGAGCCCAAGGTAAACAGAACTGGTCAGCCTTGCTTACTGAGAAGCGCAATATGCGTGTTTTCTCCTCCTACCCCTTCCCCCTCCCCTTTCCCTTTCCACTTTCCCTCCTCCTCCTCCTCCCGGTTCCTCCCTTCCTCTGACTTCCTCTCCATCTATTACTCTTGCCTATCCTACTCTCCTTCCTCTCCTCCTTTTCCCCTCTTGTGCTGCACTTTCCTGCTTCCATATTCCCCTACTCCTCCTCCCATCCCACCCCCTTCCCATCATTCTTCTTTTCCCCCTTCCTACCCCTCCTTCACTATAATTAGATAATCAGGTGACCAAACAAAGAAGAAGAGAAAAACTGGCTTGCTAGAAATTACCAATGAAAGAAACAAAAATAAATAGCCTGGACCGCACTAACCACTGCTAGTAATATGATAAGGAAAAAAAAATCAAAGCTGCAATGAAATGTAACTAATAAGACAATCAGCTAAATTGCAATCCAAGCAATTTGAATTAATTTGCTCGTAATACCATGACTAGTAAAATAGCAATTGAGTTGAAATGAATGAAGACAAACCATAAGGAAACAGTCATCAAATTAAAGTGAATCAAATTGCCAGGAATGATAAAACCATAAATTAAACAAGCCGAGTTGAATCACAATACTAACAAACAAAAAAAACAGAGAAGACTGTCGTGAGTCGTCATCTATAATGTTGATTGGGGCAGATTTCCAACATGCCGCCTGAGTGTAAAGCTGGCATTGCGGATCTGGCGCCCGTTACAGAAACTTCCCAATTTTCATTTCCATTGAAATCAAATTCTATAACGGGCGACAAATCTATCCCATTATGTTTTAATGCATTGAATGGATGAGAGAACAGTGAACAGAGGTAGCTAAACCGGAAGGAACGGAGAGCTTTAACCCATCAAGATGAGCAAAGAGGAAAACAAGTACAACCCCACAGACAACCAAATGTTCCCAGGAGAGAAATTCAAACATCTGATCACAGCATCATTCCAAAGCTCAGTAAGAACACCACTTTGAATTAATATAATAAACCTGTCAAAATTAATCATCATTATGGACATCAAAAAAATTAAAATAAACATGAAAATGAACAAATATTGCTTCTCTGACAGAACAGATTGGCATATGTAACCATAGTTCTATTTTCTTTAAGACAATACTGTTCTGCTAAAATTTTGATATTTGAAGAGCAACAATACTCTGGGGGCAAAATAATCTTGTCTTCTCAATTAAATGAAAGAAAAGCATTCTTCTTTTTCTGTTTGCTGATCCCTGGCACCTGGACACAACTTAACTGTTCAGTGCCAACTGGATCTTGGCCAATACTGAATTTTTGATTTGCATATTATTGCCAGGGTTGGCATCAAGGACTGAGATGTTTGGTGAGGGTCTTAGCACTGCCGATAGCAGCGCTGGCCCTAAAGATGCAAATGGGGAGAGCGTGACGTCACACTGACTTAACGTCACGCTCTGCAAACTTCGACCTTAGCGCTGAGTTTAGCGCTGGGTCCTAAGCTCATTCTGAAAAGCGAGTGTGCAGCAGACTGACAAAGACACAGCCAGCACTTCTTAAAGGGACACACACATCTTTTAGGTAAGTTTGCATTTAAGCCTTTGGTCTGAATTGTTTTTATTTTATTGAAGTAGTGGCTTGGTGCAATACATGTTAAAAGTTTTTAAGTGTGTAGGGAGTGCAGGGAGTGCTGTTGAACACATTCACGGCTTCAGATGGTAAAGGAAGGCCTCTAAGAAGACAGAAAATGTGGGAAATACTCAGCAGGTCAGGCAGCATCTGTGGAGAGAGAAACAGAGTTCACGTCTCAGGTTGAGATGCTGCCTGACCTTCTGAGTATTTCCAGCATTTTATGCTTTTATTTCAGACTTACAGCATCCGCTCATGGAGGGAAGAGGAAGATGCAGAAGAGGAAGACGCAGAAGAGGAGGAAACAGAAGAGGAAGATGCAGAAGAGGAGGATGCAGAGGAGGTAGAAGCAAAGGAAACAGAAGAGGAGGAAGCAGAAGGAAGGATGCAACACAGCCCCTTTCTGGCCAGGATATCCAGGATGGAATCATCCGCCTGTGGTACCAGTGACCACAACCCCAATTCCCCTTTCAAAATTTGTTCCACACCTTACCTTACCTCTGTTACTGAGCCTCACAGTGTCCTCTTGCCCACAGTGCTGAAATGAAAGCCACCAGAAAGCAAACTTTCCAATCCAACTTTATACATCTATCCATCCAATATGACATCAAGAAATCAACTCATTACCCTTATGCATTCCCTTAGTGACTGTCTTGTGTGTGCCTTTGCCTGTCCTACTGATGTCACGCAGTGCTACCCCAGTGGCTACAGCAAGGCTGGTGGAAGGCTGCTGACTTTCAGTGGGGGACACTGCAAATGTCCTTGCTGGTCATAAGAACATAAGAAATAGGAGCAGGAGTGGGCCATTCGGCCCCACGAGCCTGCCCCGCCACTCAATAAGATCATGGCTGGGCTGATCTGATCTTGGCCTCAACGCCACTTTCCCGCCCACTCCCCATAACCCTTGACTCCCCTGTAACTCAAATATATGTCTATCTCCACCTTGAATTTCTTCTTCTTCTTCTTCTTCTTCCTGGGCAGGTTGCATTTTTTGTGTGAGTGAAATGAGGAAGGCACAAGGGTGGAGTTGTGGTGAGGGGAGAGCAGGAAAGCAAGAGGTGCATGCCAGAAGAAGGTTAATGTATGAGGATACCAACATTTTGTATTCTATCAGCCCCGTCGCTGGCCAAGGAGATGACTTTTAAAGATGCATTCACTGACATTGACCACTGGTCTAAGGCCATGAAGCTTCTCTGGGCACTGGAGCCAGCTGGTGGCGGGGGTGGGGGGGGGGGGGGCGACACTGCTGGCAGTGACGGCCTCAGTGTTCTGGGCCCACATCGTTTTTTTCCTTTTATTTAACTTTATAAGTGTAGTGAAACTGCAATTTTTTAAATATTCAGCTTAGTCATTTAGCAGATTGTTGATGTTAATATCATTGCAATCAAACAGAATGAAATCCCAGTTTTTATGGGCTATTTTCTGCAAGTTATGCATATTTATTAAATATTTGGATGTATTCGAGTCAATGGGCTCCTAAAAATAGAACAAAGAAAGAGATTAAAAATGCCAGACAGCATGAAAATAATTCTTTGGCTAGTAACACAAAGTTGAGAGCCTGGAAATTACTGTTGCTTATATTAGCAGACTAACATTTAAAGGGAGGAATTTTAACCCTCCCACAATTTCCAAATCCCCCCCTTCCATCTCCAAATCCATCCGCGATGTCCTACTCCCCCCAACCCCCCCATCTCCGACTCACCCCGCAATCTCCTACTCCTCCCAACACCTCCATCTCCAACTCCCCTGCAATCTCCGACTACACCCCCTCCCCTGATCTCCGACCCAACCCCATCCCTGCAAACTCCTACTTTACTGGCATCCGCTCCTTGGCTGCTTTACCGCCAGACAGATAGCCAGCCTGTTAATCAGGTGGGAAACCTGCTGAAAAAATGTAAAAGTCGTCCTGCAGTTAATTTCTACAGGATGTCCGACTGTCCGGAAATCCTCCCCCCCACCCCCGCTCTCTTCATGGCCCTGAGTAAATATCGGGTCCAATGTGTTCATGTAACATTTCTCTGTCCATTATTTTAACAGGCATTAACTCATTTAAAATAGTAAATGGATTAACTGCTCTGTTAAATTAGCAGACTGAAGAATGTCATTTGACTATATTAAGCATTTGGCTGCTAATATCAATAAGTGATTTCTAAACTCTGCAAACTTAAATCTAAGATTAAATTTAAGGGTTACAAGAATACTGGTTTTAAATCAATTTTAAGACCATATAGCTTTAAATCTCTTATTACACAGGATCTGACAACTGTTTTTACTGTTACTAATTTACTAACGAGTCTCATGGGAATTAGTTAGCTACCTGCCTGCCAGATGAGGATGATTCACTTCCTCTTCATATCAGCTAGCTTCAAATATTTCTTTGAACCAACCCAAACCCACAGAAACTAAAGGCAGAACTCAATTACTGCAGTACAGACAGAGGGCAAGTGTACTGATAAAGAAAGGGGCACAGTACTTATGAAAAATTGTCTAGCAATGTCTTTTGTTTGTGAAGGCTG
This sequence comes from Somniosus microcephalus, assembly GCF_052327205.1. Lineage (NCBI taxonomy): Eukaryota > Metazoa > Chordata > Chondrichthyes > Squaliformes > Somniosidae > Somniosus > Somniosus microcephalus. The sequence goes on along the minus strand of NC_140988.1, from coordinate 147,189,702 downwards.
AAAAGTCATTAGAGCTGTCTGTCATTTAGACGTGATGTCACACCCAAGTGATGGGATGAAGCGTTTTGATGTGCTTTCTGTCATTGTAGTGAATGCCTGAGAACAGTTTGCCAAACACATTTTCATAAAGATGCTGCCTAATTAAAGGGGAACTGTGTTGATCTGAATTTCCATGTCACTCTAAGTGCTATCAAGGGCTATCTGTACACTTATTGTTGCCTCTCGGTTTCATATTCCATGTTTTACACCAACAGGCCAGAGCAAATATTTTGTATAAAAAGTTTCCCTTAATTGTGAACTTTTGTCCCAGTAACACCATCAATGGGGACTGCTGTGTTTGGTTGGGCTCCCGATAGTCCCAAAAGGAGGTCCCATCCATTTTCAAGGCCAGGGCTTGTTGTCATAGGACCAGCGGACCCCGGGGCAGCCCATCAGCTCTGGGCCAGTGGGTCCATTCTTGGGTGGGGCTGGGACCTGGTGCAGCAGCAGCTCAGGCTTCTTTTGTGGAGCACTCATGCTATTATGAAGGCCTACCACCTGACTCAGGTGGGTGCTCCGGCTGCTCAGCAGTAGGCCCGCGGAAAGATAGGGATGGTCACACTATCGGTGGGACTGGGCATGAAGTCATTCACCACCATTTTTGGGGTGCAACCGCCCTGTTTCCACTTGGCAGGAGGCTTCAAAATCACCCCGAATTACTGTAAATCTGATAGTGTAGGTATTGGGAAGTGGCACAACCCATGTAAAGTTTCTGTAGTTTCTTTTCAACTGTATTCATTTGAAATGTAAATAATCTGAACTATTGTAAAGGAAGATGTCGATACACTCACTTGTTCCCACTAAAAGTAGTGTCAGAAACCTCACAACAAATATTTTTTATAGAGAATTTCCCTGGATGACAGTGATGTTTTACTCCTGTGACTTAATGTAAATATGGATGTTATGACTGAGACTACAGTATGCTGTGGACAAAATCATAGAATCATAGAAATGAACGGTACAGGAGGAGGCCATTCGTGTCCGCACCAGCCAAAAAAGAGCTATCCAGCCTAATCCCACTTTCCAGCTCTTGATCTTTAGCCTTGTAGATTACGATACTTCAAGTGCATGTCCAAGTATCTTTTTAAATGCGGTGAGGGTTTTTGCCTTTACCACCCTTTCAGGCAACGAGTTCCAGAGCCCCCAACTTCTGGGTGAAAACATTTCTCCTCAACTCCCCTCTAATTCTTCTACCAATTACTTTAAATCTATGCCCACTGATTATTGACCTCTCTGCTAAGGGAAATAGGCCCTTCCTATCCACTCTATCTGGACCCCTCATAATTCTATGCACCTCAATTAAATCTCCCCTCAGCCTCCTCTATTCTAAAGAAAACAACCCCAGTCCATCTAATCTTTCCTCATAGCTAACATTCTCCAGTCCTGGCAACATCCTCGTAAATCTGTGGAGAGAGAAACAGAGTTAACGTTTCAGGTCGATGACCCTTTGTCAGAACCTGAAACGTTAACTCTGTTTCTCTCTCCACAGATGCTACCTGACCTGCTGAGTATTTCCAACATTTTCTGTTTTTATTTCAGATTTCCAGCATCCGCAGTATTTTGCTGTTGTCCTCGTAAATCTCCTGTGTACCCTCTCTAGTGCAATTATATCCTTCCTGTAATATGGTGACCAGAACTGTACGCAGTACTCTAGCTGTGGCCTAACTAGTGTTTTATATAGTTCTAAGCATAACCTCCCTGCTCTTATATTCTATGCCTTGGATAGGAAAGTACCCCGTATGCCTTCTTTACCGCCTTATCTACCTGTCCTGCTACCTTCAGGGATCTGTGGACATGCACTCCAAGGTTTCTCTATACTTCTCAGTATCCTACCATTTATTGTGTATTTCCTTTCCTTGTTTGCTCTCCCCAAATGCATTAACTCAGCTGTCTCTGGATTGAATTTCATTTGCCACTTTTCTGCCCACCTGACCAGTCCATTGATATCTTCCTGCAGTCTACTGCTTTCTTCCTCACTATCAACCACATGGCCAATTTTTGTATCATCTGCAAACTTCTTAATCATGCCCCCTACATTTAAGTCTAATTCATTGATATATACCACAAACAGCAAGGGACCTAGTACTGAGCCCTGCGCAATCCCACTGTGGGGAGAGAGGAAAGAACATAAGCAAAGATCTGTGATAGGGTAGAAGGCAGGAGAGATTAAATGACAAAAGGGATGATAGTGCAAGGCAAAAGGGGGTGGTAATGGGACAAGTAAAGAAACAAAAGGTGGGTCTAGAGGAGGTGTAAATGACAATAGCAGAATCATTACCAACTGCTGCTGTTCAAAAAAATGGGTGGTTATGATCTGAAATTGTTGAACTCAATGTTGAGTCTGAAAGGCTGTAAAGTGCCTAATTGAAAGATGAGGTGCTGTTCCTCGAGCTTCCATTGAGCTTCATTCGAACAATGTAGGAGGACGAGGCCAGAGAGATCAGAGTGGGATTGGGCAGAGAATTAAAATGACAAGCAACTGGAAGCCCGGGGTCATGCTTGGGACTAAACAAAGAATCACCCAATCTGCATTTGGTCTTCCCAACGTAGAGGAGACCGCATTATGAGCAGCGAGTACAGCATACTAAATTGAAAGAAGTACAAGTAAATCGCTGTTTCACCTGGAAGGAGTGTTTGGGGCCTTGGATGGTGGGAAGGGAGGAGGTAAAAGAGTAGGTGTTACATCTCCTGCGCTTGCATGGAAAGTTGCCGTGGGAAGGGGAGAGGGTGTTGGGGGTGATTGAAGAGTGGACCAGGGTGTCATGGAGGCAACTGTCCCTTCAGAATGCTGAAAGGAGGGGAGGAGAAGACGTGTTTGGTGGTGGCATCACGCTGTAGGTGGCGGAAATGGCAGAGGATGATCCATTAAATGTGGAGGCTGGTGGGGTGGAATGTGAGGACAAGGGGAACCCTATCATGGTTTTGGGAGGGAGGGGAAGGGATGAGAGCAGCAGTGCAGGAAATGGGTTGGACATGGTCGAGGGCCCTGTCAATACTGTTACATCTCTAACATTTTCCAGTTCTGATGAAAGATCATCGACCTGAAATGTTAACTCTGGCCGGAATTTTCTGGGGGTTCAGCAGGCGGGATTGGTGGCAGTTCGGGTGGGAAATTAGATATTTTTGACAGTGGGTCAGGAACCACGTTTCTTTCCCGATGTCGGGTTTGTCAGCGCTGAGCAGATCTGACAAGCAGCAGCGGGCGACCCAATTCAGGTAATTAGTGGCTTGTTTAGAGCCACTTAAGAATGATTTTCAGCTTACCTTTTGCATTTGACAGCTCACCCACAGGGTCCACACTGGTCATGGACCATGTCTGTCAAGCTGAGGCGGGTGTTCAGTGGCCATTGAATTAGCTGATGAGTTGACAACTTCAAATGTAAAGTAAAAGATCCCACCTTACAGAGATATCTTCCCTCAGCCACAAGCTGTTCCTCTCTGCTTTGCCAGCACAGATTCTGCAGGCTGCAAATCTTTACACAAGTCTCCATCTGGTCTGACCTCATTACCTCTCTCACCATTGACAGATCACTTCTGTCATCTCTACTTCACCTGCCATCTATTCCATCAGCATGGGTGCCCTTTATACTCTCTCACCTTGGTCCTCAGAATCCCACCATGATCAGCCCCAACACCAGCAGCACCAGGCACACCAGCAGCATCAACAACAACACCAACCTTCTCCACAATCAACTGATGTTGCACAGGACAGAGGGCATCAGCACCCGACCACATTGATGCCTGGGAGGCCAGGGATGGCCTCATCATGGCCAGATTTACTTCACTTGATGCTGTACACCCTGGCTGCCACATGATGCGCCAGGTTGGCACCACCCCATACCAACACCATAAAGCATCCCTACAATGCCCAAACCATTCCTTTCACACTCATGACCATTGCGGGGGTACCGTTATGTCTCATCATTCACTGCAACTCACTAAGGCACTTCCAAAGATGCACACAAATCTGTCCAAGAACGCAAAGTGTTGAAAATAAAGGTTTCAATGTTTGACACCACATTAACAGAAACTTTACATGAACATTGCAAAAATCACCCAAGTGCCTACCCTTGTGTGTTGTTAGTTGGTATGATTGCACTAGGATGAGGGTGAGTATGAGTGGTGGCTAGTGAGATGGGGATGTGATAATATAAATAGAGAGGGATGGGTGGAGGTCCAAGGTAAGTTGATGTGAGTAAGGATGTGCAGGAGTAGGTAGGGATGGCAGAGTGATGGGGATGTGACGAGAGGCATAGCAGGATGAGGTTGAATATGGCTTTGTACTAACGTTTTGTGATCTACTGAGATCATTGAAACATTTGTGGCCCTACACCCAGGTCCTCCTGACCACATTCCTGCTTATGTCCTCCTCTGCAATGCAAAACCAGGCTGTGTTGATCTCCTGGGGAGGACTCTTCAGCCTATGGGAAGGGAGGAGGACTTCCCTGCGTGCTGTGACTCCCTCCATAAGCATATGGAGGGTGTCATGGGAGAGCCTGGGTACAGACCTGTGCCTTTGTGTAGTTGTTGTCAGTGTTTACAGCACCTCAATGCTGTAGAACACTGACAGCACAAATGTTAAAATAAATTTGGACATGGTCCTTTTAAGGAAACCGGCTGATGACGCACCATCAAATGACGTCACCAGACCCGCTTGCTTTAATTGGCCGGGAAATGTGCTGGGCTGGCTTACCAAGCCCCATCAAGAGAAACTAATTTCATAGAGCGGGATGGAGCAGCGGGATTGGGACCCGCCAACGACATCGTCCGCCACGTACCCGCCGAGGTCACCAAAATCTTGGCCTCTGTTTCTCTCACTACAGATGCTGCCTTACCCACTGAGTATTTCCAGCATTTTCTGTTTTTATTTCATATTGCTAGCATCTGTAGTATTTTGTTTTTGTATTAGTTAAAAGGAGATATTACTCTAATAGAGGACATTTATACATGAATTTAAAGAAATTATTTCACGTTGAATATCATTCCCCTTTTATTTTGTATCAGAATTTTTTTTTTTAAATTTTGTATATAAAAAACCTCTTAGTCAGCATCCAAGACCAATCATGTTGTCAATTTCTGTTCATGTTCTTCTCTGAAAGACCTCTTGCAGATGTCATCTGAATATTTCTGTTCCCAGATTGAAGTCTGAAATAGCAGATCTCCATGGAGCTGTGAGAGAAGATCAAACCACAGAATCTCCCTTTTAGGTAATCTATTCTAGCAAAGAAGATCTTGCTGTTAGTGTTTGGGGATGGGGAGGTTTGAAGAACTAAGATGTAATAAGAATAAGGTACTAAAATAATAGTTGTAAATCTAATACTATAGCAGTGACACACGCAAATAAGGAGGTCCTAAGCGGTTACTTGACTAGAAACTTTGGTACCAGTGCCACCCTGCTGTCAGTATAAATCCTGCACTAAACTGTAGTATAAGAATACGGTGTACATAAAAATATTTGGACCAAATTCTTGTTTGCTATTTTATTAGAAGCCTTAACCTGTTTATGTTAAATGGGTTTAAGACTTTAATTAAAATAGGTGAGAGAGGAATTTATTACAATAGCATTCAAGCTTTATATGATAATGTCACTGACAGTAATTTACAGGCTAATATTCCATTTCATTCCTCTGTTATTGGCCAGAATTTTAATCTGGAGGCGGGTCGGGAAACCCGGGAGAATGGGTTTCCCGCAGGCCTTGCCGAATTTAACAGCAGGGCCTGATTAGCATTTCAAAGCAATGATTCCTGCCTGCAGCCAGACAAGAGAAGCATTGGGGAGGGGGGGTGGTCGGAAGCTGGAGGATGATCGGGGGCCGAAGGGGCATTGTGCTGGCGGGGGGGGGGGCGGTGGAGCGGAGGGGCGGAGCATCGGGGGTGGAGGGGGGCAGCTGGAAGAGCAAAGGGGGGATGTTGTGGTTGGGGGCCACAGGAGCATTGGGGCTGGAGGGTTGAAGGCCGGGAAGGCAATCGGAGGCCTCGGGGAGGGGAGGTCAGGGGGAAATCAGAGGCCTCGTGGGGGTTGGGGGGTGATCGGAGTCCTGGAGGGGTGGGTCGGTTGGGAGATCGGAGGCCTCGTAGTGGGGATCGGTGGCCTGGGGGAAGAGATCGGAGGGCTTGGGGGACAGTCAGATCTCGGCGGGTGGGTGAGGGAGGGACACTGGATCCAGGAAGTAGGTGTACAGGCACTTACCTCCTGGATCCAGCAGCCCTCACCTTTCTTTAGCTGGCAGGTTCCATGAGGCCCGGGAAACCCGACCAGCCCGAGTTAAATTTGTAATGGTGGATCACCATGAGGCACGCCAGCCTTATTATAATATTTAAATGGGTGACTTGCTGCCCATCTCCCCCCGTCCTACCTCCGTTAAAACTGGTAGTGGAGGGGTTGGAATTCAGTGTTTTAACACTTTATCCTCCCACCCAACCCCAACCCACCAGTTTTTGGGGTTAAAATTCCCCCCTTCCTCTCAAAATTAAAGGTCTAAGTCCACTTTTATCAGCTCTAGTATAAACAGAAAAGCTTAACACATTATAAATGGAGCAAAAGCCGAAAATGCTGGAAACACACTAGAGTTCAGTCGGCATGTGTGGCAAGAATAGCCAAGTTAACATTTTGGGCGTAAGCCTTCATCAGAAATGGAAAAAATGAAAAATGAACAAGCATTCAAATAGAATCCAAACAAAAGGGAGGAGGAAAGCAAAAAAAAACCGCATACACACACACAAGAGGATGTATCACTGGAATGTCCAGTAATCTGTTTAAGAAATTACAGAAGAATCTTTAATGCTTCTTCCATCGTCTAATGTAAAGATTATCTCAGCCATTTAACCATCTCCTGCTGTTCTTTTAAGCAGATGACAGATCACCGCAATGATACTTGCTCTCTTGTCTTTTCTTTTTTGTCTCCCTTTCCTTTCATTCTGATTCTATCTAAATGCTTGTTCCTTTTAATCAACTTTTTCAGTTCCGAGGAAGAGTTACACCCAAAGCATTAACTTGCTTGTTCTCTCCACAGATGCTGACTGACCTGCTGTATGTTTTCAGCATTTTATGGTTTTTTTCTAGAATTTCAGCACTTGCAGCTTTTTGTTTCTTTTATACAATACGACTAGAACTCAGTCAACCTTATTAGTGATACAAGCCTGACAACCCAGATCTGGTAGCAATGAGGTTGATGTGTGTTCAGCCAGGAGAAAGAAGCTGCACACATTGAGAGCTCTATTTTGAAACTTGAAGCACTGCAATATTATAAGCCGGTTGTATATGGTCTTCTGAACAATGCCAATGCTGTGCAGCACTCATTTCGACACATAGCAAATTGAGTAACTTTACTTGACAGAGTCAGTGTCCTATCCTCTTGCAGCCAATTACTTTTGTATGTTTACTAAATGTGGGAGTATTTTACATTCAAACCCTACCCCCGCCCCCCCCATATATGTGCACACTACTTAAAAATATAAACCCATTGGCCCATAATTTCCAGTCAGCGGCAAAGCAAAGGTGCATGCCGCTGGCCTCGAAGAAAGCTGTCCACAGAGCTCTCGCTATCTCTGTGGCGAGAAGTTTGCCTTTCTCAACGTGTAATTGATTGTAGCGCTCTATAATGGGAATTCCCAGCGAAGAGCTGTAGTGCCGTCAACAAGCTGTCAAAGCTGCCAATTACATTGAAGAATTCTCACACACAGCAAACCAGGAAATGAAAGGTAGTTTTGATCCAGACTCTTTAAAAATGTTGCAGAGAGCAAAATCAAGATTGGAACTTTCACATGGGAATACGGTAGAAGTTGAAATATCATGACCAAACTTAAAAATAAAATTGAAGTTTCAAAAAAATTGTATTTTTTATCATAATGGTAAAGTTTAACACTCCACAAATATAAAAGTAAGTTTTGCAGGGCCAGAATGGTTGTTTAGCAGTCAATACACTGTCAAAACCCCAGTTACATCTAGTCCAACAAGGCTTAACATTAAATGGGGTATTTAACAGTGATATTAGCAAGGAAAAGCCCAAATTTTCGTCAGTTCCACTGATTTCACTGATTACACTGATTGCCGGCTATGGTTGGGCGGGGTGGGAGTGGGGTCCACAGCGCAGCCTGTGTCGGAGCAGTGAATGACTGACCACAACTTCAGGATGTCCGCACTAAATCCTGAAGTTCCGGTCATTTTCAGAGGGGTAATAACGGCAAATGCTGACAGTTCGCCATCATTACCCACTGCAAAATCCAGGCCATGGTCTGTGGCTGCTAGCAAGCTTCTGCATGAAAAGTGGTTCAGTTGCTGTTCTATCCTCCATCAGGTGGTGTTTGCCTCTTTCACAGCTGTTCATTGGCTTTAGAGAATGATGTAACTACGCACAGATCTTCTGAATAACGCCATTGACATTCGTTGCTGATTTTGACACACAGTAAACAGCGGTGTTTGCATGAAGCAGCATGTATTATCACAATCTGACTCACAGTCAATTTTATAGTTAATAGATATTGCAATGTTACAGCCGGTGCCTGCAACAATCAGAGCAACTGTCATTACTGGAACAGAACCAGTCATCCCACAAGGACTTTAAAAATGTTGGGATTTTGACAGCTGTGTCTTCCGTTGCGAGAGTGACATTCAAGAGTGCTGACCTCCAATGATCATCTTCTTAAAGGGCTGCATTGCCTCGCTAGTGTGGCAGTCTACTGAAAAGTGGCACAAAACTAAAGAAGGCTACAAAGTAAAATCAAAACTGTCTACTGACAATAGAGACATAGCCAATGGCAAATCTAAAGTGGAGTTAAAATTCCCTTGGTCTCCAGTGGCTGCTGGTCACATCGTACATTTGACTGACAACACTGATTGACAAAAGAATTAACTCTTTTTTTGGAAACCAGCTGGAAGCAATGTTTAAGGTAAAATTGGCCTTAGGATAGACTTGAAGAAATTATTTTTATCCATTTATAGTTATCTTTCAATCAATTCAATCACCTTGACATTACCTTGAAATAAGTTGATAACATCTAAACTGTCAAATAAAATATATTTTATTAACTTTTTCATGAGGCAAAATAACATTCATCATTACTTGGTTTGAAATTACATTTAACATGAATAAAATGTAAGCCTTTTGCTCAGATATAATTAAAAAGTTTGGCTGTGTGTACATTTGTAACTATTTTGCTTTACTATATTTAGGCCTAGAAATTGGGTTTTGGCGCAGCGACGGCTTTAGCGCCGGAAGTTAGTGCCGGAGCTAAGTCGCGCTGGGCGGGCCAAAAATTCACTACTTCTGCGCCCAAACGGCTGCCGGCGCTGCTGAAAGCTGTTAGCGCCTGAAAACTGGCGCTATGCGCTGAATTTCGGCGCTATTCCGGCGCTGCGGCGCCCGCTGCGGTGCGGCAGGTTCGGGAAGTGCAGGCCTCCTCCTTCCCTTAAGGAGGAGCTGCCTGCACCCGGCCGCGGCCCGCAATAATCTTTTTAAAAATGAGCCCGGCACCTCGGACAAGTGCCGGGCTTGCTTCTGCTCTGGGGGGGGGGGGGGGGGAAGTCCGGGGAGGGAGCTGCGGCCAGGCGGGCGGCGGGAAAGCGGCCGGCCGCCGCGGGGCCTTTAATGCGCCGGCGCAACGTTCTGTAAGGCACCTCTGCCAGAACGTTGCTTGCGGCTGCCACGGGCGAGGCGGCCGCAACTCAATTTCCGAGTTCGGGCGGGTTACCATGGCAACCGGGACGCTGCGCACACCGATGACGTCATCGGTGCCGGCGCAGCGCTACCGGCCTAACGCCGATTTAGGGCCCCTGTCAATTTCAAAACTGGCCATAACTTCGCCGCTAGGCCCTCTAGCGCCTCAAAAGCGGCGCTAAGGCCAGTGAATTTCTAGGCCATAGTGTATATACCTTTAAGGGGAGAACTACTTTTTACAGCTCCTGTATACTATAGTACCGGCAGTGACCACACCTGTATATAAACCCTGAGTAGGGATCTGTATAGTTAGTTTTAGAGTAACCCTCATCCAGTAAACGCCTGTTGATTGTTCCCTGCAGTCTCTTGTCTAGTTATTGAAGGACACACAACATCAAGATACACGGATCTAACATTGGCGACGAGAAGATTCAAACCTACCTGCAACTCTGCATCACCTCCCAGGGATTCGCTCCTGGAGAACAGCGAAAGAAGAAGGCCGAGACGAGAAGCCCGGGCGTCGACCATCCAGCGGAGACTTGAGCATCGCAGGGGAGGCTGTTGAGAGCTGGGCTTGGTTCTCCAGTCACGGTGGTCCAGTGAAACGGGCTGGCAACAGGTACGGCGCAGACCCTCCCCGGACAGCGGCGGCTAGAGCCAACCGACGGCACAGGAAAAGGCCGAGCAGCATCGACGGGAGAAGAGAGAGGGTAGAGCGCACAGGGCGCAGCCGGTGTTCAGGACCGAGCGGCGTCGACGGGAGAAGAGAGAGGGTAGAGCGCACAGGGCGCAGCTGGTGTTCAGGACTGAGCGGTGTCAACGAGAGAGAGCAGAGCGCAGCCGGTGTTCAAGGGCCGAGCAGCGTCAATGAGAGAGAGAGGCGCGCAGGAAAACGCGCAGAGCGCAGCCGGTGTTCAAGGGCCGAGCAGCATCAGCGGGGAAGAAGGGAGAGTGCAGGAGACACCATTTTGAGCCGCAGCGGAGCAGAAGGGAGAGCGCAGGAGACGCCATTTTGAGCCAGTCTAACCACACCCAAAAATGCCGAAGAGTGGCAGTATCACAGCGTTCGACAATGAAGTCGAAGATTGGGCGACATATGTCGAACGCATGGAAGTGTACTGCAAGGCAAATAAAGTGCCAGATGGCAGGAAAGCGCTGGTATTGTTGAATTCAATGGGTGCAAAAACGTATGGCTTACTGCGAAACCTAGTAACCCCAGAGAAGCCAGTGGAAAAGGATTTTGAAAACATAGTGTCAATCCTACAGGACCACTTAAACCCCACACCGCTGCTGATAGCAGAAAGATTTAAGTTTCACAAAAGGAACCAGCATAAAGATGAAAGTAACGCTGAGTGTTTAACGGAACTGCGCAAGCTATCGAAACACTGCCAGTTTGGAACGGGACTAGCAAATACTTTAAGGGACAAGTTTGTGTGTGGGCTTCAAAGTGAAGGAACCCAGAAACGGCTTCTATCAGAAAAGGATCTTACGCTGGACAAGGCTTTCAGCATGGCAGTATCACACGAAGCAGCAGCACGGGGCGCGGCAGAGATACAACGGAGACCGCAAGAATATGGCACAAATGAAATGTCATACGGAACAGTGAAGTGCTATCGCTGCGGCAGAACAACACACGACCATAAGGATTGCTGGTTCAAGGACCAAGTGTGCAGACAGTGTGGAAAAGTAGGACACATAGCAAGAGTCTGCAGGTCGGAAAAGAAAACCAGCAGCAAGAAACCTCCACAGAAGAAGTACAAGAAGGTACATAAGGTGACGGAGAGTAGTTCAGACGAACAGAAAAGTGATACAGACTCCAGAAGCAAGGAGCTGGGTTGTCTGAAACTACATAATGTGATCAAAATGGAGGATCACCAAACTATCTGGGTCACGCTCAAGATAGCCGGAGTCCAAGTGAAAATGGAATTGGACACAGGATCAGCCCTAAGTCATAAACTGAAGGGACTACAAGCGGCTATTCTCACATATACCCTTGAGAGATACAGAGATCATCTTGAAGACGTACACAGGGCAAAAAGTCTACCCCAAAGGAAAAATAAGGGTGAACGTTATATATAACGGCAAGGAAACACCAAAAATGTACCTATATGTATTGCCAGAGGGAGGACCACCACTGCTAGGACGTGAATGGATCCGGAAGATACAGCTAGATTGGCATTCCATACAAGCACTGACTGTAGATGCCAAAAAGGATGACGACGTCACACCTGGACGACTGTCAAAAATGCTAACTGACGCACAAGAAGTGTTCCAGGAGGAACTCGGAACACTAAAAGGCATAACAGCGATGATCAAAATAGAGGAAAATGCAAGCCCAAAGTTTTTTAAGGCCAGACCGGTACCTTATGCGATCCGCCCAGCCGTCGAAGCAGAGCTGGAAGGTTTGGAACATTCAGGAGTACTGTCCAAAGTGGACTGGAGCGAGTGGGCTACACCCATCGTTCCTGTAATGAAGAGGTCGTTGAGTAATACGCCTGGGGAACCAAAGAAGGTTCGCATCTGTGGGGACTTTAAGGTGACAGTGAACCCAGTCCTTCACACTGTACAATATCCGCTTCCGCAGATTGAAGATATTTTTGCCTCGCTATCTGGAGGGAAATGCTTCACTAAGATTGATCTGGCCCAGGCGTACCTGCAAATGGAGGTAGACGAAGCCTCGAAACAGTACCTCACGATCAACACTCATAAAGGTCTCTACCAATACAACCGGCTGGTGTTCGGGGTAGCATCAGCTCCGGCTATTTGGCAAAGGGCAATGGATCAAGCCCTGCAAGGGATTCCAGGGACCCAGTGTTATTTGGATGACATCCTGGTCACGGGCGAAAATGACAGTGATCACCTCGCCAACCTGGAGCAGGTGCTCACTAGATTGAAGGAATATGGGCTCCGAGCTAATCGTCACAAATGCGAGTTTTTCCAGAAGCAGATCTCGTATTGTGGCCACGTTATTGATGAAGAGGGGTTACATAAGTCCCCTGAGAAGATTGAGGCAGTAGTCAAGGCTCCAGCACCAGAAAATGTGTCACAACTGAGGTCGTTCCTTGGGCTGGTGAACTACTACCATAAGTTCTTGCCAAATTTGTCTACCGTACTACACCCACTGAACACCCTACTGCAAACGGGGGTACCATGGAAGTGGAATGACAAATGTAAACGAGCTTTCCAGAAGAGCAAAGAATTGATCACATCAAAAGAGGTGTTGGCCCATTTCAACCCAGCACTACCAATTCGGTTGGCGTGTGATGCATCACCCTATGGCATTGGAGCGGTGCTGTCGCACAAATTCTCGGACGGCTCAGAGAGGCCAATAGCCTTTGCGTCACGATCACTAACCTCAGCCGAGTGTAACTACGCCCAGATTGACAGGGAGGCCCTCAGCCTAGTGTGGGGAGTGAAAAAGTTCAACCACTATCTGCACGGGCAGAAGTTCACCTTGCTGACTGAACACCAACCACTTGTCTCCATCTTTAATCCAAAGAAGGGCGTTCCGGTGATGACTGAGCAACGGCTACAAAGATGGTCCCTTTTTTAGGGGAGAACCAATATGAAATAGAGTATAAGGGCACGAAACAGCATGGAAACGCTGATGGGCTATCACGCCTGCCACTGCCTACTGCGGAGGAAGCACCAGCAGTGGACCCTGTCGAAATATTTCATTCGACTATAATTGAACGCTTGCCAGTAACTAACGCTGACATAGCAAAGGAGACCCGAAATGACCCGACACTGTCTCGGGTATATGACTTGACAGTGAAGGGATGGCCAACACATGGCGACTCACTGTTGCCAGCATTCTCATCCAGAAGAGAACAGCTGTCAGTATGCCAGGGGACAGTGATGTGTAGATCCCGAGTGGTAATTCCACCCAAGTTAAGGGAGAGAGTGCTCAATGAGCTTCACGAAGGCCATCTGGGAGGGGTGAAAATGAAAAGCCTTGCTAGGGCTTATGTGTGGTGGCTGGGGATCGATCAGCAAATCGAGGACCTGACAAAGAGCTGCTCAGGATGCCAGAAGGTCCAAAATGCACCACCACATGCCCCTCTACACCCATGGGAGTGGCCCTCATCTCCATGGCAACGGGTGCATATTGATTTTGCTGGTCCATTCATGGACTCAATGTTCTTAATAGCCGTGGATGCACACTCAAAATGGCCTGAGGTGATCAAAATGTCCTCCACCACCACGGAGAAAACTATTGCAGTCCTACGGACCATATTTGCCAGGAACGGCTTGCCAGAGCAGATTTGATCTGATAACGGACCACAGTTTGTGTCCGAGGAGTTTCGAAGATTTATGAAAAGGAATGGGGTAAAGCATTACACATCCGCCCCGTATCATCCAGCCACAAATGGATTGGCTGAGAGGTTCGTACAAACCTTTAAAAAAGCAGTAAGGGCCATGTGCGATGACGACATTCCACTGCAGCATAAGGTGGATAATTTCCTGTTAGCATACAGAAATGCGACACATGCAGTCACCAACCAGACCCCGGCCATGATGTTCTTTAACCGAAGGTTGAGATCTCGTATGGATTTGCTCAGACCAAATGTACGAAGAGATGTTGAGAATAAGCAATTCCAGCACATCAATGAGAAGCCGACAAGGAGCTTCAATGTAGGGCAACCAGTCTTGGCCCGCGACTACCGAACAGAGAAATGGCAACCAGGAACGATATGCACACGGCAGGGGCCACTAATGTACACAGTGGATGTTGGGGAGAACATTGTGAGACGCCATGTTGACCAGATCCTAGAGTCACAGGAACGAGTCAATCCCATGTCTCGCCCATACGTACCTGGTGATGAACCCGACATACAGATAGCATCTATCCCAGAAACAGTAGCATCGGAAGCTGATGAACCAACCGACGACAGGGGGCCAGAATCGCCTCCGCACCAAGAGCAAGACACTCAGGAAAGGTTCTATCCAGAAAGGATCAGGAAGCCGCCCCAAAGACTGAATTTATAAATAGACTATTTTCAGTTAATGTTGCATGTTAAAAGTGTTAATTGTAATTAGTTGATATTTAATTGTTAAATGAATGTTATGGTACTGTTAATCTAAAAGGGGAGGAATTGTAGTGTATGTACCTTTAAGGGGAGAACTACTTTTTACAGCTCCTGTATACTGTAGTACCGGCAGTGACCACACCTGTATATAAACCCTGAGTAGGAATCTGTACATTTAATTTTAGAGTAACCCTCATCCAGTAAACACCTGTTGATTGTTCCCTGCAGTCTCTTGTCTAGTTATTGAAGGACACACAACATCAAGATACACAGATCTAACACTATAGTCAGTTATTAAAATACTTTTACATGAATAACATTTTGTCAGAAAATTTTTTGTCAGATAAATTTAAGCTCAATGTACACTTCGCCCGATCTTCCTTCCCATCGGGGAACGAAAAATCAGGCAGGGTGTATAATAGGCAGCCAACCTGATACCACCAGTTTAACTCCCCCACCGAAGTGGAACGTGCCACCCAATTTGTGTTGTTTTTCTGTCCCTGCCTTAGAGGGAGGGGCAACTTCCCAGATAACCACAACTTAGGAAGGGATTTTAACCTTACCTCTCTTGTGGAAACGGCCCAGGGTTACCTGCTGGAAAGCCGCCCAGATCCCGCCATTTCCCATATTCATGGGTGCTTTTGGACGGTAGCTAAGCTAGCGGAGCCCTAATTCACGTATGCTAATCAAGGTCTGTGTATGCCATCAGGCCCTGAAAGCGATTTTACCTTTGGCTTGAGAGGAGAAGCCGCTGCGACTTTCCCGCCAGGTGAACGCCAACGTGAAGAGGATCGGGAAGCTGAAGAGACCCTCCATGGAAGCTTTTTACTTTTCTTTGTGGGTATAATGGACAGCTGATCTGCTGCCGTCCGTTTTACACCTCCTGCCGAAGTTGAAAGTTCCGCCCAATATGTTGGCGGAGCGGATGGACTTCAATCACACGTGCAGTACAATACAACTGCTTTCTGTTTCATTAAACGCAGTGCATCAGGCTATTATTTACTTGCTGATATAAGAGAAATTCATATGTAACTTACGTGGCAAGTAAGTACATCAATCTGCCAAGCTTTAATAAATTTTTGTTATTGCTCATTTGCCTTTTACAATAATGAAATCTCCTGTGATCCCACAATTTAAACTAAACAAACCCAAAGGCTGGTGACTGCTGTACATTTTTCAAATGACTAGTCTTCATTTTAATAAGTTATGGCTGCACAATACACCTAATTACATCACAAATTACACTATTAAACACATAATAATCAGTAACATCTGGAATAATCAGACAGAAGAAGGAACAATTTATTCTAAAAGGATACAAGAATAAATTGACCAACATTAGTAAGTGAATACACTATCTGTGGGCCTCTCCATTACGTGTGTTTGTATTAAATATCTAACCAATTTCAAAATGATGTATGCTTTGTGGGTACAGTTTATGAACCAGTGGGGTCCAAAATGTCACCAGACCCCTCCTATGGCACTTTCAATGTGGTGGGGAGGGAGGGGACACAGTTGAGAAATTAGGAACATACAAACTCCATTTCCATATATTTTTAGGAGTGCACTCAAGTAACAGCTAATAAACATAAATTTTATATGTTTTTACTTTGCATTTTCTAGTAATTGTTAGAAGGCAATTTGTAAAGCTTTAAATTATAATGCTTTTATGGAAGATTAAAGACTCATGGTATTACAGTAAAAATAAATTAGATAGCCTGACAATAGAAGGCACCAGGTGATGATAAATGAAAATGGCTCTGTGAGCGTCAAGGCAAGAATGTGAATCTGGTAAAAGTTTAATAAAATAAACAAACAAAATCTTACTTTCTTGGCTGCATTAAAAATTTTAAATTCTGCTGTCACTTTCTTTTATTATATATTTTGTTATTAATTATATTGTTATTAATCTTATTTCATCTCATACATAAAATGGCCCGAATTTGGCTGCAATGTTGATATTGATGCCGAATGGCGTAAATTAGACCGTGGTGCACCCCAATCCTCCAGTGGCGGATTTACACCACAATTTGCTGGGAAAATAATTAGAGTACGCCGCAGTGAGCATAGGCGTGGCCAGTGGATAGTTGAACATTTATTTCAATTGTTGATTTCTATGGGAATTTCAATCATTAGATTGTAAAATGAAACACTGCGAGTATAATGTCAATTATAGATAAAAAATAACCTAATTAATTTCTAATCCTAGTATATTGTTTGTTTTCAAAATAGAGCTGGTTGAATCTTTATAAAAATTGCATTGACTGTAACTCGGACCAAAGTGTTATTAAATCGCTAAGGAATTCAGGAAAACACAGCAGTGTCTAATTCTATTAGATTGCTACCTCCAGCCAACATTTATTTATATTTGGCAGAAAATTACTAAAAGATGTAAACAGGGACAAATAGTGAATTGGCCCAGAAATTCGGGTCGGGGGCTTCCCGCGTGTGCAAGCCCCCGACCTGCACTTACCTTGCGCGCCGGCAGTTGAGCTCTGGGCTCCCGTAGAATTCCTCTCCGGGGCCTGGCCCAGGTGCCGGCGCGCTGTGCTTGCGTGTCCCAGGGGCGTAGTTAGTGCGATGCGTCCCCTGGGATCACGTGAGCCATGGGCAGCCAATCGGAGCAGGGAATGCTCCATTCATAAGTCTGACAGGAAGACCTGTCTAAACTTATGAATACTACGGGCTTCAAAATAGCATTAAACCTTCAAATAAATTTTAAAAAACATCACACTTTTTCAATAAACTACAAATTACATTAAATAACTATTTTAAACAATAATTTAAATTCTTGAAAAAAATAATTTTATAAAAAAACGGGGCTAAAAATAAACTTACCTTGCTTTAAAGTATTTAAAAATAATAAACCTGTGGAAAAAATGTTTTAATTTTAATTAATTGACCACTTACCTTGTAAAAAGCAGGCCTTACGCCTGCTTTTTAGATGTGTAAATCCTACAGGCTTAACCGCGCGTGAAAACCTGCAAAAAAAACCTAAGTTCAAAGCGCACGCGCAGCCTCCCCTGCGCGCGCGTTCGACCTCTGAACCCCTTCGTTCAGAGGATCGGATGTGCCGGTTTCCCACGCATACGCAGTGCATGCAGGAAACCGGCATTTCCATTCGGCCTACGGGTGAGTACCCCGTGGAGAGCCGAATTTCTGGGCCATTGCCTCAAGAGCAAACAGTTCTTCTGAAACTCTCACACTGTATCACGAGGCTATGGTTGGGAGCTGTGGATTTTAAGAGTGCTGTACTGCATCTGTGATTGATATCAGTAAACAGCAAGATTTGCAGAGCTGATGTTTATACAGAGACCAGTGTTGCTCTAGATGCAACTGGAACTGCATTGTACAATAGGTGGAGCCATCAGACATTATCCCTTCCAAGTAGGCTTTCGACATTCCAGAGCAAAGAAGCTTTTCACATTTGCTAGTATCAACCGAGTGGACAGGGATGTGAATAGCAGCCCTGTCACTATTTTAGGACGTGTTTACAACGTCAGGCCTGAAACAAGGCTTTGGAAGTTTTGGTTTGGCTGCTGCCCCATTAAAGGTTTTGGTAATGAGACATAACAAACTTTCATACTGTAGTGAGGGCACAGATTCACCCACTTAGCAACATTGAGCTGGCCAAGCCCTGAAGGATATAGTTGCCAGACTGGGCTTGTGCAGATGATTAAGGAACCAACACAAGGAAATAACCTTTGACTTTATTGACTTGGACTTGGGGGTACAGGGCACAATTTCGAAATCTGCAGATGACACGAAATTTGAAGTGCAGTAAACAGTGAGAAAGATAGTAATAGACTTCAAGAAGACATAGACTGGCTGGTGGAATGGGCGGACACATGGCAGATAAAATTCAACGCAGAGAAATGTGAGGTGATACATTTTGGTAGGAAGAATGAGGAGAGACCATACACACTAAATGGTGCAATTTCAAAGGGGGTGTAAGATGCTTGTGCACAAATCTTTGAAGGTTGCAGGACAGGTTAACAAAGCAATTAATAAAGCATATGGGATCCTAGGCTTTATAAATGGAGGCATAGGGCAGGATTTTCATTGGGCCGTGGAGTCAGGATTGGAGGCATGCGGGAGGTTAAAATCCCCAAATCAGGGGTCCCGACCCCATCCCGCACCCAAACCCGCCTCCATGCCAGTTTCAAAGGAGGCGGGTACCCGCCCCGCACTGTGACCCGCCTACCTGAGGCGGGAAGGGATTAGTGCCAATTAACTGCCTGTTAACAGGTAGTTAACAGGCAGTTTTTAGCCTAATCCCTATTTTTAATGTTGAAGTGTGGGATTCCCGACGGCTCCAAACCACGGCAAGTTAGAGGAGGCGGGCCGTCAGGTTGAAGGACTTGGAGGGGTCGAGATGTCGGTGTTCAGGTGAGTGATGTGTGCATGAGTGCAAAGGTAAGTGTGTTTGGTGTGTCTAAAGTGATTAAATAAGTTTTACATACATTTTCTTACCTTTTCAGCCTTCCTTCTTTTAGGTCTCGGGAGTCCCTCATCTCACCGGCACAGAAAGCAGAATGGCTGCGAACTGTCAAAAGTGACAGCCTGCAGCTTTCTGTGCAGGAGAGATTTCTAACTGAGTCTGTGGAGAAGGACTCATGTTAGAAGTAAGACTGTCAGTGTTTGACAGCTTCAAACAGCTGTGAAACGCTGATATTTCATCTGTCAAAACCTCTTGACAGATGAAATTTCAGTCTGTGATGTCACCTGTTGCCGGGTGGCCCTTAATTGGCCTGCTGAGCCCACTGGGCAGGCTCAACAAGGTCAATCAAGTTAAAATCGCGTGGATTGGCCGCATCTCGATGGAGGCGGGACGACAACCCCGAAAGTTGTAGTCCCGCCTCCAACCCGATTCCTGAATGAAAATTCTGCCCATAGAGTACAAAAGCCAGGAAGTTATGCTAAACCTATATAAAACACCAATTCTGGGCACCACACTTTAGGAAGGACGTGAAGAGATTTACTAGAATGGTTCCAGGGATGAGGGATTACAGTTACATGGATAGACTAGAGGAGCTGGGGTTATTCTGGGAGCAGAGAAGGCTAAGAGGAGATTTGATAGAGGTGTTTAAAATCATGAAGGGTACAGATAGAAAAACTGTTTCCAATGGCTGAATGGTCGATAATGAGAGGGCACAGGTTGGCAGAAGAACCAGAGGCGACAGGAGGAAAAACTTTTTTACGCAACAAGTGATTAGGATTTGGAATGTACTGCCTGATAGGGTGGTGGGTACAGATTCAATTGTAGCGTTCAAAAGGAAATTGGATAAATACTTGAAGGAGAAAAAATTCCAGGGATATGGGGAAAGAGTAGAGGAGTGGGACAAACTGGATTGCTCTTTGAAAGAGCCGGTGCAGGCTCGATGGGTCGAATTCCCTCCTTCTGTGCTGTACGATTCTATTCTATGATTCTATTTCACAAGCAATGCAAAAAACAGTTACCCCAAGAGGCAATTTCACAGTGTTTCAAGGATTACCCTACTTTTTTCGATTATAGTATTTCACAGTGTGAGAAATAAGTATAAATAACATTCGAATTTGTATAACATTAAACCTTCAAAAATGTTGGATAAATCTGATCAAGAAAGTTTAGAATTGAGATAGCAACTGTATTATAATGTCCAGAAGCAATGTTGCCTCTTTTAAGTGCATTCCTGTTATGATTCCTGTATACTCACCCACCAGCGCCATTCTGCAATGACCTAAGTGTCAGTGGTGATCTCAGTGGCTTTAAATCAGCAAACTTGATCTCACCATTGATTTCAGGAAATTCTGGCATAAGTAAGTAATAGCCTGAGCCACTCATGCCATAATTTCCTTGAAATAGTAATGCCAAGCACTAGATGTGCCTTTACTATGGTGCAGCTTTCTAGCAAATTTCGGCTTGTTGTTCAGATGAGATGCTAAACCGAGGTCCCGTCTGCCCTCTCAGATGGATATAAAATATCCCATGATATTATTCAAAGAAGAGCAAGAAAGTTCTCCTAATGTCCTAGTCCACATTTATCCTTCAATCAACATTGCTAAAACAGATTATCTGGCCATTTATCTCACTGCTGTTTTTGGGACTTTGATGTGCGCAATTTGGCCACCGCGTGTCCCTACTTTACAAAAGTGACTACACTTCAACAGTACTTTATTGGCTGTAAAGCACTTTAGAATGAAAGGTACTATATAAATGCAATTCTTTAACTGTGAAAAATTACGACTGAAACCTTTCCTTGTTAAATAATAATCTCTAATGTACCCCAGAACATGATAGGAGTTCAATTTCATTATTCAGCTCTTGTGTATCTGTCTACAATGCAATTCATCAGCTGAGCTAGCTTATTCGATGAGATGGTACAATAACAAGAAAATAAACGAAGCAGCACTAAAATCCTATTTGAAAGGGTTGGCCATGGATTTAATGGATTTACAAGTCATTAATCCAACTTGACTAACTATGGGTAATGGAGAATCACAGTTTAATGTTTTCCTTATTGTCTTGGCACAGACAAAATGAACACACACTTGCCAAGACAATAAATTAACCATTGATTAGTGTGCTAAAATCTTTTACTATGGCAGATATCTGGAAGACTTGGATCAGGGAAGGTGGCAGTGAAGTCATTGAATTCTTTTTATTTGTTGGGCAAAAGAATGAGCGTAAAGTATCCTATAGGTTAAAAGTGCCTCCAGCATGAATCTTCATGGCTTTTGCTATGCAATATTGTGGTTAGTAAATGTTTCTGATTAGTGTTTCATTGGATACCAGGGTTGTGAAGTAGTCATATAAGACTGTATATTGTGACTTGTATAACTGTAGTAATAAACTTTAAACATAACTTTAAGTATGGAGATCTTTGAATTGCCAGCATAGATCAGTTGGGCTGAATGGCCTGTTTCTGTGCTGTAAATTCTATGCAACATACAACGTTGTATTAACAATGGAGGCCTAGATAACAGTTCCTTCTCACAAACCCCACAATAACCTTTGAAGAGAGAGGAAGGGTTAGTGCTAATGAAAGCATATTGCCATTGGTCCCCAGCTGTACAAAAGAATGATTCAATCCAAAAACACCCCTAGAAAAGGTGGGACACCACCTGTACACTTCACTCTGATTGTGCCATCTCCATCTCAGACCTGTTAAATTTCTGTATGAATAGATACAACTATGCTGTTATGTACCCTTTTCAAAATGTTGTATTGAAAATATATACCACTACTATGGGCCTGCTGGCCTTTTCTCATCCATCTTCAGTAAAATTTTATATATTACATTTTTTAAATGTTCATACCGGGATAGTTATATGTCATACCATTTTCTCGTTTCAATTTATAGTCTTTTTAAAATTTGTTCATGGGATGTGGGCGTCGCTGGCAAAGCCAGCATTTATTGCCCATCCCTAATTGCCCTCGAGAAGGTGGTGGTGAGCTGCCTTCTTGAACCGCTGCAGTCCGTGTGGTGAAGGTACTCACACAGTGCTGTTAGGTAGGGAGTTCCAGGATTTTGACCCAGTGACGATGAAGGATCGGCGATATATTTCCAAGTCAGGATGGTGTGTGACTTGGAGGGGAACTTGGTGTTGGTGGTGTTCCCATGCGCCTGCTTCCCTTGTCCTTCTAGGTGGTAGAGGTTGCGGATTTGGGAGGTGCTGCCGAAGAAGCCTTGGCGAGTTGCTGCAGTGCATCTTGTAGATGGTACACACTACAGCTAGGGTGCACCAGTGGTGGAGGAAGTGAATGTTTAAGGTGGTGGATGGGGTGCCAATCAAGCGGGCTGCTTTGTCCTGGATGGTGTCGAGCTTCTTGAGTGTTGTTGGAGCTGCACTCATCCAGGCAAGTGGAGAGTATTCCATCACACTCCCTACTTGTGCTTTGTAGATGATGGAAAGATTTTGGGAGTCAGGAGGTGAGACATTCGTCACAGAATACCCAGCCTCTGACTTGCTCTTGTTGCCACAGTATTTATGTGGGTGGTCCAGTTAAGTTTCTGGTCAATGGTGATCCCCAGGATGTTGATAGTGGGGGATTCGGCAATGGTAATGCTGTTGAATGTCAAGGGATGGTTAGACTCTCTGTTGTTGGAGTTAGTCATTGCCTGGCAGTTGTGTGGCATGAATGTTACCTGCCACTTATGAGCCCAAGCCTGAATGTCGTCCAGGTCTTGTTGCATGCGGGCATGGACTGCTTCATTATCTGAGGAGTTGTGAATGGTGCTGAACACTGTACAGTCATCAATGAACACCCCCATTTCTGACCTTATGTTGGAGGGAAGGTCATTGATGAAGCAGCTGAAGATGGTTGGGTCTAGGACATTGCCCTGAGGAACTCCTGCAGCGATTTCCTGGGATTTTTGTCAACTTAACTCCTTGAAATAAAATATTTATACATTTTTAAGAACAGTAGCACATGAAAACAACTAAAACTTGCTAATGAATCTTCTTGAGTGGTCCCAGATATCTGCCATTACAGTTAGCGAACTGGAAAAAAACCCATCAAGGACCAAGGATTCACCATCTGTAAATATACATCACATATTTTTGAAAAGGATAATTCTGAGAAACTGGTGGAACGAGTTGGTTAATTGTAAAGAATGGAAATGTGGTAAAGGGGTGAGGAAAGTTTTCCCCAAGACTACAAGAGTATTTCAGTGAGCACTTTTGTAAGCTTGTTGACTTGACACATAAATATGGGGAGAGTCTGCAATTGATTGGAGACATTAATAAATAAAATGTTGGGCAACAATATAGCTAAGTATAGAATTCAGCTAGCTGGAAATTATTGGCAGGATTTTAACTTTGAGGCAGGTAGGGAGCGGGGGTGGGCTGGATTGTGGTTGGAAAACGTGGGAGAATCGGGGGTAAGAAGGCAGCTGGGGGGATCGCAGATCAGAGGCCTCATGGTGGGGAGGGGTTGTTGGAGGCTGGGTGCCAGATCGGAGGTTGGGTGGTGGGGGGGAGATTGGAGGCATGGCGGGGGGTGGGAATTGAAGGCTAATGGGCGGGGGGGGGTGGGTTATGAGGCTTCAGGGGTGGGGAGATCAGAGGCCTCATGGATGTTAGTTGTAAAGAATGGAAATGTGGTAAAGGGGTGAAGAAAGTTTTAGGTTGGGGGGAGATTGGAAACAGCAGGGGGCTTTGTCCGATGACAGTGGGTTGGCGAGGCAGGTACGCTGGGTCCACCAGTTAAGTGGAAAGGCACTAACCTCCTGGATCCAACAGTCCTTGCCTCCCTCTAGCTGCCGGATTTCTCGAGGCCCGGGAAACCCGGCCATGCAGAGTTAAATTTAGAATGGTGCTTGCAAATGAGGCACGTAGCCTCATTATAATATTTAAAATGCCAATCCGCCTCCTGCAAGCGGGCTGGCTGCCCGCCCCCTGTCCTGCCTCCATTAAAACCGGAAGTTGGCGGGTTTGGGATTGGGATTCAGATTTCTACCACTTTAATCTCCCACCTGACCTAAACCCACCCATTTTTGGGGGTTAAAATTCCCTTGTAAGCTGACAACTCCAAGTTAAGTAAAAATTCTTTGCAACCTAAAATCTGCTGAAGATTGGCAACTGCATAGGAAATGGTTGCCAATGTCTGCCCTGTTAGACTAACTATTCAATGGCTCAGTCCATAGCTAATTTTAGTAAAGCAAGAATCAGTAAAGTGAATTTTCTCACCTGGTGGACAGAGTGGTAGTGCCCTGAAAATGGTGGGCAATGATCTATCACCCCATTACTGCCATCATTGTGGCCATGGCAACATTCCCCTGGGCCTATCGCTGGGTGGTTGGAGAGAACTCCCGAGTCAAGCGTTACACCCATTTAAAATGCAAATTGGAGTCTTATACATACATAGGATATACATAGACCTGCTCTGACCAGTATTAGCCGGCGACACTGAAGAGAATCCCAAAGGCAAGTTCCTCTTTCTTTTGGACTCCTCCTCCAAGCTCCATAAAGCCAGTCAGTGCTGCTGCTGCTCTGACTCATCCCCTTCGCACCTGAACTGCATTGACAGGTGCTCCCTCCACTTGTCTAAAGTAGAAGGTGTCTATCTGACGAGGCTCTGGGGGAGTAACAGGCAAGGGCAGCCTCGAGAGACCGTCTGCGTTGCCGTGCAAGTCTGATTTGCGATATTTGATGTCATGTGTGTCCTGACAACAGTAAAGCCCACCTTTGCATCCTGCTTGCAGCAAGAGACGGAATTCTGGTGTGGGGCCCGAAGATTGAAGTCAATGGACAGTGGTCCATCAGGAGTGTGAACCTTCTCCCAAACAGGTACTGATGAAATTTTCGAATTCCAAAAGCGATTCCCAAGGCCTCGCGCTCAATCTGTGCATAGTTACTCTCGGCCTTGTTCAAGGTGCGTGATGCGAAGGTGATAGGTTTCTCTTCACCAGAAGGCATGATGTGGGATATGATTGCTCCCACACCATATGGTGATGCATAACATGCTAGCTGCACGGGTAGCTTTGGGTCGAAGTGTGTCAGGACCTCCGACTTCAGCAATGCTTTCTTTGCTTGGGCGAAAGCTTCGTTGCACAGTTCAGTCCATTTCCATGTTTTGCCTTGACATAGCAACTGATGTAACGGCTTCAGCAATGTTGCTAAGTCTGGAATAAACTTCCCATAGTAGTTAAGTAGCCCCAGAAATGAACGTAACTGGCTCACATTCTGGGGTGCTGGGGCCTCCACGATTGCCTTGACCTTTGACGGCGCCTTATGCAGGCCAGTAGCGTCAATCACATGCCCCAGGTACTCAACTGAAGACTGAAAGAATTCACATTTGTCTTTACGAACTCTGAGTCCGTACTCTTTCAGTCATTGTAGTGTCGCATCCAAGTTCAGAAGGTGATCCTCCTCATTTGTCCCAGTGACAAGGATGTCATCCAGGTAGCACTGGACTCCTGGCAGTCCACTTAAAATCTGATCCATTGCCCTTTGGAATAGAGCAGGGGCTGACGTAATTCCAAACGGAAGGCGGCAGTACCTGTATAGCCCCTTGTGTGTCACAATTGTCAGCAGCTCCTTTGATTTGTCATCGACATGCATTTGTAGATAAGCCTGGCATAAGTCTATTTTGCTGAACTTTTGCCCTCCGGCCAGGCCCGTAAAAAGATCATCAATGAGGGGAAGAGGGTACTGTTCCACAGACAGCACCGGGTTAATAGTCACTTTAAAATCCCCGCAGATTCGAACAGATCCATCCTTTTTCAGGACAGGAACAATGGGCGTGGCCCATTTGCTCACGCTCACAGGCTCCAGGACTCCATTCTCGACTAAGGCCTCCAAGTTAGCCTCAACTTTTGGCCTAATTGCATAGGGTACAGGTCGGGCTTTGTGAAACTTCGGCTTGCTGTCAGGTTTAATGTCCAGTCTCACGCTGATCTTTTTCATGCTCCCAAGTTCCCCATTGAAGAGTTCTGCATGTTTGTTTAACACTGCAGTCAGACCTGACTCCCCTTTTGACATCATGCGGACTGCAGGCCAGTCCAGCGTGATTTTCTCTAGCCACGCACGTCCCAGTAGCGATGGGTAATTTCCCTTTACCACAT
This sequence comes from Somniosus microcephalus, assembly GCF_052327205.1. Taxonomy (NCBI): domain Eukaryota; kingdom Metazoa; phylum Chordata; class Chondrichthyes; order Squaliformes; family Somniosidae; genus Somniosus; species Somniosus microcephalus. The sequence continues at coordinate 147,163,428 of NC_140988.1, read as the reverse complement.
ATAGTGGCAGTTTCGCAGTCTGTCCGTTCAATTTAACTGTCACCTCAATGGCGCCTCTCATGGCCACAGGTTCGCCGGTATACGTCTTTAGCACAATGTTTGTTGGCTGAAGGGTAAGATGCTTTAGCATTTTTTTGTAGATAGTGTCTGAAACAAGAGACACAGCCGCGCCTGTGTCCACCTCCATCCGCACTGATTGTCGCTCCACCAGTGGTGACACCCAGTAGCCATTTGAACTGTGACGGGGGTGGGGAGCCACGGGGTCGTATAGATACGGGGCCGTGCTCTCCGGGTAATGTAGGTTCTGGACCCAAATGCAGAAACGAGGCGAGAGGCAAATATACAGTACTTTGTTTGAACTTTACTAGATTCACACATAACTAGATTCATACAAGGAACACAGCAACAAACATAAGAACTCGAGACAAGTTACAAAATGGCTAGTCAAGATAGGAACTCAGGACAGCTTCCATGAGGACCCACTTGTCCATACTGAGCTTGAGACAAGCTACCACAAGGGCAACCGGCTTGCCGAGACGAGACTCAAGACAAGCTACCACAGGGGTAATCAGCTTATCAATACAAAGCTCAGGACAAGCTCCAACATGGCAACATGCTAGTCCAGCCCAGCACCTTATCAAGACTAAGAACAACAAGAACACAGACTTAGATACATCTTAAATACAGAGCTTAAGAACCATGGCAGCCAGCTAGTCAAAGCCAGCAGCCACAGAGTGAAGGCTAGTCCCCGGTTAGGACTGAGCACAGAGGAAAGCAACCACAGAACTTATATACCAAGAAAACCAGGTGAAACCCATGAACAGCTAACAGGCCGTTAAGAATTAACACAGGAGGCTAGGAACAATTAACAAAGGGCCAAACAAGTGAAGGTGCCATCTAGAGGTTACAAAAGGAACTGACTGGCACCCTCACATGAACCACCTGCAACCGTCAGTATGTGCACCTCTTCCTCCTCAGAGGTGTTGCTCCCCTCTGTTTTGCTTGTTCCATCATACTGCACTGAATGAACACTCTTTTTCCTCTCTTGTCCAAATACAGACATTTTGCTTTCATGCTTCCCAGCTCTGTCTGTTCTTTTTTTACCTCTACAGGCGCGTTCAATGTGACCCTTTTTGCCACAATTTCGGCATTCCAGCTCTGTACACCAGCAGTCATTAGCGTGATGGCCCGTTTTCCCACAACGGTAACATGTGCCGTTCCACGCACCTTTAGGCTCAGACGACACCTTGTGAACTCTCCCTGTTGAACTCAACTGGTGAGCCTCCTTTTCCGCCATCTCCATGGAGATACTAACTTCAATGGCCTTTTTAAGAGTAAGGTTGTCCTCAGTAAGAAGGTGCTTCTGTGTGGCTACACTTTACAGACCACACACAAGTCTGTCTCTAATGGTGTCATTCAGCACTTCCTTGAACTCGCAGTGTTCTGACAACCTTTTTAAAGCAGCAATAAACATCGTCACTGATACCCCCTCCTCTTGATTCCGTTTGTGAAATCTAAATCTCTCAGCAATAACCAGAGGTTTTGGTGAAAAATGTGCTCCAAGAATTTCCACTAGTTGCTTATATGTTTTAGTTCCTGGCTTATCTGGCTGCACAAGGCTGTGAAGTAAATTGAATGTCTTCGGCCCCATTACACTCAAAAAGGTAGGCACGACCTTTTCATTTGCCACCGCATTCGCCAAGACAAAATAGTCAAAACGTTCCATATAAGTGCTCCATTCTCCACATTTTCATCAAAATCACCGATGTTTCCTAATATAGTAGCCGTCTCACGTTTCAAATTTAAATTTCTGTTTACTCACTGCACCCGTACCGTTAATGTGATGCTGCAATCTCTGTTCCAAGTGTTTTGTAGGCGAAAACAAGAAAGTTCCCACAACGCAGATTCATCCGATCCTCGTTGCCACTTGTTGTGTTGGTACCTTTCTACCTAGACACAATTAGTACTCAGAACCCAGAGATTCAAACATGAAGTGCTTTATTCGAAAGGAAAGGAAAGTTCTGGAGAGTTCTGAACAAAGAGAGCTAAACTTAACCAAGAGAACACCCAACCATTTATCTGCTGTGACATCGCCACCACAGGTGGGAGGAGAACACACAATAGATAACATCACGCACTTACCTTCTTCCGGCACAGAGGCCAGCCAGGCAGCTCCTGGGTGCTTGATCTCTGTCTGCAGCCCGTCACCCCATATGCTAATGAGATGGTCAGCTGCCTGAAGTCCACTCGGAGAAAATCCACCCTAGTGTTTTTGATGAAGATCGTTGCTTTTCTATGCCGCATTACACCTATTATAGCCATAAGGACATTTATTTGTAGTAAAATAAAGCTGAATTTTGTACCTAGGAATTAGTAATGCTGGGAATAATTATTTTGTCAAACAGTAAACTTTAGACTTTGACCTACAGTACATTCCTGGTTTAAAACTATAGTGAAGAATGGCCAGGTAGAAATGTTCAACAGTGAATTCAGTCTATTACTAGATAGGGTTGCCAGCTCTGGTTGGAGGTATTTGTGGCAGTTTCATCACGTGGCACCTGGCTATGTGACATCTGATCATGTGACAGCTGCAATTGTTACTGTATTTATTTTATAATGGTTGGGACTGTTTAGTTGAGTATCTTTGCTTGTGGTTTCGCGCCAGCAGCTGTCGTGCGAGAAGTTCTAAGAACTAGGAGACCATTGACAAGCAGGCAAAGAAGAGAAACCTAGGACAGGGAAGAGAGGAAACCGAAGGCGGGCGAAGGATTCGCAGGGGTAAACTACAGGTGGGAAGAACTTTGATTCCATCAGTAACTAATAGTAACTCACTGAAATTGCACCGATAAGCAATTGTAATACTTGTAACACTCAGATACCCCCCATAACCAATATAATAAGAACATGAGAAATAGGAGCAGGAGTAGGCCATTCGGCCCGTCGAGCCAGCTCCACCATTCAACAAGATCATGGCTGATCTGCTACCTCAAATTCACATTCCCACATTATCCCCATATCCCTTGATTTCCTTAGCATCCAAAAATCTATCGATCTCTGTCTTGAATATACTCAATGACTGAGCATCCACAGCCCTCTGGGGTAAAGAATTCCAAAGATTCGCAACCCTTTGAGTGAAGGAATGGTCCAGAAATTGCTGGAGTGGTGCATTTTGTGGGGAGCTGCGTGAATTGGACTTTTTTCATCACCCTTCAGATCGTATTATTTTTGTGCCGCAAATAGCTGGAAATGCATATTGATAACGGGTGAGGTCAACGTGGCATCTGGGACCTCCTGAGTGTTGGGTCCAATGGTCAATCTCCTTAACCAATGACATTTGAGCTTAGAGAAAGAAACAGAGGGAACGACAGAGAAGGAAATAAGGTAAATTAGAAATAGAAAGAGAAATAAAGAGGGGGAACAAAAGATTGGGTTAAGAGAGAGAAAAAAGAAATGGAAAGGAAAAGAAAATATGTTATAAATTTTAAATGCCCCAGTCCACTGTCACTCTCTCCCCTCACCCCGAACCCCAATCACCCGACCCTCCTCAATTTCCGGTCACCCACTCTTCCCCACCATAAGCCCCAATCCCCTGCCTCCTAGTTCCTGTTCATCCTAGCTCACACCTTTACCCGCTCCGTCTTTCTGCCCACCGCCCCCCACCCCTGATTCCTGGCAAGCAGGCGGTCCCATATATGGACACTCATAAGCAGGGACTGGTGCTCTGTGGCAGCAGGGGTTGATGTCACCGAGATGGAGGCTTCTCTGCTCGGCTGCCATTAACATCACGGGGGGAGGGGTGCTGCTGCTTTGGCAGGAAATTTAAAGGGAAATGTTATCCTGGGCTACTACCGGCAGTGCATGGGAGATTCATGCCCCATTCCAGGAGACTCCCGAGCAATCCAGGAAGGTCAGTAACCATATTACTAGATGGGGTCAAAATTTAGCAACTGTGAATTCAAGCCCTTATTACGGGACAAAAATGGTGCAGCTACAGGCCTCTCGGGGAGTTCCCCCAGGCTATGTGAATGGCCCCTGGAAGGAAAAATGTGTGCTACCTTCTTTCTCAAAGGACACCACCTGCCCAGGGAGGACGCTCTACCCTATGGTTTATAGGAATTCATCTTCTTCCTCCAAATCTAACAGAGCTATTGACGAGCCCAATGATATGCACACCCTGAAAACTGTGCTTGCAGCTGTGGGCCCAACTAAAGGCAGCAAGAAGGGTAGTGTTGGAGGCATGCACTAAAGGAGTACTGAATTGTAGAAAAACAACAGCAAGTAACATAGAAACATAGAAGATAGGAGCAGGAGCAGGCCATTCGGCCCCTCGAGCCTGCTCCGCCATTTGATTTCGATCATGGCTGATCATCCAAATTCACCCTGCTTTCTCCCCATACCCCTTGATCCCTTTAGCCTTAAAAAATATATCCAACTCCTTCTTGAATATATTTAATGTATTGGCCTCTACTGCCTTCTGTGGTAGAAAATTCCACAGGTTCAGCACTCTCTGGGTGAAGAAATTCCTCCTCATTTCTGTCCTAAATGGCCTACCCCTTATCCTTAGAATGTAACCCCTGGTTCTGGACTCCCCGACCATCGGGAACATCCTTCCAGCATCTAGTCTGTCCAGTCCTGTCAGAATTTTATAAGTTTCAATGAGATCACCTCTCATTCTTCTAAACTCCAGCGAGTACAAGCCCAATCGACCCAATCTCTCCTCATACGTCATTCCTGCCATTTCAGGTATCAGCCTGGTGAATCTTCGCTGAACTCCTTCCATGGCAAGAACATCCTTCCTCAGATAAGGCGACCAGAACTGCACACAATACTCAAGATGTGGTCTCACCAAGGCCCTGTATAACTGCAGCAAGACATCCTTGTTCCTGTACTCAAACCCTCTCGCTACGAAGGCCAAAATGCCATTTGCCTTCTTAATCGCCTGCTGTACCTGCATGCTTACCTTCAGCGACTGGTGCACAAGGACACCCAGGTCTTGTTGCGCTTCCCCTTCTCCCAATCTATTGCCATTCAGATAATAATCTGCCTTCCTGTTTTTGCCACCAAAGTGGATAACCTCGCATTTATCCACGTTATATTGCATGTGCCATGCTTTTGCCCAATCACCCAACCTGTCCAAATCATCCTGGAGTTTCTCAGCATCCTCCTCACAGCACACACGCCCACCCAGCTTTGTGTCGTCTGCAAATTTGGAGATATTACATCTCGTTCCCTTGTCTAGATCATTAATATATATTGTGAATAGCTGGGGTCCTAGCACCGATCCCTGCGGTACCCCACTAGTCACTGCCTGCCACTCGGAAAAAGACCCATTTATTCCAACTCTTTGCTTTCTGTCTGCCAACCAGTTCTCTATCCAAGTCAATACCTTGCCCCCAATCCCATGTGCCTTAACTTTACACGCTAATCTCTTATGCGGGACCTTATCAAAAGCCTTCTGAAAGTCCAAATACACCACATCCACTGGTTCTCCCTTATCTATTTTACCAGTTACATCCTCAAAAAATTCCAGTAGATTAGTCAAGCACGATTTACCTTTTGTAAATCCATGTAGTAGCAAAAATAAACGCAGTAGCTAAAGTTCAGTTTGCCAAGTGAAAAACAACAGTCAAAATGTAACTCTCACAAATATGGCGACTTAGCTTCAAGTGGTGGAGTTTTTCATTAAACAGCTTGCAAGCCTCTCCGTGTCTCTTTTATACAGTCACAGGGAATCAAGGGCAGCACTGCAGAACAGCATGGAAAATTTGTTGGGGGACCAATTATTACGTATTTACATAATTTCTGAGATACTACTGAGGCCACCACCTGCTGGTAGTTCAGCCTCTAAAACACTTTTGCTCCTAAGGAATCAGGAGTTCAGCATCCAATGTGCTGAGGCCCACCTATCCAATTCCACTGGCCTTGGGCATAGCCAATTAGAGGCTGTTCCCTGAGTACTCAGGGAATTGACTCAAGTCTTCTCCAACAATTTCTCCTCTATAGTAACCTCTGGAGTGCCATTCTTATTCCTCTCCTCTTCATCTTTTAGATGTCACCTCTCAGCAATAAGGATGGAGTCAGCTTCCATATATATACCAGTGTCATCCAGCTTTCTACCTCCGCCTTCAATTCTAGTGTCGTTGCTACACTCTTCAACTGCCTGCCTGACATTGAATTCTGGATGAGTTGTAAATTCCTCCAGCTTAATCATAGTAAAATTGAAGCTACCCTCTCTATTTCCTGCAGCACCTTTGCTTCACTGCCCTGGGCTCCATCCTTCTCCCCAGCTGTTACCTCAAGCCTAGCTCACAGTGTGAAGTGAAGCCTCAGTGCCCTGCTCAACCCTAACTGAGATTCCTTTTCCACATCTGATCTGTCACCAAGGCCTGTTTCTTACACCTCTAAAACATTAATTTCCTCCAACCTTACCTCTTCCCCATCACCACTAAGCCCTTTAAGGCTTAACTTTTTAAATATTCTCCTCACTGCCCTATCTGGCTTCACTCTCCAAAAGTGACAACGTATCCTGAATGCCATGACCCATGTCCTCTCCTGCACTAACTACTGCACCCCCCGCCCCCCTATCAATCCTATCCCTGCTGAGCGCCACTGGCTTCCTGTACCCCAATTAATCAATTATAAGACCCTGTCATGTTCAAATTTATATGTGGCTTTGCTTCACCCTACTTCTATGATTTCCTCCAGCCAAACATGTACTCTTTACTTCTCAGACAATAGTCTACTTCTTATCTTCTTATCCCTTGCTCCCTCCACTCCACCATTGATGGCCGTTCCTTCAACCACCTCTGGAAGTCCTTTCCAAATTCCTTCCACCTCAGCACCTCCCTCCCTGCTTTCAAAAGCTTCCTTCTTTTTCACCAAGTCTTTACTTCCATTCCCTAATTCCTTTTTTTTCCTTGTCGCATTTTTCTCTTCTTTTATGTTAATAAGCCTGAGTTTTAACACATAGGCAACAATCATCTAATGAGCTTGCTTTGCTTAATACTAAATGTCTCTACATGTAAACGCCAAGGAATAAAACAAAACAAAAGTTATCACAATGAGTAAAGAAATAAAATTCTATAAGATTATAAGCGCCATTTAAATAATCTATGCCCCCTTTACTTTTTTAAGAAAAACATTTTAAACGGAAGAACATTTAATATCAATCATTATCATTATGTACAAAGCAATCAAGTATATCATTGCTGTTTCCTCTTATTCAAACCTGGCTTGTCAGATCTTTGACTTTAAAGGGAGTAGTTTCCTTTAATTAATCATAAATCACCTTCTAAAGATTACCATCAAAGAGAAGCAATAAAGCTATTTGCTTTACTCCTGCAATTCAATACAGACAGGATTATAATTACTGGTATTTTGTTACCAGAACATCCATTTATTTCAAGGCTTGTCAAAAGTAACCATGTACATTTCTATTTCACAGACCCAAGGCAAAAGTTGTAGTAGTTGCTAATATCATAGGTAATTTAATTGCCAGAAATAAAAATCTCCCTTAGTGACAGAAAGATTTATTAGATTTTAAATTAAAATAGCATTGTTCAGTGAAAATGGATACTATGACGATGTAAGGCCCTAAAGGAACTATATGGTCTACATGTGACCTAACTAAAGCCTCTTTAACTGAAGGAGTCACTGAAATACTGAGCAGCTTCTGACACCAGCATCTTTTTAAACTACTTTCTGAATTGTAATATTAAAAAAATAAAAATATGTTACTAATTCAAAAACAATGGCACTTGTAACATTAAGCAGCAACTCAATAGAATTAGAGTATTATTGAGTAATTAGTATATTACATCCTTTTTTTGCTAATACGTTTGTGAAGCACCTCAAGATGTTTTTCTACATTAAAGGTACTATGTAAATGCAAGCTGCTGTTGTTATAAAAAGGGTGAAAACAGATTGTTCATATTGGTTCTGGATTTCAAGCCCCCGTGAACTGAGTGTGGTAAATTTTACACTAGCAATGCAAGGTTAAAGGCACTCTTGGTTAGGTTAGGTTAGTCGTCTGGAACTTGCTTGCTTGCCATAGGGAATGAGAAAATTTTTCCAGAGTTTTTGTGAATTAATGACAATTTTTTTTCCCTCCATCATTGCTGTCTGGAACAAACTGCTGAAACATGTGATGAGTATGGCGTCACCAGAGTCATTTAAAAGGGACAAGTTCCTAGGTCAAAAGGGCATCAATAGTTTTATGGGGTAGGTTGTTAATTAGTTGAGATTGTGATGAATTATGGGCAACCGCTAAAGCTTGCCTGATTGCCATAGGAAATTGGAGAAGAATTGCAAATAGGTTTTTACTCTGTGTTTTTGCCCCTCCCAAGACATAGCGTTGCTAGGGAACAGGTATGCAAGATTGCTCCATTGACTGGATGGGGTGGGCTGGATGGGCATGGTGGTTGTTTTTTCACCCTTTTTGTATGTTTACATGACACTAAGGACCATGTGATGGTGTTATCATCATGCTTGCTTACTGCTAGTGAATAGAAAATACTGATTAATCCAAGTGTTGGAGAGGATCCAATAAAGTTTAACCATTTGCCATTTTCAGTTCTAATAACACCCCAATATCAACTTCTATTGAGTCTTAGTGGAACCAGGATTTACTACCACCATTGGACTAAAGTTTTCCTGCACGAGTATCATTTGTATAAAATGCTTTGACTAGGAGTGTGCATAAAATCCAGCTTCACAGGTAATAACCATAGCTAACTTACTGGATGTCAGAACAACTGTGCATTTAGAGGTTCAGGCTCAGTAGAGCAGCTAAGCTGGAACAGGTGTAAAATGGCAGCCGCTGGTTTAGAGGGTTAGCAGTCACTCTAATTGCTCTGCACATGGCTATTAAATCTGTGGTGACCATAACTTCCTAGCAAATTTTCTTCCAGGTGCTTGGATGTGACTTTGTTCATATTAGCTGGCTGTAATACCTGCCAGCACACAATGGGGGGGGTGGGATTTTTGACTTCCACCCAAAACAGACGTGACATCATTGGAGCAGTTACATGTCCCACCCAAAGCCAGTATTGGGAGGCCAGAACCATTTTCAGATTTGGGCCTCATTTAAACCCAGCTGGCGACATGCGGGCGCCAAACAAGGGCTTCGCTGCAACTCGCTGGTTGTGGGCGGGCGAGAAATCGACTTGCTTCTAAGCTGAACCAGCCAGCAGTACGGGCTGGGATGGGGCGTGGGGCAGCAGTTTGGGCTGGGATGGGGTGTGGGGCGGGGGGCAGCAGTTCAGGCTGGGATGGGGTGTGGGGCGGGGGGCAGCAGCATGGGCTGGGATGGGGTGTGGGGCGGGGGGCAGCAGTACGGGCTGGGATGGGGTGTGGGGCGGGGGGCAGCAGTACGGGCTGGGATGGGGTGTGGGGCGGGGGGCAGCAGTACGGGCTGGGATGGGGTGTGGGGCGGGGGGCAGCAGCATGGGCTGGGATGGGGTGTGGGGCGGGGGGCAGCAGTACGGGCTGGGATGGGGTGTGGGGCGGGGGGCAGCAGTACGGGCTGGGATGGGGTGTGGGGCGGGGGGCAGCAGCATGGGCTGGGATGGGGTGTGGGGCGGGGGGCAGCAGTACGGGCTGGGATGGGGTGTGGGGCGGAGGGCAGCAGTATGGGCCGGGATGGGGTGTGGGGCGGGGGGCAGCAGTACGGGCTGGGATGGGGTGTGGGGCGGGAGGCAGCAGTACGGGCTGGGATGGGGTATGGGGCGGAGGGCAGCAGTACGGGCTGGGATGGGGTGTGGGGCGGGGGGCAGCAGTACGGACTGGGATGGGGTGTGGGGCGGGGGGCAGCAGTACGGGCTGAGATGGGGTGTGGGGCGGGGGGGCAGCAGTTCGGGCTGGGATGGGGTGTGGGGCGGGGGGCAGCAGTACGGGCTGGGATGGGGTGTGGGGCGGAGGGCAGCAGTACGGGCTGGGATGGGGTGTGGGGCGGGGGGCAGCAGTACGGGCTGGGATGGGGCGTGGGGCAGCAGTTCAGGCTGGGATGGGGCATGGGACGGGGGGCAGCAGTACGGGCTGGGATGGGGTGTGGGGCGGGGGGCAGCAGTACGGGCTGGGATGGGGTGTGGGGCGGGGGGCAGCAGCATGGGCTGGGATGGGGTGTGGGGCGGGGGGCAGCAGTACGGGCTGGGATGGGGTGTGGGGCGGGGGGCAGCAGTACGGGCTGGGATGGGGTGTGGGGCGGGGGGCAGCAGTACGGGCTGGGATGGGGTGTGGGACGGAGGGCAGCAGTACGGGCTGGGATGCGGTGTGGGGCGGGGGGCAGCAGTACGGGCTGGGATGGGGTGTGGGACGGAGGGCAGCAGTACGGGCTGGGATGGGGTGTGGGGCGGGCGGCAGCAGCATGGACTGGCAGCTGGCTGCAGTACTTCTGTGGAGCCCTACATGTTGGGAAGCGACAACATGTTCAAGGACTTTGGAGAAGAAAGGGAGGTTGGAGATGCTTAGTTTGCAACTACAAAGAGGTTGAAGATGTATATTTTGAGAAGAGGAGTGATAACAGTGGATTTGAAAGAAAGGAGGCAATAATTGAGAGGGAATCATTTACAATGTCAGCTAGCATGGGAGCCAGGAAGGAAGATTGGTGGTCAGCAGTTTAGTAGAAATTGGGTTAAGTGAGCAGGAGGTGGGACTCATTAACAAGATGAGCATGGAGGACATGAGGGGAGATTGGAGAGAAGCTGGAGAAGACACACGATTAGGCCTACGGCAGGGGGGAGACTGGAGGGAGGTTTGGCTTGGTAGGAAAGGGGAAGGGTGAGAAGCAAAAGAGACAGCTGAACAGATAGTCTCAATGTAGTGACAAAGAAGTCCTCGCACTTGGAAGTGAGGGTGGAGGAGCAGTGGAGTAGGGTTTAAAGAGATGGCTGGTAGTGGAGAAAAGAATCTAGCGGTTATTTTTGATCTCCAGAATGATCCTGAAGTAGTGATTTTGGCAGAGGAGAGTGAGGCTTGATAACACTTGATGAGGTCCAGCCAGACCGGATGATGGATGACTAAGCCAGTTTTGTAACAGTTACTCTCAAGTCTGCACCCCTTAGACATGAGGGAGTGAAGATTGGAGCCATACTGGGATGGGAGGCTGTAAAGGTTTTGCAGAGGTCAAGGGTATCGAAGGTGGACGTGCAGGAGTGGCAGAGCATTTGATGGCTATAGAAGTGACAAATAGAGGATGGAAGGCTGGGCAGGTGAAAGTGACTTTTGGGAACATTTTTTCCAGAGAGACACACAGAAGTAAGTGGGGGGGGTGGGTGGGGGAATGTGAGTGCTGAGGGATACAAAGAAGTGGTAGAGGCCATGGAAGCAGAGCGGCCACGGGACATAGCAACGTCTGTGAATATAGGTAGGAGCGTTTATATGGAGGAAAAGATTTACTGAGAATGAGGAATTTCTCAGTGTAGAGGATGAGGGAGGAAATCTTGGGGAGAAACTTGGGGTGGGGCTTGGGGTGGTGGGGGCTATAAACAACAAAGATTTTAAAGGAGCTATGAGGGAGTGGAACAAGGTGAGTACTCGAAGCAGGAGAAGGTACCAGAGAAGTAAGGGGAGCGGCAAGATGAAATTTGGTTAAGGCAGGGCAGGTGGTGGAAAGTATAGCCAAGTGGAAAGGCTTTAGTAAGGGGCAGGGTGTCAGCGCCTGTGAACCAATTCGGTCAAGGCTATCATCCACATTAAGGTAATGGACGGCAAGGACCAAAATGTACATGCAAATGGGCACAATATTATGTTAAGCGCAACAATTCGGCAATTATACACAAATGCTAACTATTATTATATCTGCAATTTGCTATATTTACTGTCATCATATATGGTGACCAATTAAATCTCCAGATCTAACCATCATGCTTATGATGGGCTAATATTTGTTTTATAGTGAACAAAAATAATAAAATATGACATAAAGTAATGAAGTAAGTCCTAAGTAGATCTTTTGTCAAAAATGTTTTGTATTTGCATGCTTTACTCTTTGAGAATCATGTCTTTCTTCTCACTGACTAATTATGTCTACATCCCTGATAATTATCCTTTGAAACAATATGACTGGAGGATGGAGTTATGCCCAAATGGAATTGTACAATTTCAGGAGTACAGTTGATGGAGGGAACAGCAGCATTCTGTCATCTGGACATCAGGTCTTGCTATGGCTTGCATATGTCTTGATGGAGTACTCCTTGGGGGAGAGCACAGTTAAATTGGTACAGCTCCATATCATTATATTCAGAATGCTGACCTGAGATCCAATGTCCTGTGTATCAGGTCACACAATTTGTACCAGATTGTCTTATAGAAGGTGGAGTCTGGCATTTACCTGATTGAAATTTAATCAGATCTCTCACCTCTACCGAATCTTCCTTAGTGATGACAGCAGACCCTTTCCACTAACATTTTATTCATCATTTACATACTGCCTCTAAATTACATCATCTACAAACATGCCAACACTATCGGTTCCAGGGCAACATTATCCAACTACCCTGTCTGATGTAAAGTCCTGGATGAGTTGCAATTTCTTTCAGCTCAATGTCAAAAAAAACAAAGCCATCCTTTCTGGCTCATGTCTGTGCCTACAAACCACTGGTTCTGATTCTATCAACCGCTTCAGCTGCCAGAATTACCCAGATTTTCCCCTAGCTCTCTCCAACTGCTGCTGAAACCCTAATCCACCCCTTCATCTTCTTGAGGGTTGATTTTTTTTCAAACACCCTCGTCATTGGCCTTCCACCGCCACCTTTCACAAAGTTCGGCACACTCAGCAACCCAGGGGGGAAAATCCGGTACCTTAGCGCCTCCCATTAGCACCAGCAGATGGCGCTAATGGGGCACTAGAGCATTATCGCCAGGGCAACATCAATGATCCTTCCCTTTAAGAACTGGAAAAAGCCTGTGGCAATCATGACTTGCGATTAGACTGCACCTGTTATTGGTCCACCCTTTGAGTGTAACGCCAATGAGTTTGGGCTTAAAGACTTGAATTAGCATTCCAATCATTTCTTTGAGCAGTGAGAATGAATTTTGCGTGCAGCCTAAAGCATTAGCGCCTGGCGCTAATTCTCCAACTTTTCTAATTATACCGCCCATTCCTGGGCTCTAATGAATTTCTAGCTGCCAATCTTTACTGATCTCTTTTGTTTCCCTTTGCCCCAGCAACTCAAGTGTAAAATCCTCATCTTTGTCTTCAAATCCTTTTATGACTTTTAACTGAGTGATCTTCTGCAGTCATAACAGCCTATGTTTTCTACTAATCACTTTCTGGATTATTGCTTGTTACCCACTTCCTCTGCTCCATCATTGGAGGTTGACTTCCAGTCATCATGCTCCAGCTCTGTAGGGTTCTCTTAAAAAAACTTTGCATTGCTACCATGCTGTCTGTTTTCAAAAGCCTCTAAAAACCCATATCTTTGACCATGCCTTTAGTCTTCTTCCCAAATTACTCCTTTTCCTGCTCGGTAGCCACTTCTCTTTTTAGTAAAATGCCCTGACATATTCTTTTATGCAAGCGGCACTATATAAATGTAAATGTTGTTGATTGCCGAGCTGCTTGGAGAGATGACTGCATGTCTGACACAGCCACACTCAGAGAAGTGTGACATTCTGCATTTATACTGCTGAATGTATTACATAAGATATTACATAGGATATATGGCACAGAAACAGGCCATTTGGCCCAACTGGTCTATGTCGGTGTTTATACTCCACTCGAGTATGCATTACCTAGAATTCCGTTACATTCTCACAGGTAATGACAGAAAAATGGCAGATGTATTGAATAAATACTTCACCTTAGTTTTAACTAAAGAGGATAACAAAATAGATACTTCACTAGAGGATGAGCTTAAAAAAAGGAGAAAATTATTGACAAACTAGCAAAACTAAAAGAGAATGAAACCCCAGGTCCAGATAGTATGCACCCATACATACTAAAGGAAATTAGGGAGGGGATAGCAGAGGCAATAGTTTATATATATAAAAGTTCAATAGAAGAGGGGATAGTGCCACAGTACTGGCAGAGAGCTAATGTTGCTCCTATATACAAAAAGGGAGATAGAACAAAACCTGACAACTATAGACCAGTCAGCTTAATGTCAGTGATACGAAAGATATTGGAATCTATACTAAAAGAAGTGATAGAAGAGCATATGAAGACAGAAAATGTAATCAAAATAGTCGGCATGGATTCCAAGTTAAGTGATGCTTAACCAACCTGATAGAATTCATTGATAAGGTAATAGAAATAGTAGACAAGGTTAATGTAGTAGATGTCATATACTTGGATTTTCAAAAGGCCTTCGATAAGGTACCAAACAGTAGGCTCATCACAAAAGTTAGGACATGTGGAGTCAGGGGACAAATAGCAGAATGGATAGCAAATTGGCTAAAAAAAATAGAAAGCAGTGTGTAGGGGTAAAGGATAGTTATTCAGATCGGAGGAAGGTAGAAAGTGGTGTTCCACAAGGATCAGTGTTGGGACCACTGTTATTCAGAATTTACATTAAAGATTTGGACTTAGGAACAAGTAACACAATATCAGAAGTTGCAGATGATACCAATCTGGGGGTGGGGGGAATAGCTGACACTGAGGAAGAATGTAACATAATACAAGAAAACATTCAAGAAAAGTGGCAAATTGACTTTAACGTAGATAAATATGAAGTGATGCACTTTGGTAGGAAAAATAGAAACATCACCTACACCTTAGAAAATAAGAAACTGAATGGGGTAGAATGGGAGAGGGATCTAGGGATACAGGTGAACAAATCATTAAAAGCAGCACAACAGGTCAGCAAAGCAATTAAAAATGCTAATGAAGCACTGGGATGTATTTCTAGGGGCATAGCATTCAAAAGTAGTGAAGTTATGTTAAACTTATATAGGGCCCTGGTCAGGCTGCACTTATAGAGTACTGTGCACAGTTCCGGTCTCCATAAAATATAAAGGACATATAACCACTAGAGGAAGAGCAAAAAAGATTTACAAAGAGGATAACAAAACTGAGAGATTATAGCTATCGGAAAATATTGAACAGGCTGGGGCTTTTTGCTTTAGAAAAGAGAAGACTTAGAGGTGACCTGATAGAGGTCTTTAAAATTATGAATGGGTTGGACAGGGTGGATGTGGAGAGAATGTTTCCACTTGTGGAAGAATTCAAAATTAGGGGTCATAAATACAAGATAGTTACTAATAAATCCAATAGGGAAATAAGGAGAAATTTCTTTACTCAGAGAATGGTTAGAACATTGAATTTGCTACCACAGGAAGTGGTTGCAGCAAATAGCATAGACACTTTCAAAAGGAAACTAAACAATACATGAGAGAAAAGGGAATAGAAAGATATGCTGAAAGGCTGAGATAAAGGCTGGAATGGAAGAAGACTCATGTGAACATAAGAATTAGGAGGAATAGGCCATATGGACCATCGAGCCTGCTCCACCATTCAATAAGATCATGGCTGATCTTTGACCTCAACTCCACTCCCCTGCCCGATCCTCATATCCCTTGAGTCCCCTAGAGTCCAAAAATCTAACCGCCTTGAATATATTCATTGATTCAGCATCCAGAGCCCTTTGGGGTAGAGCATTCCAAAGATTCACAACCCTCTGAGTGAAGAAATTCCTCCTCATCTCAGCCTTAAATGGCCAACCACTTATCCTGTGACTATGCCCCCTAGTTCTAGGCTCTTGAGCAAGGGAAAACAACCTCTCAGCATCTACCATGTCAATCCCCCTCAGAATCTTATCTGTTTCAATGGGATCGCCTCTCATTCTCCTAAAGTTCAGAGAGTATAGGTCCAATCTACTCAATCTCTCCTCATAGGACAACCCTCTCGTCCCAGGAATCAATCAGCGCCTCTAAGGCAAGTATATCCTTTCTCAGATAAGGAGACCAAAACTGTGCACAGTACTCCAGCTGTGGTCTCACCAAAGCCCTGTACAATTGTAGTAAGACTTCCTTACTCTTGTACTCCAATCCCATTGCAATAAAGACCAACATGCCATTTGCCTTCCTAATTGCTTGCTGTACCTGCATGCTAACTTTCTGGGGGAGAAATTCCCTACTTTAGCGCCACCCGGTAGCACGGCATTACGTCAAGAAATTAGCGGTCACTGCTCTTCCGCCAGCTGGTGGTGGGTCCCGCTGTATCCTCCATTTTGGAAGTCCTGGCAGCGCTGGAGTTCTTAGGTAGTGCCCTGCAAAAAAAATGGCAGAGTGGTGACGGCAGTCGGTGTGCAACGCCGACTTATCATCACCACTGCGAACTTCGACCCTAGCACTGAGTTCAGCGCTGGGTCCTAAGCACGCCAAGTAAACCTAGCGTGCAAGCAGACTGACAGAGGTGCTGTCAGCACCTCTTAAAGGGACACACACATCTTTCAGGTAAATTTGCATTTAAACTTTGGACTGTTTTTTTTTAATTTTATTGAATTAGTGGCTTGCTGCAATAGATATTAAAAGTTGGGAGTGCTGCTGGATGCTTGCAAGGCCTCGGATGGTAAAGGAAGACCTCTGAGAAAACAGAAAATGCTGCAAATAATCAGAAGGTCAGGCAACATCTGTGGAGAGAGAAACAGAGTTCATGTCTCAGGTCGAGATGCTGCCTGACCAGTTGAGTATTTCCATCATTTTATGCTGTCATGTCAGATTTATAGCATCCCCTCGCAGAGGGAAGAGGAAGAAGCAGAAGAGGAAGTAACAGAAGAGGAAGAAGCCGAGGAGGAGTAAGTAGAAAAGGAGGAAGCAGAAGAGGAGGCAGCAGAAGGAAGGATCCAACTCAGACAGCTCCTTTCTGGCCGGGATATTCAGGATAGAATCATCCACCTGCAGTACCAATGACCACAACCTCAATTCCCCTTTCAACATTTGTTCCACACCTTACCTTCACTCTGTCACTGACCATCACAGGGTCCTCTTGGCCACAATGCTGAAATAAAAGCCACCACAAAGCAAATTTTACAATCTAACTTAATACATCTATTCATCCAATATGACACTAAGAAATCAACTCATCACCCTTATGCATTCCCTTAGTGACTGTCTTGTATGTGCCTTTGCCTCTCCTACTGCTGTTACGCAGTGCCACCCCAACGGCTGCAGGATGGCTGGTGGAAGGCTGCTGACTTTCAATGGGAGACACTGCAAATGGCCTTGCTGGTCGACCTTGAGGAGTTCATGGTTGGGAGTGTCAAATCAATCTTCTTCTTCTACTTCTTCTTCTTCTTCACTCTCCTTTCCCTCTTCTTGGCCATCCACTGGCTGGGCAGGCTTCATTTCTTGGATGTGTGAAATGAGGAAGGCACAAGGGTGGAGTTTTGGTGAGGGGAGGGCAGGAAAGCAAGAGGTGCATGCCAGGAGGATAAAGTATGAGGATACCAGCATCTTGTATCCTTTCTGCTCTGCCGCTGGCCAAGGGCTCAGCCATGGCCCTGCCAAAAATGGCCTGCACAGTCTCCTCCAAGGGGATGAGGTGAGGCTGGGAATATAGATATGCCTCGTGATTGGTACAGATTGACCACTCGTCTGAGGTCATGAAGCTTCTTTGGGCACTGGAGCCAGGTGGTGGGGCCGACATTGCTGCAGTGACAGCCTCGGTGATCTGGTCCCACATCGTTCTTTCTCGAGGGCCTCCTGTCCCCTGTGGGTAGGGGACATCTCTTGAAGTGTTGACCTCCTGCACAAAGCTGGAGTGCTGCATGCGAGACCCTGGGTGCCCCTTCCCATTTGTGTTAGCGCTGAAGCACTTTAACCATTTTTTTGGGTGCGGAAGACAATTCAGCTTTATGAGATGAACACTGCCATATGGGACTTACTTTTAATGAGTATTTTTTTGAAAGGCAGTAAGGGCTGGAAAATGCATTTTTTCATTTGATTTTAATTTTTATTAGTTCTGATCGCATTGCCCTTTTAATTCATAGCCCTTTCAATTGCCCACGATTCATTGCGAACTCCAAAGCCTCACTCCCATAGGCTGTAGCAAGCTGCAACGCTGCTCCTGGATGCGAACTTTGGGTCAGATGCCTCCACTAACACACCAAGAGGGTGTTAAATGGTAAGTTAGTGCTGCGCCACAAAGCTCCAGCTCCCAGCGTGAATTTTTGCATGGTAGCGCTGCAGCTATTTTCAATGGCCGTAAACCCGAGGCTGCGCAGAGAGAAGAAAACGTAATCCCTTCTCCTTGTGTAGAGAGCCTCAGTGACCTCCTGGATACAGCAATGGATGGTGAACTGTGAGATGTTAGCTATGTCTCCTTCTGCAGACTGGAAGGATCCATTGGCAAAAGAATTGAAGGCCACGGTGACCTTGACTGCCACTGGGAGAGCTGTTGTCGCCCTGCTCTCAGGCTGCAGGTCTGATTGCAGAAGGTGGCAGAGTTCTGTGACCACCTTCTTGGTGAATCGGAGCCTCCTAATACATTGCTCCTCACTTAAGTAGATATAAGAGAAGTGCTCTTGGAAGATCTTAGGTGGGTAAGGCCTCCTGTTGAGAGCCCGCCCAGCCCTCCTCCTCCTCCCTCTGTGCGCATCTCCTTCCCTGCTTTGCTGCCTCCGCTCCCTCTGCCAAAGATCCTGGAGCACGAGATCGACAGCCAGTACAGCCCCTATGACTGTGAGCAAGTGTTGTGAGCAGAAGCCTTTTAAAAATAATGAAACCATGTAGTCTCTGCTTAATCATATTATTTTTCTCTAAGTGCCCTGTTACCACTTCCTTAATAATGGATTCCAGCATTTTCCCGAAAGAGTATAAACACCAGCATAGACTAGTTGGGCCGAATGGCCTGTTTCTGTGCTGTATATTTTATGTAATTCCCTGCATGATGGACGCTACTGCGGTCATTCAAATGTCCAGTACTGTTTGTATCTTGGAGAACAAGCCTTGATTAGTGTTGTAGCTCGACTAATTACAATGAGCCGTATATTCCGATCCCTACGGGTGTGTATGGGTGTGCATGCGCTGAAAACCGGCACTTCCAATCTGTCAAGAATGCTCCGCTTTCTGGAGAATTTCCACCCGCAGAAAACCCTTAGAAATCTTACACCTGGCATAAGACCAGCGTAAGATTTGAAAAAAAAGTAAAAAAAATAAAAAAAATGTTCACTCATTTAAAAATACTTTAATAAAAAGGTAAGTTTATTTTTAGCCCCGTAAAAAACTTTCATTATTTTTACAAAAAATTACATTTTTGTTTAAAATATTTAATTTATTGTAATTTCAACTAATTGCGGAAGTGTCCGGACCTCGGGAGCCCTCAGGTAAGTCCATAGATTTTTCCAGATCGGAGTCCTCCGCCCGCAGGAAGGCTCCGATCAGAAAATACAGCCCATTGTGATAGTGTATGTATCTTACTATTGCACTCACACATGTCCTTTTAAGACAAGCCCACTGATCTTTGCTCCTGAACATAAATTTTGCAATGCCTGCAACCTGATAAAGATCTGCTCAATTCAGCCTCCTGAAATTATAGCACAATATACATCCTCTATGCCAGATAAGTGCTCATGTGGTGATGACATGGTATTAAGATGATACTAAGTATTGTGCAAATGTCACAGTTTCTATACTGGTGTTTGTTACAGTAATGCACATGTGTTGTTCGGAATGTGGTATGTAGTGTTTTATTAGACTCCAAATGGTTTCAAATCCATTTATAAATAGAAGTATACACTGAGAAGTGCAGGACAAATCCCTTATAACACAAAGGGCTAGAAATTGAGTAGCGCCCTGTTTGGGGCAATAACTTATGTGGTCGCGCAAAAATATCACCAGGCGCTACGCAAGGGACTCTGGCGCGAACTTCTGGTTTAGCGCTCCAGGAAGGAAGTGGAGTGCTAAATCAAGCGCTACCACTTCCCTTGGAGTGCTAAAGCCGGCAGGAGGGGCGGTAGTGGTGCACGCTGCCCAACGACAAGGGCATCACTGCAGCGAATGGAAGATCCTTCCCTGCCTTAAAGGGAAGGGCCATCGCTGCAGGCTCTGCAATGAAAAGAAGTACCTTGTCGCATCTGCGAACCGCCACGATTAGCCCCAAGCACTCTAGCAGAGTGCAGGGCTGATTGTTTGTGGCCCAAGAAAATAATGAAAAATGAACGTTAGGCTTCACGAAAAAAAAATTCCGCCGCAACCACCATCCCCTTTAAACAGCGCTCCCGAAGCACCAGGGCTCCCAAACAATGCCTCCTGCAGTTGTCGGTGTTGTCGCCCGGCGATGCTGCAGGAGGTGGCACCAAAGCTTGGGTCCAGGGCGCTACCGGGGCAAGCGCAGGATGATGATGTCATGATCTCCGGGCGCAGGAGAACGTGGCGCAAAGTGTTACCGTCACCGCAAACCTCTCGGCCAAGTTAGCGGGAGTCGTTCATCTCGCCATGCCCGGCCGGTAAGTCATTAGCACCCCGTTATCGCCCCCCGGAGGTGCTAATGAGAGGTGCTAGCCAACTGAATTTCTAGCGCTAGCCAACTGAATTTCTAGCCCTTTAGAACAACAGTAATATGTATTAAGATGAGGCTACTGTTAAACATAGGGAATGGTATACGTATATGTAAGATTAATATTTACATTAATCTTTTGTGTGTCTGTTATATGGAAAGACATAGGGGGAAAAATTGAGTTGGTTTGCGCCTCCCGTTAGCACCTTACTTGAACCTATTAGAAAGCCACTCTAATGTGCAAAAGCACTTCTCACCTCCATCTCAGAAGAGAAGCCGAACAATGAACCCACTAGCCTAGCCAGCTGAAGAGCAGCCAGTTTTTCCCAACACAAAGACTGAAATATGTCCCAGACTTAGGGCCATTAGTCCAATCACGGAATACTCATGGGTCTGATGATGACCTATCACTGATTAAGCACCGGAGTACTTAGAAACAAAAGGATTTTAAAGATTGGTGGGAAAGATAGGGGTAGCAAGACTCCTATAAAGATAGATCCTTTTCCACCATTCTCTCTCTCTCTCGCTCTCGCTCCACCAAGATCGACCTAACAAGAAGTACCAGAGGAAGAAGCCACTGAGCGGAGCGACCAAGACCAACTGTGTGTGTTGATAAGCATGGTTTCGAGTGTCCCAAGCCAGTAACCGGATATCCCAGGCGAGCAGGGTCAGGTGTAAGGGCTCAGGGTTTTTCTCAGAAGTGAAGTTTTTTTGGGCTATTCCGGGGTGGAAGCTTTGTTTGGTAGGGGTGGAGTTAGAGTCCACCATAGCAACAAGGGAATTACTGCATGTTATAGTCCCCAGTTGTGTACTGTATGTATGTTGTTTGTAACCTGGATCTTATTCTCCACAGAGACAGTGATTTAATTTAGTAGTGCATGTTTTAGCCAGTGTATGTTAGACTAAATAAATATAAGTATGATTTTTCACCGAAGCATTCCTGTCCGTGACTTATTCCATTTACACTCTGAATAATAATTCCCGGGTATAGAACTTTCGTAAGGTGGGGGCGATTCGAACCGTCCGTCTAGCAATTGGGCTAAAACCGCTTTCACAGCTGATTATTAATCATGGATGTAATTCTGTACTCTCAATAGGAAACAATAAATAATAGACTGAATGTTGTAGTGCAAACATTTGCCTGCTGCGTATCAAACAAGCCACTTAAACTGACAGCAATGCACACCCTAAACACACAGACATCATTACTGAATAACTATTAAATAACAATCATAATTGTATATATTTTTAACTGATATTACAGAGATAATAACATTATTTCAACGAATCTTTAGTTTGCTGTGTTGCATTAAACAATTGTACAACAGTAACCCATCTTCTTGCCTCTTTCCATCTGAGAAGGTATAGAACTGTTCTGGCTATTCTCATCTAACTGCATTTTGTAGGTGTGGAAATAAATGTAATTCATCACTGCTTTATGACAGTTTCCAGACTCAAAACAAGTTTAGTCTAGTATCAAATAATACTCTGTTACTCCAAAATCAAGGCAATGTAAATATTTTCGGCACCATATTATTCTAGCCCGTCAACCCTGCTCTGTCGAGTGGAAACATATTGAGATAGTGCAAGGAAAGGAAATGCTAGTGGTGACAGCTTGAGAGATACCAAATTCACTTCTGTACATCCAACAGACTCTTATTCCTCTTTATCCCATGTAGGAAGAGAAAGAATCCTAAAAAAATGGAATACCAGAATTTCAGTTTCCCTGCTGTTTGAAGTTCGGTAAAAGTATATGACTTTGAAGAAGGAAATTGGCTTCAACACCTTCAAATGTTATGTGAAAGGTTCACTAAAGTGGAAAATGTTCTGCCATCACAGTATGCAGTTATCGTAATATTTATATGTTCAATCAGACAAAGATTCCTAAGACAGGCACTTACTTCCTTGACGTGCCTTAGGAAAGAACTGGAAATATTTGATAACAGTGTGAAATGGCTGAAGGTTGGAACATTCCCAAAGAGACAAAATAAGGTCTGTTAATCTTTTTAGTTCTAAAACAGAGTTTTGTGGTATACAGATTAAAATACTAACTCTATATATAAAACGCATCAGATATAAAGTTTATTGCCTACACCATATGGCATATGTGTAAGTTGCAGCACTCTACTGAGTATTTTTGTGAATATTGAACATTCTACTATGTTGTCTTTGGGAGCCATATAATAGCCAGGAAATTGGACCCATTTGCATCGGCCATTTAGGCCGGTTTAGAAGGAAAATGTAGCCACCTTCCGGTGTGAAACACGGTAGCCGTCATTTTGGGCAGGCCGGCAGTGCTGCCGTTACCTGCGATCGTTCCAGATATTTAGATGAGCCAGATCGTGACGTCAATTGGCGTGCAATGCTGAATTGACACACAATCTGGTATTTTGGATGTCGCTGCTCCTTTTAACACCCTCTCCAAAACACACATGGCAGAATGTGTGTGCAACAATATGGCAGACCCCCTACCAGCGTTTCTTAAAGGGACACACGCAACTTGCAGGTAAGTTTAGATTTTTGCTTCTGTATTGGTTTCTTTACATTTTATTGGAGTAGTGGCTTGGTGCAATACATTTAAAAAGTTGCTAAAGTGTGAAGGAAGTGCAGGGAGTGCTGATGGACATTTACAAGGCTTTGGCTCTTAAAGGAAGGCCTCAGAGAACATCAATTGTTCCCTGGCCTGGGGCTCTAGATGTAGTCCTCCTTGGGCTGCAACATCACATGGAGATGAAGCAGAGGCAGCAAAGCGGATAACCTGCTTGCAGAGGGAAGAGGAAGAAGAAGAAGAGGAGGAAGCAGAAGAAGCAGAAGAGGAAGAAGCAGAAGGAAGGAGGCAACCCAGAAAACTCCTTTCTGGCTGGGATATCCGAGATCGAATTAACCATCTGCAGTACCAGTGAACACAACCCCAGATCACCTTTCAACGTTAGTCCCACATCTTACCTTCCCCCTGTTAATAATAAATAAAAGCCACCACAAAGCAAACTTTCCAATCCAACTTTATCCATATATGTATCCAATATTACATCAAAAAATCAACTAATCACCCTTGTGCATTTCCTTAGTGAGTGTCTTGCATGTGCCTTTGCCTATCCTAGTGATGTTACGCAGTGCTACCCCAGTGGCTGCAGCATGGCTGGTGGAAGGCTGCTGACTTTCAGTGGGGGACACTGCAAATGGCCTTGCTGGTCGACCTTGAGGATTGTGATGAGGGGAGAGTGGGAAAGCAAGAGGTGGATGCTTACATCACGAGCAGCGTGTAAATCAGAAGAGATTGTGGGCTGAGGGGGAAGTGGGATGTGAGAAGGAGGATAATGTATGAGGATATCGGCATCTTGTATTCTTTCAGCCCTGCCGCTGGCCAAGGGCTCAGCTATGCCCCTGCCAAGAATAGCCAGCACCATCTCCTCCAAGGAGGTGAGGTGAAGCTAGGAATGTGAGGTGTGGCTCGTGTTTGGTAGAGATTGTTGGTAGGTGAGTGATGGGAGGGGTCGTGCATTCAGCAGTGTGTGAGGTTAATGGTGCAGTTGGTATGAGATGGCATTTGAAGATGCATTCACTGACCTTGACCGCTCGTCTGAGGTCATGAAACTTCTTTGGGCACTGGAGCCAGGTCCTGGGGGGCGACACTGCTGGTTGTGACCGCCTTGGCGATCTGGTCCGACATCCTTCTTTCTGGAGGGTCTCCTGTCCCCTTGTGGGTAGAGGACCTCTCTTCCAGTGTTCACCCCCTGCACAAAGCTCGAATGCTGCATCCGAGACCCTGGGTGCCCTTTCCCTGGCCTGTTGATCAATTTGTGTTAGTACTTCAGCACTTTTAGAATTTTTCATTAGCAGAACGCAGCTCACCTTTAGAAGATGCAGACTGCCTAGTACTGAAGCACTTTCAAAATTTTTCATCTGCAGAAGGCAGCTCACCTTTAAGGGGTACAAGACTGCCTTCAAGAGGAGCTTTAAGTAAGCTAGCCTCGCTCGAAAATGCAAACTTCAGCACCCTGCTGAGCATACAGCCTGTCAGCAGCACATTCAGCGCTAGGCTGTGCGCTGCAATCATTAACATTAGCAGGCAGCACAAAATTGACGGCTGCCTGTACTTTTTGACTGGGCGCGGGCATATCTCACATCGCAGTGCCCATGCCCATTTTTTCACGCTATCCAATTACTAGGCCAATATGTCTTACAAAAAGTGTGACCTACAAATTGGTGTTCGGTCTGACAGTGGAGCTTTCGGGCTAAAATGCTTTTGTGCCATATAGTTGCGGCAAGTCGCACTTATCATTTAACAGGTATATGAAACCCATAACATAATAATAAAATGATGAGGTGAATACCAGATCTAGTATCAGAGCAGAGATCAGTTGTTATGAAAACAAAAAGTATTTGACAAAGTGCGAGAATAGCAATCCTTTTTGACATAAACTATTTCTATGTCACAGTTTGCATAAAATCAAACATATATGTTGGTGATAGAGCTATGACAACTTTTGATAGTTAAAGTTTAAATTATACTGCAAGATAACTTTTTGGCCCACCAGTGTTTTCTCATGCCCCCTCTTTGCTCTCATAATTTCTTTTTTAAGTACCCCCCTGCACTTTCTATACTCCTCTAGGGCTTCCACTGTTTTTAGTCCTTTGTATCTGCCAAAAACCTCACTTTTTTTCCAAATCCATTCTTGTATATCCCTTGACATCCAGGGTTCCCTGGACTTGTTGGTCCCACCCTTGACCTTTACGGGAACATGTTGGCATTATACTCTCTCTATTTCCTTTCTGAATGGCTCCCACTGCTCTGATGTGGATTTTCCTACAAGTAGCTGATCCCAGTCCACTTTAGCCAGATCCTGCCTTATCATATTAAAATCGGCCTTCCCCCAATTTAGAACCTTTATTTCTGGTCCATCTTTGTCCTTTTCCATGACTACCTTAAATCTCACTGAATTATGGTCATTGTCACCAAAATGCTCTCCTACTGACACTTCTACCACTTGCCTGGCTACATTCCCTAGAATTAGGTCCAGTACCGCCCCCTCCCTTGTAGGATGTGAAGACAGAAATTTTCTGATTAGGCCGTATAGACAGTGGGTATGGAAAACAGACGTTCCTGAAGAGTGTTATTATATTATTTATAAATGATGTCTGAATGCGCTTCACTAGTGTGACATCACAGCCACAGTAATTATAATCACTTTGTAGTGTATATGTGCAACTTTTAAAATATAAGCTGCTAAAAAATATTGCCTTGCTACGCTGCGCAAACTACATTTTCCATCCTGGCAACTTTGCTGTGCTTGCACTGTGTGTGTCCCGGATTTGTTTTAGAAAATATGGTCACCCTATTCAAGTACAAAGGAACATAGGAACAGGAGTAGGCCGTTCAGCCCCTCGAACCTGCGCTGCCATTCAATGAGATCATGGCTGATCTGTGACCTAACTTCATATACCTGCCTTTGGCCCATATCCCTTAATACTTTTGGTTAACAGAAAGCTATCAATCTCCGATTTAAAATTAACAATTGATCTTGTGGTGTATGTAACCTGTTCCACCTTAAGAGAACTACCTTAAGAGATGCACTACTTTCTCTTGGCTGCTGTATACTGTAATACCGGTGGTGACCACACCAGTATATAAATGTTGTGTAGGGATTTGCTGGGCAGTTCAGCCCTGACCTCTGAATAGTAAAGACCTGTTAAAAGTTATTCTTGTGGTCTGTGTCCAGTGATTTATAATAAGCATAACTGGGACACACAGACTTAACAGTGGCGACGAGTCCGATCTTACCCTGCGGCAGTTTTACATCCAAGGCAGCTTCGTCCTCAGAACGGGCGTCGAGAAGAGGCATCCGCCCTCATCATCCTGCTGAGCACCATCGCACGGGAGGCATCGAGAACCCGGGTTAAAAAGAAAAATTATGACCACGAAGTCCTCCATCAGCGACAGGCAGTGATCATCCCTTCTACCACGGTGGTGGGTAAGCCGATCAGCGACACGAGCAGAAAGTCGGCCGCGTTGACTGTGGAGTGGGGGAGGGAAAACGGAGGAAAAAGGGCGGAGAACTCGACCACGGCCGGTGAAAAGGGCCGGGCTGCAATCGAGGCCGAGAGGCGCAGCGACTGGGGCAGCTTAAGGCACGAGAGCCGCGGAGAACTCAAACGCAGCCGGTGTAAAGGACCGGCCTGCATGCGGGGCTGAGAGGCGCAACAGCAGGGGAAGCGTGAATGCCAACGGGAACCGCGGGGGAGTAAAAGCAGCGTCGGGGAATTGAGAACCGCTGGGGAGGTGAGAACGGCAGCAGCACGGCAATCGCCATTGCAGCCAGCGGGGGAAGAAGGCAAACGCGGGAATCCGCCATTGTAGTCGGCGGGGGAAGAAGATGAGCGCGGGAAAGACCGCCAAGCGCGGGAAGCCACCATTTTAGTAGGCGGGGAAGAAGACAAGCGCGGGAAGCCGCCATTTTGAGAAAAAGAAAAATTTAAAAACTTGCAAGGATGCCTAAACATGGGAACATTAATACCTTTGATAGCGATATCGAAGATTGGACCACGTATGTAGAACGCATGGAAGTTTATTGTAAAGCAAATAAGGTACCAGATGATGAGAAAGCACTAACCTTATTAAGCTCAATGGGTGCGAAGACATACGGGCTATTGAAGCACCTTCTATCACCAGATAAACCGGCGGATCAGACTTTCGCGAATATTGTTACTGTCCTGAAAAATCATTTAAACCCCACGCCGCTGATGATAGCGGAACGATTTAAATTTTACAGAAGAACGCAGCTGAAAGATGAAAGCAACGCTGAATTTTTAATTGAACTGCGTAAGCTATCAAAGTACTGTCAGTTTGGAACAGGACTAGCAGATGTGCTGAGAGATAAATTTGTGTGTGGATTGTTAAAAGAAGGAACACAAAAGCGACTGCTTGAGGAGAATGATCTTACGCTTGATAAAGCTGTCACTATTGCAGCATCGCACGAAGCCGCAGCGAGAGGCACTGCGGAAATGCAGCTACGGTCGCCGGAACTCAGCACCAATCAAATGGTCTTGGGTACAGTAAAATGTTATCATTGTGGAAAGACAACGCACGATCAGAACCAGTGCTGGTTCAAAAAATCAGGAATGCACATAATGTGGCAGGCTTGGTCACATAGCTAAAGTATGCTGGTCAGGAAGGAAGACCAGCAACAAAAAGCCACCGCAGGAAAAGTACAGAAAGGTACACAAGGTGACAGAGAACAGTTCGAACGAACAGAAGTCAAATTCAGACTCCAGCAGTAATGAACTGGGTAGTCTAAGGGTGCACAATGTTGGTAATGAAGCAGACCTCCAAACAATCTGGGTCACACTTCAGATAGCAGGAGTCCAAGTGAAGATGGAATTGGACACTGGATCGGCATTGACGGTCATGAATAAGCAAGATTACAAAAGGTTATTCCCACATATTCCCCTACGGGATACGGAGATTGTATTGAAAACATACACGGGGCAAAGAGTATACCCCATCGGGAAGATAGAGGTAAAGGTGGTCCACAAGGGCAAAGAAAGCCGAGGAATGGACTTATATGTGCTACCTGAGGGAGGTCCACCACTACTGGGACGGGAGTGGATTAGGAAAATAAATATGGACTGGCATTCCTTAAAAGCACTAACGGTAGATTCCGGTAAAAAAGATGTCAAACCTAAACGATTGTCCAGAATATTGGACGATGCTAAAGAGGTGTTCCAACAGGGACTGGGAACACTGAGAGGAATTACGGCAAACATCAAGGTTGAAGAACATGCAAACCCGAAATTTTTCAAAGCCAGACCGGTGCCTTATGCGATACGACCTGCTGTGGAAGCTGAGCTGGAAGGGCTAGAACGTTCAGGAGTACTGTCTAAGGTGGACTGGAGTGAGTGGGCCACGCCCATTGTTCCCGTCATGAAGCGTTCATCGAGCAACAAGCCGGGGGAACCGGGGAAGGTTCGCATCTGTGGAGATTTCAAGATCACTGTTAATCCGGTGCTTCACACGGTGCAGTATCCGCTTCCGCGGATTGAGGATATCTTCGCTTCGTTGTCTGGCGGGAAACACTTCACCAAGATAGACCTGGTGCAGGTGTACTTACAGATGGAAGTTGAGGAAGAGTCACGCCAGTATCTCACGATCAACACGCATAGAGGCTTGTACCGGTATAATAGACTGGTGTTTGGAGTGGCATCGGCTCCAGCAATTTGGCAGAGGGCCATGGAGCAGGTATTACAGGGAATTCCAGGCACACAATGTTACCTGGATGATATTCTGATTACAGGAGATGATGACGAGGAACACCTTGCAAATTTGGAACTGGTGCTCACCAGATTGAAAGAATATGGACTTCGAGTTAATCGCCAGAAATATGAGTTCTTTCAGAAGCGGATCTCATACTGTGGTCATGTCATTGACCAGGAGGGGCTTCATAAGTCTCCTGACAAGATCAAAGCTATTGTGAAGGCTCCCGCTCCGGATAATGTATCCCAGTTGAGGTCGTTCCTAGGGTTGATTAACTATTACCATAAGTTTCTGCCAAATTTATCCACGGTGCTGCACCCGCTGAACGCTCTTTTGCAGAAGGGAGTACCATGGAAGTGGAGCGAGGACTGTAAGAGGGCCTTTCGCAAAAGCAAGGCATTGATCACCTCAGAGGAAGTGTTGGCTCACTTCAACCCAATGCTGCCTATTCGTTTGGCTTGTGATGCTTCTCCATATGGTATTGGGGCAGTACTCTCACACAAGTTGCCAAATGGCCTGGAGAGGCCAGTTGCGTTCGCATCCAGATCTTTGACCTCCACTGAGCGCAACTATGCTCAGATAGATAGGGAGGCTCTCAGCCTTGTGTGGGGAGTAAAGAAGTTTAATCATTACCTGCAGGGCCAAAAGTTTACGCTTCTGACAGACCACCAGCCGTTGGTATGCATTTTTAACCCTAAGAAGGGTGTTTCGGTGATGACAGCACAGAGACTCCAGAGATGGTCCCTTTCCCTAGATCGAATTCAAAGGTACAAAGCAGCATGGTAATGCTGATGGGCTGTCGCGCCTGCCACTACCTATAGAGGAGGAGGCACCGACGGTTGACCCTGTTGAGTTATTTCACTCGACCATCATCGAATGTTTACCAGTCACCAATGCAAGTATTGAAAGAGAAACCAGGAACGACCCGACACTGTCCCGGGTCTACGAAGTGACAGTGAAGGGATGGCCAGCACATGGTGATCCACTGTTACCGGCATTCTCAGCAAGACGAGACAAGCTGTCCGTCTGTCAAGGAACATTGATGTATGGAACAAGGGTGATTATTCCTCCTAAGTTAAGAGAGAGAGTTCTAAAGGAACTGCATGAAGGTCATCTGGGGGGAGTCAAGTTGAAAAGCCTTGCTAGGGCTTATGTGTGGTGGCCGGGTATCGACCAACAGATAGAGGATCTGACGAAAAGCTGCTCAGGGTGCCAAAAAGTGCAAAATGCACCTCCGATTGCACCGCTGCATCCATGGGAATGGCCTTCAACCCCATGGCAACGTGTACATATTGACTTTGCTGGTCCATTCATGGACTCCATGTTTTTAATTGCGGCGGACGCACATTCTAAATGGCCAGAAGTGATTAAGATGACTACCACTACCTCGGAAAAGACGATCGCGGTGCTAAGAATGATATTTGCAAGAAATGGATTGCCAGAACAAATATGTTCAGACAACGGACCGCAGTTCGTGTCAGAAGAATTCCAGAAATTCATGAAGAAGAATGGGGTGAAACATTATACCTCTGCCCCATATCATCCGGCTACAAACGGGTTGGCCGAGAGATTTGTACAAACGTTCAAAAAAGCAATAAAGGCCATGAGCGAAGATCAGATTCCACTACAACACAAGGTGGACAAATTCCTACTGGCATATCGAAACGCCACTCATGCAGTGACAAACCAAAGTCCTGCCATGATGTTCTATAACAGGAGGTTGTGGTCCAGGTTGGACTTGTTAAAACCAAATGTGCGGAGGGAAGTTGAAAACAAACAGTTCCAGCATATAAATAACAAGACCACTCGGAGTTTCGAAATAGGACAACCAGTGTTAGCCCGGGACTATAAAAACGAGAAATGGCAATCTGGAACAATTCGGGCCAGACAAGGACCCCTGGTGTACACGGTAGATATTGGTGAAAATGTAATACGGCGTCATGCTGACCAACTGGTAGAATCGAGAACAAGGGTCGAACCCAGGGTTACGGCAGAGACAACCGTGGAAGAAGTTAGTGAACCTGAAGCATCTACCTCAGAAGTGAATGTACCTGAGGATGATGTCCAATCCATAAGAGATCAACTGGATGAGTCACCCCAGCAACGAGAATCAGAGACCCCTGAAAGGCGTTATCCAACTCGAATCAGGAGGCCTCCTCAGAGACTGAATCTTTGAACTGTTTTGCATGAAGTTGTATATATATATATCTATATGTTATTATGTTATGTTAAATGGGGATATAACTGTTAAGCTAAAAAGGGAGGATTGTGGTGTATGTAACCTGTTCCACCTTAAGAGAACTACCTTAAGAGATGTACCACTTTTTCTTGGCTGCTGTATACTGTAATACCGGTGGTGACCACACCAGTATATAAACGTTGTGTAGGGATTTGCTGGGCAGTTCAGCTCTGACCTCCGAATAGTAAAGACCTGTTAAAAGTTATTCTTGTGGTCTGTGTCCAGTGATTTATAATAAGCATA
Organism: Somniosus microcephalus; assembly: GCF_052327205.1. NCBI lineage: Eukaryota > Metazoa > Chordata > Chondrichthyes > Squaliformes > Somniosidae > Somniosus > Somniosus microcephalus. The sequence continues at coordinate 147,132,261 of NC_140988.1, read as the reverse complement.
ACTGTGACACACAGACTTAACAGATCTAACATCAATTGCCATTTGCAGAAGAGAGTTCCAAACTTCTACCACCCTTTGTGTGTAGAAGTGTTTCCTAATTTCTCTCCTGAAAGGTCTGACTCTAATTTTTAGACTATGCTCCTTAGTCCTAGAATCCCTAACCAGCGGAAATAGTTTTTCTCTATCTACCTTATCTGTTCCCCTTAATATCTTGAAAACTTCGATCAGATCACCACTTAACGTTCTAAATTCCAGGGAATACAATCCTAATTTGTGTAATCTCTCCTCATAACTTAACCCTTGAAGTCCAGGTATCATTCTGGTAAACCTACGCTGCACTCCCTCCAAGGCCAATATATCCTTCCGAAGATGTAGTGCCCAGAACTGCTCACAGTACTCCAGGGGGGAAATATTGGGTTGCCTAGCGCCTCCCGCTGAATTTCGCGGGAGGCGTTAGCGGCACCGCACCCAGTGCCTGGGTGCGGTGCCGCTAACGCCTCCCGCGAAATTCAGCGGGAGGTTAGCGGCGGCGGTAGCCAGTAGCACCCACGGCACTGCGCCTCCAGCGATGATGTCATCGCCGTGCGCAGTGCCCCACTCGTGCCCCGGCTGCAAATTTCAGTTGTGCCCCCTGACCTACCGCTGGACGATATGTCCGACAGGGTCAGGGTGGTACTTTTGCGGCCGCGGCAGTGCAAATTAAAGGGCAGGTGCAGGTGGCCATTTTTTTTGGGCCGCCTGCCAGCACCTGTCCCCTTTCGCTTCCTCATGCTGGGTGCCGGCCGCATTCGGTCAGCCCGGCACTCCTTTTGTGTGCCGGGCTGTTTTTCCAGCACCTCGCTCCCTGGTGGTCCAGCAGGGCCCCGGTGCACGCTGTGCTAGGCCCCTCCTATTTAATCAGGGGAGGGAAGACTGTAATACCACGGCAGTATGTGCTGACGCGTGTGGAGCTGTTGCACGTAGCCTCGCAATATTGAATGGTAGTGCCCCAGGAAGGAGGGGGAGTGCTTCCAATAGCTCCTGTTTGGGGCGCTACCACTAAATTTATGGCGTGAGGGTGCTAATTTTTTCGGGGCGCTAAAAGTAGCACTCCGGTGAAGTTAGTGCTCCAAAGGGGGCGCGACCGAATTTTTCCCCCCAGTTGTGGTCTAACCAGGGTTTTGTACAGTTGCAGCATAGCTTCTACCCCCTTGTATTCTAGTCCTCGAGATATAAAGGCCATCATCCCATTAGCCTTTTTGATTATTTTCTGAACCTGTTCATGACATTTTCATGATCTATATAACTGGACCCACTCTTTGGACCTCCACTGTTTTTAGCCTTTCACCATTTAGAAAGTATCCTGTTCTATCTTTTTTAGGTCCAAAGTGGATGACCTCACATTTGCTTACATTGAAATCCATTTGCCACAGTTTTGCCCATTCACTTAATCTATCGATATCCCTTTGTAATTTTCTGCTTCCATCTACACTGCCTACAATTCCACCTATCTTTATGTCATCGGCAAATTTGGATATATGACTTTCTATGCCATCATCTAAGTCATTAATAAATACTGTGAATAGTTGAGGCCTCAATATCAATCCCTGCGGGACACCACTTGTCACCTCCTGCCAATTTGAGTACCTACCCATTATCGGTACTGCCTGTCTCCTGCCGCTCAGCCACTTTCCTAACCAGGTCAATAATTTGCCCTCAAGTCTATTAGTTAACAATCTCTTATGTTGGACTTTATCAATTGTTTTTTTGGCAAGTAGAGCTCTTGCCCCTCAGGGGTATAAACTGCTTCTGCATCACCTTAAATTCTTTTTCGAACATCTCCCACTGATCTTCTGTCGTTTTACCCATTAACAGATTTGCCCAGTTTACTGTGAACATTCTCTGTCTCATCCCTTTGAAGTCGGTCTTACCCAAATCTAAAATCTTAGTAGCTGTTTCGCGTTTCTCCCTTTCAAATGCTACGTTGAACTCGATCATGTTATGATCACTATTGGATAACGCACAGTTAGGCTGTTAACTAAATCTGGCTCATTACTCAATACTAAATCTAATATGGCATGCTTCCTTGTTGCTTCAAGGACATATTGTTGTAGAAAACTTTCCCAGACACACTCAAGAAATTCACTACCTTTCTGACAGGTGCCAATCTGCTTATCCCAACCTGTATGAAAGTTAAAATCCCCCATTAAAACCACTCTGCCTTTACTACACACTTGTCTAATCTCTGTATTTATACAATCTAGCACTTCACAGCTGCTACCAGGGGGCATATACACAACTCCCACTACAGTCTTAAATCCTTTCCTATTTCTTAATTCCACCCATAAAGTCTCCACTGCCTGCTTACCTCTTGTTATATCCTCTCTTATCATTGAAGTGATTTCATCCTTAATCATTAATGCTACTCCTCCCCCTCTGCCATTTTCCCCCTCTTTCCTGTAGACCTTATAACCTGGTATATTTAGTTCCCAGTCCTGACCATCTTGCAGCCATGTCTCAGTAATGGCTACCACGTCATACCCTCCAAGTTGAATTTTTGCCTGCAGTTCATTCAATTTATTCCTTATACTCTGTGTGTTTGTGTAAAGAACGCTTATTTGGGCCACATTCTTCAGCTCTAATGTTTTACTCACATGTTTCTTATTTCTCTCACCTGGTTTAATCACTTTACATCTTTTAGTTTTCCCTCTACATGTAGTGCCTAAAGCACAATTTCTGACTGTTACTCTACTCTCTTCCCTTTCGTTTGTTTTTGAACTACTATTTTTACTACAATTTCCACCTAAGCCCTCCCTCCCATTTACTGGTTTAAAGCCCTTGTGACCGCCCTATTTATCCTTTCCACTAGTACCTCCACTTTATTTAGATTTACAGAATTTGCAGATATTTTTATCGCAACATTATTTTTATATTTTGAATAACTTGACTAAAGACAAAACTTAAGGTACAATCTTTGCTAAATATTTGTGCATTCAATATAAGTTGCATAACTATTTACAGAAAAGCTCAGTTTCTGGGAGGTGAAAATGTCACCTGTAGAACATCGTGCACATTCGGTAACACAATACAAAATATTTGTTTTAACACACATGCAACTGTTATAATGACAATAAAATTAATAATAATGTAAAAATTAATGTTAGTTCTGTAGCTATTTCTAGATAAAATGAGAATCTTGGAGGACATAGGATTCCTGATTTATAGAAAGAAAAAAAAGGCTTTCATTTATATAGCGCTTTTCACGACCACCGGACATCCCAAAGCGCTTTACAGCCAATTAAGTACTTTTGAAGTATAGTCACTATTGTAATGTAGGAAGTGTGGCAGCCAATTTGTGCACAGCAAGCTCCCGCAAACAGCAATGTGATAATGAGGTCATGATGAGGCCATCCCTGGCCATCCCTGGCCTCCCGGGCAGCAATGTGCTCAGGTGTTGATGTCCTGTGTCCTGTGCAGCCACAGGTGATTGCAAAGAAGATTGGTGTTGTTGTTGCTGCTGCTGGTGTGCCTGGTGCTGCTGGTGTTGGGGCTCATCATGGTCCGATTCTGAGGACCAAGGTGAGACAGTATAAATGGCACCCATGTTGATGGAATAGATGGCAGGTGAAGTTCAGATGACAGAAGCGATCTGTCAATGGTGAGAGAGTTCTTCCAATGAGGTCACACTGGATGGTGACTTTGCTGGAAACATTTGAAGCCTGCAGAATCTATGCTGGAAATGGATTGAGCAGCAGCTTCTGCCTGAGGAAAGTGATCACCTGTCAGGTGGGAGCTTTCACTGTACATTTGATGCTGTCAAGTAATCAGCTGGAGCAATGGCCACAGAACTCCTGCCTCAGGTTGACAGACGTGGTTCCCAAGTTGCATGAAACCTGTGGCCATGCAGGGAAATTTTAAAAGTAAGTGAAAAAAGGCTCTTAAGTGCCTGTAAACTACCTGATAATCATCTCAATTGGGTCGCCTGTCGCTGCCGGTCGGGTCGGCTCCGCGATGACAAACGCGGCTAGGGGAAAGGCATGTGGGAGCGAGATGACAGTGGGTTCCTGACCCACTGTCAAAAATAACAACTTTCCCACCCGAGCTGCCACCAATCGTGCCCACTACTACCGTGGAAAATTCCGGCCTTTGTCTCTATTGCTCTTCCTATTTTAGTGTCATCCACTTACAAATGACCTTTCTCCTCTTTCACTGTTCTGTATTTGCTTCTTTAAAATAAGTTACCACTGCTGTCACTCATCATTAATTGTCTGTTGCCATGGTGGCTGAGAAGCTGTTGTCTGGGCCAAATCAGTGGATTACCTGGTCAGCTAGGGAAAGGTACCCATTTTTCACCGTGGTCTAGTAACAAGCATGCATTAACTTTCCCTTGTAGTCTAACGGGGCAAGAGGGCAGGGAGGGTGAGGGCGGGGGAGGTGGGGGGTTGGTGGAGGGAGGGTGGGGGAAGAGGGCGGCGCTGGGGGGAGAGAATGATTGCTGTGAATCTGATATTCAATATTTCCAGTCGTGTAATGGTGAAGTACATTTCTATCTCTCTTGATAATATTGGCAACTTGATCTGTTTTGAGAGGAGGGGTCTGCATCTGATCTCTGTTAGTGTAGAACTGTGCATGTGGCTGCTTGAAAGAAAGGGGTTGTACATCTGTTACTTGGTAGTCTAGAGAGAGTCAGGTAGCAGCTAGCAGAATAAGATTATTTTCTTCATGACTATCACAACATTTAGGACCTTTGAAGTCAAATTCTGAATACTTATCTCTAATAAAAATTCCACGTTTAGAGTTACCTTATGTTTTTCGACATCTGTTCATGAAATATCAGTGTGGTGTGTGATCCTAATATTATAATGCAGGAGCTATTGGCAATAACCATTGTTTTCTTTCAGTTCACATCAATATTATTCTTATCTTGAGTACAAAACATTCCCAATGTGGATTCAATATGTGTCTGTTTCCAAATGTAGAGGCCCGAGCCCTCTTTACAAATATTATTAACATGCCAACATTTTCAGCAAAAAAACCATAGTAGGTCAAAATCCAGCTTCTCCCTTGTGACTGTATTACAACATCTTAAATTCCTGAACTACTGCTTGTTTACATACCAAAGTGTTTATCTCTTCTAGCTTCCAGATATATGATTTGGATCCTATTTCCTGTTGTCTGGAAACTGAAATATTGCTTTTCCAATTGTTCATTAATTTTTATTCCTCTACAATGTTATTGTTCCTTTTCAGTGTTAAAGGTGTTAAAGTTAAGCTGCTTCAATGGCTCAGTAGGAAGATACACAACTTGATTTGATAGTGAGCCATAGAGACCAAGAAGGTCCTGGGCTTGATCCCTTGATCTATGCAGGGTTGGATATCTAAGTAACTTTGATTATTTCTTTCTCCAAAATTCTTTACTAACACTAAGAAAATATACAAAGCTTCACAGGTATACATAAAATATAACACTTAAACTCAGCTATTGCAATTTTTGAAATAAAGCACAGTTTTTAGGTAAAACTTTTAATTGGAACCATTTGTTTAAAATATAAGTGTATAATCAATGTCCATAATTTTAAAATTAACTTCTTTGTCACACTTTTTGACTTTTTTTAGATCAAGACCATTTGGCACTTCCCTTGAACTTGATTAGCTTTTCCCTGCAAAACTTGTATAAATTAGTAGGATTGGGCAGAGTGTAATCCTACTGTGTAATCTACGGAAATGTTAAATAAATGTTTCTCTTACAGGGAGGCGTTATAAAAATGGGGCAAGGAGGGGTTGAAATGACTGTGTAAAAAAAACCAGAAAATAAATCTAATTTACTGTTTCTTTTCAGAATCTGACCCAGTGAATGAATGGGACTGGGTGGAGCTCAATCTTCTAGATGGTCACTCCTGTTCTCTTTTGGAGGAGGTACTACAAAAACAGTGGGACAGGGTGTGTCCAAACTAAAATAACAAAAGAGAGCACAAATTAAAGTTTAAGGAGATGAGAGAGAATGAATTAGTGATAGGCAATGCAATAGATTTTGCTACTAATTCAATAAACTGATTAATATCTAGAAGGGAATCTCTTTGTTGGTGCACAATTAGAATAACACAGGGTAAAGATTTCCTCTGCTGCTCACTGGCCAATTATAGGCAAGCAAATTGGAATGTATAAGGGGAAAGGGACAGATTAACTGGACTTAGAAAAAGATGATGACAAAATGTGAATGCAGCATTTAGACCACCCAAGGGAGGAAGAGGTCAGGAAACATTTCCATGATTTGAGAAAAAAATCAGCCAAATGGAAACTGGCATTCAACCATCAGACACATAAGACCATCGGTAGTGGGCCACATAGTACACACAGTGTGCATATATACCATATTGTGGAGGAGCCACAAGAGACTCAGTGTACTTTAGTATAATCCCCTTAATTGTATTATGTGCAGCCGGGGACGGTACCTTTAAACTGATTGTTACCGTTACAGTGTGTGTTTGCCTTAATCCTGCGTGGTGACGTCATGACGCCGATCACGTGACCGCCAGTGGCGCGAAGAACGTGGGGACGTCATGACGTCAGCTTAGAGAACTTTCCAGCAGTCTTCGACTACCTGGCATCTTGAACGAACGTGTTTTGATTCCTCCTTGTAACATCCAGCAAACTTCGTTGTTATTAAATTCCAGTCTTTTAATCCATCGAGTTGAGCTGAATTATTTAGTTAGGAACCTCCGTTCCTACATTGGTGACCCCAATCGCGTCAAACAAACTTCGAAGAGAATTCAACATGAGCACAAATGCCGTCGCCCTCAAATTGCCTCAGTTCTGGGAGCAGCAACCAGAAGCTTGGTTCCTACAGACGGAAGCACAGTTTCACCTGTGGGAGATCGTAGCGGATTTGATCCGTTATTTTTACGTGGTCTCCGCTCTCGACAGCGCCACAGCCTCGAGGGTCATCAGCCTACTGAGCAGTCCACCAGACGAGGGCAAGTATGAGGCTCTCAAAGCTCGTTTACTGCAAATATTTGGCCTTAACAAATCAGCAGGCTCATTGCCATGCCAGGCCAGGCCATGCCATGCCAGGCATCGGGGACTCAAAGCCTTCGGAATTAATGAGCCAAATGCTCACCCTACTTGGTTCGGAAGACCAATGTTTTTTATTCCGAGAACTTTTCCTCTGCCATCTACCTGACGCGGTGCAGACAGCCTTGGCCAGCTCTGAGATCACCGACTGTGTTAAGCTCGCGGCAGAGGCAGACAAAATTTTTGCATTCTCACAGCAGTGCTGTGCAGCCACGAGGCGCCCTTCTCCGGCGCGTGCAAAGCCCAGCCCTCCTCCAGCAGGCTGGTGCACGTACCACGCCCGTTTTGGCGCCAAAGCTCGATGCTGCAAGCCTCCCTGCAGTTCCTCCCCCCCAAAAAATCCTTCAGCAAGCCATCGCCCTTCGAAAAGGACGACAAGCCCTGAAAAGCGCGTTCAATTTACCATGGCGGTCGGTTCAACGTGGAAATTACTTTATGTTACGGATTCCACAACGGGGAGGCAATTCCTCTGTGACACTGGGTCCCAGTGCAGCATTTTGCCAGCTTCCAGGCTGGATCTACAATCCGGCGGCCGCGGCCCTGCACTTGAGGCAGCCAATGGCGCGGCGAGTCGCACTTTTGGGAAACGGACGGTTACCGTTACTTTCGGCGGTCAGCAGTTCCTCTGGCAATTTATCGCTGCCACAGTGTCACAGGCCATACTAGGAGCCGACTTCTTTTGTGCAAATGGTTTTCTAGTCGACGTCAAAAACTGCCGCCTTATTCACGCGTCCACTTACCACGCGGTGCCCTGCCACCGCAGCACCGCCGTGTCCTGGTCGGTCGCCTGTGCGGTACCAGTTCAAGACGGGTTTACACGCCTACTCAGCGAGTTTCCAGAGCTCACCCGGCCTACCTTCTCGGCAGCAGTCACGAAACATGGTGTGGCACACCATATCACCACGAATGGATCACTGGTTTACGCCCGGGCGCGCAGGTTAGAACCCAGCAAACTCGCGACGGCTAAAGCCGAATTCCAAACAATGGAGCGCCTCGGGATCGTCCGACGCTCCGACAGTCCTTGGTCCTCACCACTGCATATCGTCCCCAAACCAGGTGGAGGGTGGCAGCCTTGCGGTGACTACAGACGACTAAACGATGCCACGACTCCTGACAGGTATCCCATACCTCATATCCAGGATTTCTCAGCACATTTGGCTGGAAACTCAATATTTTCAAAGGTGGATCTCGTCCGCGGGTATCACCAGATTCCGGTGCACCCCCAAGATGTTCCCAAGACAGTGGTCATCACACCTTTTGGCCTTTTCGAATTTCTCAGAATGCCTTTCGGGTTAAAAAATGCAGCACAGGCTTTCCAGCGGCGCATGGACTCTGTTTTACGGGAGTTGCCTTTCCTTTTCGTATATCTAGACGATATACTCATCGCTAGCAAGAACCCCAAGGAACACTTGTTACATCTACGCCAGCTCTTCACTCAGTTAAGCCAGCATGGCCTCATTGTCAACCCGGCCAAATGCCAATTCGGTCTCACCAGCATCGATTTCCTGGGGCACAGGATAACATCGGACGGCGCCGTTCCAGTAGCCACCAAGGTCGAGGTTGTTACAGCTTTTCCACGTCTCCTCGCTGTTAAGTCCTTGCAGGAATTCCTGGGGATGGTTAATTTTTACTATCGTTTTGTCCCCAAGGCTGCGCAGTTGATGCAACCGCTGTATGAAGCACTGAAAGGGAAATCTGGCAAAGACCTCATCAACTGGGCTCCCCAGATGGGCCAGGCCTTCCTAGATACCAAAGCAGCACTGGCAGATGCAACCATGCTGGCACACCCTATTCCAGGTGCAACCATCGCTCTCACGACGGATGCTTCGGACTACGCCATTGGAGCGGTGCAGGAGAAGTGGGTAGATGGGACTTGGCAGCCGCTGGCCTTTTTCAGCCACCAACTACGCAAGAACGAACGCAAGTACAGCACATTCGATAGGGAGTTGCTCGCCCTGTTTTTGGCTATTCGACATTTTCGCTTTCTGCTAGAAGGACGCCCGTTCACCGCGTTCGTGGACCACAAACCACTCACGTTTGCCATGGCCAAAACGTCTGAACCTTGGTCAGCACGGCAACAGCGCCACCTCACCTTCATTTCAGAATTCACCACCGATCTACGACACATCTTGGGCAAGGACAATCTCGTGGCCGATTGCCTCTCTCACGCTCCTGTCCTGGCGGTTAACCTGGGCGTCAATTTCGCTGGCTTAGCAGAAGAGCAGTTGGCTGACCCCGAAGTTCAAGCGTACCGGACCACGCCTTCCAGTTGGCAAGTCACTGACGTTCAGTTCCACTCAGCAGGAACCACCCTTTTGTGCGACACATCCATGGGGGTGCCTCGTCCCATAGTGCCGGTCGAGTGGCGCAAGAAAGTCTTTCGGGCGATACACGGGTTGTCACACCCAGGGATGTGAGCTTCGCAATGTCTCATGTCCCGCAAGTTCGTGTGGAAGGGCATGCACTTAGATGTCCGAGATTGGACAAACAATTGTATTGATTGTCAAAAAGCGAAAGTCAACCGGCATGTTAAAGCCCCTTTGGCTGAGTTTCCAGTGCCAGAGCGACGGTTTGACCACATGCACGTGGATCTAGTGGGTCCTCTCCCCAGTTCACGGGGTTTCATGCATCTCCTCACAATAGTGGACCGCACCACCAGGTGGCCAGAGGTGATTCCGTTGGTCGCTACCACTACAGCTGATATTGCCAGGGCATTCCTGTCGTCGTGGGTGGCTCGCTTCGGCGTCCCATCCGACATAACATTGGACCAAGGTCCACAATTCACTTCCGAATTATGGAACGCCGTTGCACACGGCTTAGGTACCACCGTCTACCTACGAATGGCCTGTGCGAAAGGTTCCATCTGTCGCTTAAGGCATCCCTTCGTGCCAGCCTGCGCGGATCCAACTGGGTAGACAGATTGCCTTGGGTGAGGCTAGGGCTAAGGACCGCTCCCAAGGAAGACCTTCAGTCTTCATCAGCTGAGTTAGTTTACGGGCAAACATTGAGAGTCCCTGGTGACTTCCTGCCTCCGCATACAGAACCGTGGTCTGCAACTCAGCAGCTTATCCAGCATCGCGAGGCGGCCAAGAACTTCCTGCCCATTCCGACCTCGCATCATGGCTTACAGAGGCCTTACATTCCTGCGGAACTCATGTCCGCCGATTATGTCTTCATCAGGCACGACGCGCACAGAGACCCACTTAAACCACCATATGCCGGCCCATTTCGTGTCATATCTGCCGGTGAGAAATATTTCACCGCCGACGTAGGCGGCAGACCGGACACCGTCTCCATCGACCGTCTGAAGGCCGCTCACCTCAATCGCACTGAAACAATAGTGCCTGCCCGGCCACCTCGCCGAGGATGACCGCCGTTGTATGCCGATTCATCATTACAACAGCCAGCCGTTGTACCACCTACAGATGCCTCATCGTCGTTTTTGCAGTCAGACACTGCGTTCGCCGCACCTGACACGCTGCAACAACCACAGCCAGGCTCCATGCTTTCTCCCGACATTCCACTTCCGCCACCTGAGGGTCGTCGACGCTCGGAGAGAACCATCAAGCCCCCTGTTCGTTTGACACTGGCCATTAACGGGGATTCTGGGGGGGCGCCTGTGGAGGAGCCACAAGAGACTCAGTGTACTTTAGTATAATCCCCTTAATTGTATTATAGTGCAGCCAGGGACTGCACCTTTAAACTGATTGTTACCTTTACAGTGTATGTTTGCTTTTATCCTGAGTGGTAACATCATGACGCCGATCACGTGACCGCCAGTGGCGTGAAGAATGTGGGGACGTCATGACGTCAGCTTAGAGAACTTTCCAGCAGTCTTCGACTACCTGGCATCTTGAACGAACATGTTTTGATTTCCTCCTTGTAACATCCAGCAAACTTTGTTGTTATTAAATTCCAGTCTTTTAATCCATCGAGTTGAGCTGAATTATTTAGTTAGGAACCTCCGTTCCTACAATATATACCATTCAAGCAAAGCAATTAACAAAGGGAAGGCATGTTATGACTCCATGCAAATGCAGAAAATACAATGTATTTTTGACAATTTTTACTCTAGAAGCACTTGGCTCAAGGGATGTCTGTGCATCCCTAGTGTCCAGTGCTGCTAAAAGTTGTCAGGGGGATTTTAAATGTTATAGGCTGGTTTTGCAGAGTGATCAATTGCACTTCCAGGCAAATCCAGTTTAATAATTTTTAAATTTTGCTGCCATAGCCTGGGGTGCAGGGGTTGGGGTGGTCTTCATACTCTATACCTCCCCCGCCCCCCACCCCGGACCCCCATCTGCAGCACCCAGACATTGGGTGGCTCCTACTTGTGCTGCAATGGAAGCTGAGACATCGGCCATCAGACACTGTATCCTGGTTGGGTCTGCAAGTGTGCTAATGGATTTGGCCATCACTTCTATGCTGGAAAGGCTGGGCTCCAAGGTCTGTGCAAAGGCCTGTGCCAAGTTGGTGCCGGAATACTCCAAGCTCCTTGACATTGCACGCAGGCTTTCTGGCAGGCCTGCTATTGCACCAAGCATTTCATTGTGCATACCCATCAGCCTTCTTCTGTAGCTTACCCCATCAAAGTGCTCATCTGAGTCCTCTGCAGCAGAATTTGTGTGTGACCTCACCCTCCGGGGAGCTGGCACCTGCGCTATTCTTGCCCCCTGCTCTGGCTGCAGGCCACTTGTGCCCAGTGTCTCACCGAGTGCAGATCTCGCGGCTAAGCTATCCTCTAAAGTATGCAGAGTGTTGGTAGCTGAGCTGGTGGCTGCAAGTGTGAAATCGAGTGACGGTGCTGTGTCTTCATCATCACTGCCTTCTTCCTCTTCCAGTTCTTGCTCCTCTACCACTGCCAGACTAGGCTGTAGTTCTTGGCTTTCTAAAAATGAAACAGAAAAGGGAGGCTTATGATAAATGTCAGGTTCATAATGCAGTAGAGAACCAAGCTGAATACAAAAATAGGAAAACTGAAAAAGGAAACAAGAGGGGCAAAAAGAGTGTATGAGAATAGATTAGCGGGTAGCATAAAAGGGAATCCAAAAGTCTTCTATTGAACATATAAATAGTAAAAGTGCAGTCAAAGGAAGGAGGGGGTCGATTAGGGACCAAGAAGGAGATTTTCTTGTGGAGGCAGAGGGCATGGCTGAGGTACTAAATGAGTACCTTGAATCTATCTTCACTAAGGAAGAGGACACTGCCTATGTCACAGTAAAGGAGGAGGTAGTAGAAAAATTGCATAGAATAAAAATAGATAAAGAGGAGGTACTTAAAAGGTTGGATATGTTCAAAGCAGAAAAGTCGCCCGGTATGGATGGGATGCATCCTAGGTTGCTGAGGGACGTAAGGGTGGAAATTGCGAATGCTCTGACCACAATCTTTCAATCCTCCTTAGATATGGAAATGGTGCCAGAGGACTGGAGATTGTAAATGTTACACCCCGTTCAAAAAAAGGGAGAGGGATAAACCCAGTAATTACAGGCCAGTCAGCTTAATGTTGGTTGCTGGGAAACTTTTAGATACATTAATGCGAGCCAAAGTTAGTTGGCACTTGGAAAAATATAGGTTGATAAATGAAAACCAACATGGATTTTTGTAAAGACAAATTGTGTTTGGCTAACTTGATGGAGTTCTTTAATGAAGTAACAGAGAGGGTTGATGAGGGTAGTGAGGTTGATATTGTGCATATGGACTTTCAAAAGGTGTTTGATAAAGTACCACATAATAGGCATGTTAGCAAAATTGAAGCCCATGGGATTAAAGGAACAGTGGCTGCATGGATACAAAATTGCCTAAGGGACAGAAAGCAGAGATTAGTGGTGAGCAATTGTTTTTCAGACTGGAGGGAAGTGTGCAGTGGTGTTCCACAGGGGTCGATATTAGGACCACTGCTCTTTTTGATATATATTAATGACCTGGTCTTGGGTATACAAGGCATAATTTCAAAGTTTGAAGATGGCACAAAACTCAGAAAAGTAGCAAACAATGAGGAGGATAGTAACAAGACTTCAGGAGGACATAGACAGACTGGTGAAATAGGCAGACATGTATGGCAGATGAAATTTAACACAGAGTAGTGTGAAGTGATTCATCTTGGTATGAAGAATGAGGAGAGGCAATACAAACTAAATGGTACAATTTAAAAGAGGGTACAGGAGCAGAGAAATCTATGGGTTTGTATGTACATAAGGCTTTGAAGGTGGCAGGACAATTTAAGAAGGTTGTTAAAAAGGCATACGGGATCCTTGGCTTTATAAATAGAGGCATAGAGTACAAAAGCAAGGAAGTTATGCTAAACTTTTATAAAACACTGGTTAGGCCTCAGCTGGACTATTGTGGCCAATATGGGCACCACACTTTAGGAAGGATGTCAAGGGCTTAAAGAGGGTGCAGAGGAGATGTATTCAAATGGTTCCAGGATGAAAGACTTCAGTTACATGGAGGGACTAGAGAAACTGAGGTTGTTCTCCTTAGAGCAGAGAAGTTTCAGGGGAGATTTGATACAGGTGTTCAAAATCTTGAAAAGTTTTGATGGAGTAAATAAAGAGAAACAGTTTCCAGTGCCAGAAAGGTTGGTACCCAGAGAGCACAGATTTAAGGTAATTGGGAAAAGAACCAGAGGCATGCATGAGGAAAATTATTTTTATGCAGTTATAATCTGGAATGTACTGCCTGAAAGGGTGGTGGAAGCAGATTCAATAATAACTTTCAATAGTGAATTAGATAAATACTTGAAAGGAAAAAATTGCTGGGCTATGGTGAAAGAACAGAGGAGTGGGACTAATTGGATAGATCTTTCAAAGAGCCAGCACAGGCATGATGGGCCAAATGGCCTCCTTCTGTGCTGTTGCATTCTATGATTCTAGGCTGATACTTCAGTGCAGTGCTGAGGGAGTGCTGCACTGTTGAAGGTGCCATTTTGGATCAGATATTAAACTGAGGCTCCATCTATCCTCTCATGTGGATGTAAAAAGATCCCCTAGCAGTATTTGAAGAAGAGCAGAGGAGTTCTCCAAGTGTCCTGGCCAACATTTATCCCTCAAACAATACCACTCAAACAGATTACCTGGTCATTTTTCTCATTGATGTTTGTGGAACCTTGCTCTGCATAAATTGTCTCCTGCATTTCATACTTCATTGGCTGTAGAATAATTTGGGACATCTTGAGGTCATGAAAGCAGTTCTATAAATGCATGCTCTTTATTTCTTTCTCTCTTTCTTTCTTCCTTCCTTCCTTTCTTTCTTTTTTGTAGTTAGTCAACTTTTTACTTTCCATACATGTTAAAATAGAGAATTACTGTGTAAACCATCAATTCAGCCTGTACTTTACACTACAGTTTCATAATGACCCTCTATGTACTGCCAATCAAATATCTAACAGGATCAATAAGTAGGTTCCTTATGTTAAAAACTGCATGTTTTTTTAAACAGTAGCACTGAATGTAATGACTGAACACTGAAGAATCTATTCATATAGCTCTCCTTCCTTCATTAAATATTGCACTGAAAAATATGAACTAAGGAACAAGAAAAGGCTTTCTACATATTTGATTCAACTGGTGGTGTGTTTTGTTAAAAATGTAATTTATGTGGGTCAACAAATAAGCAGATTTCAAACTATTAAAATTTACACTTGGAAATAACACAGTGCAGCAGGAAAATAATTATCATATGTTAGAAATTGTACTGCAACAATGTATACAGCTGAGATAAAGCAGTCACAAAACATTTCAACAAGCATGTGTCCAATATCAACTTTAATTCAAATACAACATAACTCTGTAGGTTGTAGAGTTTTGTGTAAATAACTACCTAGTGATATGAAATATGTAAGAAAGAAAATAAAGCCTAAGTTGTAGTTAAGATGAATACAATTTTCCCATCTGGCATTGTCCAAATTGTGGCAGTCCTGTGATTGTTACACCTTTAGAATTGGTTTGTCAAAGCATCCCCAATCTCTCAAATCCCTGTCCTTCTACATCTGCATTACAATATCTGACCCAAACAGGCCAAGCATGCTGCCTGGTGAAAGAGGATCAGCAAGGCATTTCATACCTTATAATAAAAATCGAATTGTAGTCTGAGTTAGGATGTTGTATGCTATAGAACCATAAAAGTTTACATTGTGGCGGAGCCACTGAATGACTCTGGGCAACTGTATATAATTCCCTTTAACGATGTTCTAACACCAGCCTAAGCCTGTACCATTGTGTTAGACATTACTGTGTTTTGTATATAGTGTTTGTATGTACGGGGCGTGGCCCCTTTAAGAGCACGGGAAAATGCGGACAAACGCAATGACGTCACGTCGCAAGCCACGTGACCGCCCAAGCGCGAGAAAACGTGATGACATCACGATGCAACCCACGGGACTGCCCTGGCAGTCCTCGTGGAACCTCCGTTGAGTAAAGACCTGTTTGATTGCTCTCCTGTATTGATCTCAGCAAGCTGTTTGAATTCATTTAGTCTTACATTAAAGACTTGTTTGATTGATCTCCTGAGTCGACCTCAGTTATTAATTAGGAATTCATCAATTCCTACAACAGCATAGATGGAGGCCATTTTTGTTTTAAAATGTATTACCTCCCACTTATCTACATTAAGTTGCAGCTGCCACCTTTCTGCACATTCCACTAACCTTCTGACCCTATATTATCTCTATCATAAAGATTGCCTACTTCCACCTCTGCCCCTGCTTCAGCCCATCTGTTGCTGAAACCCTCATCCATACCTTTATCACCGCCAGACTCGACTATTCCAATACTCTCCTGGTCGGCCTCCTGTCCTCCATCCTTCAGAACTCTTCAGCGTATCGAAAGCTCTGCTGCCAATATCCTATCCCACATCAAGTCCCACTCCCCATCGCCCCTGAACATGCTGACCTACAAGGTTACCAGTCTCCGAATACCTCAAATTTAAACTTCTCATGCTCATGTTTAAATCTCTTCATGGACTTGTCCCTCCTAATCTCTGTAATCTTCTCCAGCCCTAAAACTCCCCCAGAACTCTCCATTCCTCTGATTTTGGCCTCTGATGTATTCGCCCCCGTTCCCCCATCCCACCACTGCCCTACTTTGTCTTCAGTCATCTAGGCTCCACTCTCTGGAACCCCTTCTGCCCCTTCACCACTCTCTCCATTTTTAAAAATCATTCATGGGGTGTGGGCGTTGCTGGCAAAGCCAGCATTTATTGCCCATCCCTAATTGCCCTTGAGAAGGTGGTGGTGAGCCACCTTCTTGAACCGCTGCAGTCCGTGTGGTGAAGGTAGCCCCACAGTGCTGTTAGGGAGGAAGTTCCAGGATTTTGACCCAGTGATGATGGAGGAATGGTGGTATATTTCCAAGTCAGGATGGTGTGTGACTTGAAGGTGATGTTGTTCCCATGCGCCTGCTGCCCTTGCCCTTCTAGTCGGTAGAGGTCGTGGGTTTGGGAGGTGCTGTCAAAGAAACCTTGGCAAGTTGCTGCAGTGCATCTTGTAGATGGTACACACTGCAGCCACAGTGCACCGGTGGTGGAGGGAGTGAATGTTTTAGATGGTGGACGGGGGTGCCAATCATGTGGGCTGTTTTGCCTGGATGGTGTCGAGCTTCTAGAGTGTTGTTGGAGCTGCACTCACCCAAGCAAGTGGAGAGTATTCCATCACACTCCTGACTTGTGCCTTGTAGATGGTGGAATGGCTTTGGGGAGTCAGGAGGTGAGACACTTGCCACAGAATACCCAGCCTCTGACCTGCTCTTGTAGCCACTGTATCTATGTGGCTGGTCCAGTTAAGTTTCTGGTCAATGGTGACCCCCAGCATGTTGATGGTGGGGGATTCGGTGATGGTAATGCTGTTGAATGTCAATGGGAAGTGGTTAGATGCTCTCTCGTTGGAGATAGTCATTGCCTGGCACTTGTGTGGTGCGAATGTTACTTGCCATTTATCAGCCCAAGCTTGAATGCCATCCAGGTTTTGCTGCATGCGGGCATGGGCTGCTTCATTATCTGAGGAGTTGCGATTGGAACTGAACAATGTACAATCATCAGCGAACCTCCCCACTTCTGACCTTATGATGGAGCGAAGGTCATTGATCAAGCAGCTGAAGATGGTTGGGCCGAGGACACTGCCCTGAGAAACTCCTGCAGTGATGTCCTGGGGCTGAGATGATTGGCCTCCAACAATCACAACCATCTTCCTTTGTACTAGGTATGACTCCAGCTAGTGGAGAGTTGTCCCCCTGATTCCCATTGACTTCAATTTTACTAGGGCTACTTAATGCCATGCTTGGTCAAATGCTGCCTTGATATCAAGGGCAGTCACTCTCACCTCACCTCTGGAATTCAGCTCTTTTCTCGATGTTTGGAGCAAGGCTTGAATGAGGTCGGGAGCCAAGTGGTCCTGACAGAACCCAAACTGAGCATCGGTGAGCAGGTCATTTGTGAGTAAGTGCCACTTGATAGCACTGTCAACGACACCTTCAATACTTTGCTGATGATTGAGAGTTGGCTGATGGGCGGTATTTGCCCGGATTGGATTTATCCTGCTTTTTGTGGATAGGACATACCTGGACAGTTTTCCACATTGTCGGGTAGATGCCAGTGTTGTAGTTGTTGTAGCTTGGCTAGAGGCACTCCTTAAAACCCATCTCTTCCACCTGGCTTATGGTCACGCCTCCTAACATCTTCTTCTTTAGCGCAGCGTCTATCTTTTTCTGAATTCATCTCTGTAAAGCATCTTGAGATGTTTTTGAACATTACATAATTGCAAATTGCTGTTATCTATATACACAGGAAGAGAAGAGTATCCATAGTAAATCCTGTGGTTTACATCGATGTACAAAAGCACAGCAAAGAATCTTGCATCTTAATGCCTAGGATTAACACTTTGCTCCTTCATCTTCAGCCAGTTAACTTAAGCTACAACATTTGAGTGCAATAAGCAACTGTAAAGCTAGCTGTGCCAAGAAACTCGTGCTGTGGACTAAAATGGGGGTTAGGACTCTACTGGACAATATAACCGCATAACATCAGGCATCAGCACAGATGAGATATCCTTGAGGGAAACATAAGATTCCAAGTACAAAGAAGCTTGTGCCGTGGCAGCTTGGGAGTGTGCTTTATGAGAAAAACCTGTCAAAATTGTGCAGAATCATTGTGGTCTGCAGCATAACATTGCTATAAAGAAGGAGCTCCACTTTTAACTAAATGAGTAACATACCTATGACCTATGCCATGGTCATGAAGGAAGAAGGACTCCAACTGCCTTAACCAGCAGAAGCTGAGATAATATCAGCACGGGAGGCTAGAAGAATCTGTCACCCATTTCAGTTAAGGAAACCTCTAGTACAAAACTGATATACTTAATACTAGTTGGGGGGGCCCGGCGTTGCCAGGGCAGTTTAGAGGGCCACGCGGTTGATGGCCGGCCACTACCGCTCCACCGCTCTGTGTCTCGGCCTGCACGGTTGACGGCCGCCCGCTGCCACTCGCCCGCTCTGTGTCTCAGGCTGCGTGGTTGACGGCCGCCCGCTGCCGCTCCCCCGCTCTGTGTCTCGGGCCGAGCGGTTGTGAGGCTTGGCCCGAGTGACCCCAACTCACCTCCCGCTCCGGCGGGCCGACGCAGCTGCCCCACTCGCTGTTGAGGAAAAGCAGGGGAAAAAATGGCAGCGAGGTATCGGGAGGCTGCAGGATTAGGTCCCGCCCGTGATGCACCAATTAGTCAACCATCAGGTGACTGAACTGTAGGACTGGTCAACCATCACATCACTCAACGCTAATGAGTGGTAGGATTGGTCAACCGCTAATGAGCAGATTTTTGAAAGTTTTTTGTATACTGTCCGAACAATTTTTGTCTGACCAAAAAGTAAATATGCCTTTGACACTCCCCTGATCATCAGCTTTCTTTTGATGTAACATATGTGTAGGTACGCTCTATAACTTTTGAGTGTATAGCGGACAGACAGACATACAGACATACATACTGCTTCATATATATATATATACTAGCTAGAGTGCCCGGCGGTGCCGAGGCTTTTTCGAGGGCATGTTGTTGTTGGAAGAGAGAGAGAGAGAGAGAGCGACTGGGGGGGGAAGAGAGAGAGAGAGAGAGAGCGACTGGGGGGGGGAAGAGAGAGCGCGACTGGGGGGGAAGAGAGAGAGCGACTGGGGGGGAAGAGAGAGAGCGACTGGGGGGGAAGAGAGAGAGCGACTGGGGGGGGAAGAGAGAGCGACTGGGGGGGAAGAGAGAGAGCGACTGGGGGGGAAGAGAGAGAGCGACTGGGGGGGAAGAGAGAGAGCGACTGGGGGGGAAAGAGAGAGAGCGACTGGGGGGAAGAGAGAGAGCGACTGGGGGGGAAGAGAGAGAGCGACTGGGGGGGAAGAGAGAGAGCGACTGGGGGGGAAGAGAGAGAGCGACTGGGGGGGAAGAGAGAGAGCGACTGGGGGGGAAGAGAGAGAGCGACTGGGGGGGAAGGGAGAGAGCGACTGGGGGGGAAGAGAGAGAGCGACTGGGGGGGAAGAGAGAGAGCGACTGGGGGGGAAGAGAGAGAGCGACTGGGGGGGAAGAGAGAGAGCGACTGGGGGGAAGAGAGAGAGCGACTGGGGGGGAAGAGAGAGAGCGACTGGGGGGGAAGAGAGAGAGCGACTGGGGGGGAAGAGAGAGAGCGACTGGGGGGGAAGAGAGAGAGCGACTGGGGGGGAAGAGAGAGAGCGACTGGGGGGGAAGAGAGAGAGCGACTGGGGGGGAAGAGAGAGAGCGACTGGGGGGGGAAGAGAGAGAGCGACTGGGGGAAGAGAGAGAGCGACTGGGGGGAAGAGAGAGAGCGACTGGGGGGGAAGAGAGAGAGCGACTGGGGGGGGAAGAGAGAGAGCGACTGGGGGGAAGAGAGAGAGCGACTGGGGGGGAAGAGAGAGAGCGACTGGGGGGAAGAGAGAGAGCGACGGGGGGGGAAGAGAGAGAGCGACTGGTGGGGGAAGAGAGAGAGCGACTGGGGGGGAAGAGAGAGAGCGACGGGGGGAAGAGAGAGCGCGACTGGGGGGGAAGAGAGAGAGCGACTGGGGGGGGAAGAGAGAGAGCGACTGGGGGGAAAGAGAGAGAGCGACTGGGGGGGAAGAGAGAGAGCGACTGGGGGGAAAGAGAGAGAGCGACTGGGGGGGAAGAGAGAGAGCGACTGGGGGGGAGAGAGAGAGCGACTGGGGGGGCAGAGAGAGAGCGACTGGGGGGGAAGAGAGAGAGCGACTGGGGGGGAAGAGAGAGAGGGACTGGGGGGGAAGAGAGAGAGCGACTGGGGGGGAAGAGAGAGAGCGACTGGGGGGAAGAGAGAGAGCGACTGGGGGGGAAGAGAGAGAGCGACTGGGGGGGAAGAGAGAGAGCGACTGGGGGGAAGAGAGAGAGCGACTGGGGGGGAAGAGAGAGAGCGACTGGGGGGAAGAGAGAGAGCGACTGGGGGGGAAGAGAGAGAGCGACTGGGGGGGAAGAAAGAGAGCGACTGGGGGGAAGAGAGAGAGCGACTGGGGGGAAGAGAGAGAGCGACTGGGGGGGAAGAGAGAGAGCGACTGGGGGGGAAGAGAGAGAGCGACTGGGGGGAAGAGAGAGAGCGACTGGGGGGGAAGAGAGAGAGCGACTGGGGGGGAAGAGAGAGAGCGACTGGGGGGGGAAGAGAGAGAACGACTGGGGGGGGAAGAGAGAGAGTGACGGGGGGGGAAGAGAGAGCGTGACTGGGGGGGAAGAGAGAGAGCGACTGGGGGGGGAAGAGAGAGAGCGACTGGGGGGGGAAGAGAGAGAGCGACTGGGGGGGAAGAGAGAGAGCGACTGGAGGGGAAGAGAGAGAGCGACTGGGGGGGGGAAGAGAGAGAGCGACTGGGGGGGAAGAGAGAGAGCGACTGGAGGGGAAGAGAGCGAGCGACTGGGGGGGAAGAGAGCGAGCGACTGGGGGGGAAGAGAGCGAGCGACTGGGGGGGAAGAGAGCGAGCGACTGGGGGGGGGAAGAGAGCACAACTGGGGGGAATAGAGGGGGGGAAGGGGGGGAAGATGGGCGGGGAAAAGAGGGGGGGAAAAGAGGGGGGGAAAGAGGGGGGAAGGGGGGGAAGAGGCGGGAAAGGGGGGGAAGGGGGGAAGAGGGGGGAGAGGGGTGGAAGAGGGGTGAAGGGGGGAGGGGAAGGGGGGGAGAGGGGGGGAAGTGGGGGGGGAGTGGGTGGGAAAGAGGGGGGAAGAAGGGGTGGAAGAGGGGGTGGAAGAGGGGGGGAAGTGTAAGGGGAGGGGGGAGGGAGGGGCGGGGGGTGGGAGAGGGCGGGGGGCGGGAGGGGGCGGAGGGGGTGAAGGGGGAGAGGAGAAGGGGAGGGGAGCGGAGGGGGGGAATGTAGGGGGAGGGGAAGAGGGGAGGGGGAGAGGGGAGGGGGAGAGTGGAGGGGGGGAGAGGGGAGGGGGAGAGTGGAGGGGGGAGGGGGTGGAGTCCCCGAGCCCCACCCCCCGATGTCCCGAGCCCCGCCCTCCCAAGGCCCGATCTCACGAGGCCCGATCTCACGAGCCCCGTGCCCCGCCCCCGAGGCCCGATCTCCCGAGCCCCGCCCCCCCCGATCTCCCGAGGCTCGCCCACCCCCCCCGATCTCCCGAGCCCCGCCCCCCGCCCGAGCCGGCTTCAAGAGCAGAGAGAGAGACGCCGCCACGCAACCTACTGCGTGAGGCCCGGTCGGACTCAAGTCGCGCGCGCTGACTCCTGCCCCACCCACCTTTACTAAGATGGCAGCAGTGGCGACGCTCGGCTCAGGCCCGCCCCCTCCAGCCTTCACAAAGATGGCGGCGATCGCGAGCCGCTTGTTCAGCGTGATGGGAGGTGCCTAGCTCGGGTGTGGCTGGGCAACAGAGGCCCAGGCTTCGAGGCCTGGAAAAATGGTTAAAGGTAGGAAAATTCTAGATGTTAGAGAAAAGATTTACAAATTAATTAACTTTTTTAAAAAACAATTTGTGTTTTAAAAGCAACTTTTTTTTTGCTGGAAATGTAGATTTGAAAAGAAACACGCAGAAAGCGGGAAAAAGAAATGAAAAGTTTGGAATCAAGATGGCGGCGACTCACCTCGGTTCAGAACGATAAGGCCCGCCCACACACGCACCGATTGGTGGACCGTCAGGTCACCGAAGCGTAGGATTGGTCAATCGTCCCGTCACTCGACTGTAGGAGGGCCCGCCTGCACGCGCCAGGAACCCGCCCCCGCCACGCAGCGATTGGTCGACCGTCGGGTCGCTCGACCATACGATTGGTCGACTTCGACGTCACTCAATGCTAATGAGCGGATAATGAGCGGAATGTTGAACGTTTTTTGGATACCGCGGGCGCAATTTTTGTCTCGCCGAAACGTAAATATGCTTATGACGGTTCTGGAATCGTAAGCTTTCTTTCGATGTAACACACGTGTAGGTACGCTCTATAACTTTTGAGTTTATACAATACAGACAGACAGACGGAATGACAGACAGATCGACCGCTTTATATAGATAATAACTAGCTGAAGTGCCCGGCGGTGCCGAGGCTTTTTCGAGGGCATGTTGTTGTTGGAAGAGAGAGAGAGAGAGCGACTGGGGCGGGGGGGGAAAGGGAGGGCGGGGGGGAAGGGAAGGGGGGAGGGGGGCAAGGGGGGTAAGGGAAGGGAGGGGGGAGGGGGGAGAGGGGGGGGAAGGGGGGGGCGGGGGGGAGGGAAGGGGAGGAGGGGGGGAGGGGAGGGGGAGGGGGCGGGGGGAGGGAGGGGAGGGGGGGAAGGGAGGGCGGGGGAAGGGAAGGGGGGAAGGGAAGGGGGGGAGAGGGGGGGAAGGGAAGGGGGGAGGGGGGGAAGGGGAGGGGGGGCGAGGGGGGAGAGAGGGGAGGGGGGCGCGGGGGGGAGGGAGGGAAGGGAGGGCGGGGGCCCCCCCGAGGGTCGCGGCCCCCCCCGAGGGTCACGGCCCCCCCGAGGGTCACGGCCCCCCCCGAGGGTCGCAGCCCCCCCGTGGGTCGCGGCCCCCGCAGAGGGTTGCGGCCCCCCCGAGGGTCGCAGCCCCCCCCCCGTGGGTCGCGCCCCCCCCCGAGGTGAAGACCGCCGATTGCGGCTGTGCGAGACGGCCGGGGGCCCGGTTGCCAGGGTGATGCTTGACGCTCAGCAAGCCCCGCCCCCCGGCCGAGCCAGAGAGAGACGCCGCGTCTCAGCTCCTGCTGCGCGCGCACCCTAGCGGCGCTGGGCTGAGGCTCGGCCCTCCAGCCTTCGAGTGGGGCCGGGAGGTGCCTAGCTCGGGCGTGGGTGCGAAGGAGAAGCCGAGGCTTCGAGGCCTACCTGGAAAAACGGGGAAAGGTAGGAAAATTAATGAGATTAGATAAGTTAATTCGTTTCTAAATCATTTTTTTAAAAAACAGTATGTGTTTTAAAAGCAACGTTCTTTTTAAAGATGCAGAAAGCAGGAAAAAGAAAGGAAAAGTTTGGAATCAAGATGGCGGCGACTCACCTCGGTTCAGAGCGATAAGGCCCGCCAACACACGCACCGATTGGCCCGGCCGCAGCGGAAGCAAGCCGCCGTACGATTGGTCAACCTCGAGGTCACTCTGTCGCTAATGAGCGGATAATGAGATGCTAATGAGCGGAACGTTGAAGGTTTTTCGGATACCGCGGGCGCGATTTTAGCCCGGCCGAAACGTAAATATGCTTAAAACCGTCTTGGAAGCGTAAGCTTTCTTTGGAGGTAACGCGCGCGTAGGTACGCCCTGTAACTTTCGAGCGCATACCCGACAGACGCACACGCGATGACAGACAGACAGACAGACAGAAGTACCGATTTATATATATAGATAAATAAAATAAAATAATAAATAAATAATAATAGATGATAGATAGATAGATACTTGTCTGACTGGTACTAATTTTCACAGATGCATCTGTACCACAAGAAGCAAAACACAGAGGGTGTTAAATTCGATAGCCATCCAAAAACGAGCGCGGGGATCGTGATGAGCGATTAACCTGTGCCTTTTGCTTCCGATACACATGAACTTCATGCTGCCTGCTAATTTAAATGATTGCAGCATTGAGGCAGCACTAAATGTGCTGTTGAGTGGCTGGAGCCCAAGTTCGTGCGAGGCTAGCACCACTTAAATCTAGCCTGCACTGCTTAAAGCCAGCCTGCACCTCTTAAAGGGGAGGCGCATTCTGGCTGGAGCAGGTGCTGGAAATGGCTGAGAAAGAGAGTCTGACCTGCAAGAACACTGACTAATGGTGCAGCAGGGGAGATAACATGCTCCAAGGTTCTCAGATGCTGCACTGGAGGCCTTGGTGAAGGAGGTTTATTGGAGGAGAGAGATCCTCTATCCACAGGGGGCCAGGAGGCCCGCCAGACAAACTCTGCAAAGGCAATGGGAGCAGGTAGCCATGGCAGTCAATGCCAGAAGTCAAGCCCTGAGGACCTGGATGTAGTGCCGCAAAAAGTACAATGACCTCACATGAGTGGTCAAGGTCAGTGAATTAATCTTCAAATGCCATATCCCACTAGCCTCACACACTGCATTTCATTTTAATCTCTTCATCTTTAGTCATTCAGAGAGCTTTAGCTTTGGATGTCCTTCCATTCCTCCTCATGGGAATGTGTCTAGTCTGTACCCAAACTATCTCCTCTTTGAAGGCCTCCCATTGCTCACTGTGGTGAAATATTTCTTCACTCCTAGTCACATCAGTTAATGGAGGAACTTGTGTAGTTTAACGGGTGTTCAACATGGAGGTGAGGACGGTTTAAAGGGTGTCATGCATGGCAGAGTGCATGGCTTAATGGATCTGGGGAATGGTGGAGAGCATAATTTTAAGAGATCAAACACAACAGTGAGCCATAGTTGCCAAACATCTGCTTTTGGAGTGGAAATCAGTTTTTCTGGCTCCCTTTGGGGTGTTTGGAGGTGGCAGAACAGCTGATTCTGTGGCTAGCTGCAGTCTCCTCGGTTCACCTCTCCTGTGGAGGTCAGACACTAAAACAGCAATATTTAGTTTTGACAATCTTCTGTGCCCCATCATTCTGTACCAGCTCTAGAAGTGCCATTCCAGCCTCTGTTCCTCTCCAGCAGCCAACAGCCTGTACTGCACATGTTCAGAAAGAGCAAGGGGGAAGGAGAGTGTGGAAAGAGGGAGGAGGAGGGTAGGGGAGGAGAAAGGAGAAAGAGGGCATGAGGAGGAGGAAGAGATGAGAGGAGGAATGGAGAGGAGGAGGGAGGTACAAGTGGAGGTGGAGTTGGGAGGAGAATAGATGGAGAGGAGGAAGGGGAAGGGAGGAGGGGAAAGGGAAGAAGAGGGGAAGTAAAGAATGGGAAGAGGGAGTAAGGAGGAGGGGGAAGGGAGAAGGAGGGGGAGAAGAGGGTACAAAGATTGAGCAGATGGCTCAAAGGGAAATCTGAAACAAAAACAGAAAAGTCATCATCAATCATGCTGACTGACCTGCTATCTGTTTCCAACTTTTTCTGTTTTTGTAATATAAAGAGGGGTATATTGAAACATGAAGGTAAACTAAGATGGCAGTCAAAAGCTCTGAAATTGTTCAGCTGTAATGTTGAAGCTGTATTGTGCTCCAGACCTAGCCGCGCCTCTAGCCAAGCTGTTTCAGTACAGCTACAACATTGGCATCTACCCACCAATGTGAAAAGCAGGACAAATCCAACCCGACTAATTCCTGCGCTATCAGCCTACTCCCAAATATCAGCAAAGTGATAGAAGGAGTCTTCAACAGTCCTATCCTTGCAAATAACCTGCTCACTGATGCTCAGTTTGGGTTCCGCCAGATCACAGGGCTCCAGACCTCATTACAGCCTTGGTACAAACATGGACACCAGCTGAATTCCAGAGGTGAGGTGAGAGTGATTGCCATTGGAATCAAGGCAGTATTCAACCAAGTGTGGCATCACACACTAATCCTTGCAAAACTGAAGTCAATAGAGGTCAAAGGGAAAACCTTCCAGGGGCTGGAGTCACACTTGGCATGAGAGGGTTGCGATCATTGAGCTACAATCATCTCAGCCTCAGGACATCGCTGCAGGAGTTCCTCAGGGTAGCAACCCTGTCAGGTGAATGTAAAAGATCCCTTAACACTATTTTGAAGAACAGCAGGGGAGTTCTCCACCGGAGTCCTGGCCAATATTTATACATCAATCAATACCTAAAAATAGATTATCTGGTCATTATGACATTTTTGTTTGTGGGACCTTGCTGTGCGCAAATAGGCTGCTATGTTTCTCACATTACAACAATGACTACACTTCAAAAGGTACTTCATTGGCTGTAAAACGTTTTGGGACATCCTGAGGTCGTGAAAGGCACTATATAAATATAAGTCTTTCTTTTAAATATCCTCGGCCCAACCACCTTCAGCTGTTTCGTCAGTGTCCTTCTCTCCATCATAAGCTCAGAAGTAGAGCTGCTTGTTAATGATTTTACAGTGTTCAGCTCCATTTGCAATTCCTTAGATAATGAAGCAGTCCGTGCCTGCATGCAGCAAGACCTGGACAACATCCAGGCTTAAGCTGATAAGTGATCAGTAACATTTGTGTCACACAAATGCCAGGCAATGACAAGAGAGACAGTATCCACCTACCCTTGGCATTCAATGGCATTACCGAGTCCTTACCATCAACATCTTGGGTGTCACCTTTGACCAGAAACTCAACTGGAACAACTATATAAATGCTGTAGCTAGTAGAGTTGACCATAGACTGGGTATTCTGTGGCAAGTGACTCACCTTCTGACTCCGCAAAGCCTCTTCACCACCTACAAGGCACAAGTCAGGAGTGTGATGGAATACTCTTCACCTGCCTAGATGGGTACAGCTCCAACAACACTTAAAAAGCTAGACACCATCCAGGAAAAAGCAGTTTGCTTTATCAACACTAAATCAGCACCCGCTCCACCACAGGCATATCGTGATGGCATTGTGTACTATCCACAGGATGTACTACATCAACTCACCAATACAAGTTTAGCATAACAAGGCCATTAAAAAAGCAAATGAAGCACTAGGGTTTATTTCTGGAGGGATAGATTTGAAAAATAGTGAAGTTATGCTAAACTTGTATCAAATTTTGGTTAGACAATATTTGGAGTAGTGCGTACAATTCTGGTCGCCATATTATAAAAAGGATATAGAGACACTGGAGAGGGTGCAGAGAAGATTTACAAGGATGATACCAGAAACGCGAGGGTATACATATCAGGGAAGGATGGTCAGGCTGGGTCTCTTTTCTCTTGAAAAGAGAAGGCTGAGGGGTGATCTAATAGAGGTCTTTAAAATTATGAAAGGTTTTGATAGAGTAGATAGAGAGAGAGTGTTTCCACTTGTGGGGAAGAGCATAACTAAAGACCATCAATATAAGGTAGTCACCGAGAAATCAAATAGGGAATTCAGAAGGAACTTCTTTACCCAGAGAATGGTGAGAATGTGGAACTTGCTACCATAGGGAGTGGTTGAAGCGAATGGTATAGACGCATTTAAGGGGAGACTAGACAAGTATATGAGGGAGAAGGGAATAGAGGCTTATGCTGATAGATTTAGGTGAGGAAAGACGGGAGGAGGTGCGAGTGGAGCATAAACGCCAGCATGGACTGGTTGGGCCGAATAACCTGTTTCTGTGCCGAATATCCTATGTAATCCTAAGCATTAATAAGGGTTTCAGCAGCAGATGAGCTGAAGCAGACCCCATTAAAATCAAAAACCACTATCATCCACTAAACAGCTAGGGACAGCTACAAATTGGCAATGAGCAAGCAACACAAAGCCACCCATTCAAATTACAGAACTATTTTTGAAACCCATTGATCTTAGAACTAGCAGTTACCACACGGTGAACCAATCAAATCATTCAAACAATGTTAAAAAATGCTTTGAGCCATTATTTTCCTTCCTCACTAATGTCAGCCAAATAGCCCGCCTATGCTCGGACTGGGTTCACATGTGAAGAATTGCCAGTTGGTGAGGAGCCAGAAGGGACAAGAGCAATGGAATCATACCCCAGTGTATGTCAGAGACACAATCCTTCAGGACAGGAGGCTAAAACATTTTTTTTTTTTTTTAAACCTCAATAAACAAAGGAAAAAGTGGGATAAAGGGATATGGAAACAGGGCAGGCACATGGGATTGGGAACATTGCTCATGTGGAGGAAAAACACCAACACGGATTGGTTGGGCTGAACGGTCTGTTTCTGCATTGTAGTCTCTCTGTAAGAGGGATATTCATTGTGGTCCACACATCTGCTTGAACTACAAGGGTCCTTCCTCCAACCATGCAACAACTGAAGACTGCAAGGTGAAAAGGAAATTCAGCATGTGAAAAGATGTGAGAAGACTGCAGCATGGAGCCTATTTTTATAATATAGTCCATGTAGCAAATCAAAGTGAGGATGCTGCCTCTTTCAAGTGTATCTCAAGAAAATGATAAACATGTTGTGGAAAGGCAGATATATTCTTGTAGTTCTTTTTTGAACTCTACCATCAACAATTTATAGTGAAACCACAATGAAAGGCTACTTTTCATTCATTAAAGAACACCATTACAAGAAAGGTTGCTGGTTGCTATAATTTTAACCAATGTTATAAAAGAACTGAATGAATTGGAAAAGGCTGTTCACGGAATATACTTATTTATTTACCTCACACTTTTGATTAAAAGCTGTGGTTGGGGTGGGGTTCTGGTTGGCGAGGGTATCACCAATTATTGCATTAATCCACCCATGACACTGACATTCTTGACTGCCTTTCTTGTATAAATTATACAATGAATTTTCCTACTTAAGGACAAAGGTGTATTTTGGCGCTTCCATGTTTGCTCAAACAGTTACAGCTTCTGGAACGCCTGTGAACTAAGTTCACACATCCTTCTAATAACTATAAAAGCATTGAAACAAACATACTGTTCCACAAAAAGCAAGATAAACAAAGTAAGTAAAGACATTTCAAGCAAGATATTGCACAAGTAAACATTCACAAGTTTTTGGGATCACATAGACTTCTTTATCAAATAAGTACTCATCAGCTGCCTAGGCCCAAGCTCTGGAATTCCTTCCTTAAATCTCTCCACCTCTCTACCTCTCTCTCCTCCTTTAAGAAGCTCCTTAAAACCTACCTCTTTGACCTCTCATCTACATGCTGCCACTTGGCAACATTATCCGAAAGCACGTCAGGTTCCACTTGTATGCTGATGATACCCAGCTCTACCTCAGCACCAGTTCTGTCGACCCCTCCACTGCCTCTGATTTGTCACATTGCTTGTCCGATATTCAGTATTAGATGATCAAAAATGTTCTCTAATTAAATATTGGGAACACCAAAGCCATTGTCTTCGGTCCCCGCCACAAACTCCATTCCCTAGCCATTGATTCCATCCCTCTCCCTGGCTACTGTCAGAGTCTGAACTAGACCATTCGTAACCCTGCGCCCTATTTGACCCTGAGCTGAGCTTCCGACCCCATATCCTCTTCATCACCAAGGCTGCCTACTTCCACCGCTGCAACATCGCCCGTCACCGCCCCTCTATCAGCTCATCTGCTGCTGAAACCCTCATCCATGCCTTTGTTACCTCTAGATTCGACTATTCCAATGCACTCCTGGCCGTACTTTCCGTATACTTGAGCTCCTCCAAAACTCTGCTGCTCACATCCTAACTCGCACCAAGTCCCATTTACCCATCACCCCTGCGCTTGCTGATTTACATTGGCTCCTGGTCCGGCAACGACTTGATTTTAAAAATCCCTTCAAATCCTCCATGGCCTCGCCCCCTCCCCCTTTCTAATCTTCTCCAGTCCTACAACCCTCCAAGATCTCTCCATTCCTCCAATTCTGGCTTCTTATACCTCCCCAGTTTTAATCACACCACCATAGATGGCTGTGCCTTCAGCTGCCGAGGCCATAAGCTTTGGAATTCCCTCCCTAAACCTCTCTATCTCTCTTTCCTCCTTAAAACCTACCTCTTTGATCAAGCTTTAGTCACCTGTCCTAATATCTCCTTATGTGGCTTGGTGTCAAATTTTTGCTTTTACTATGTTAAAAGTGTTATATAAATGCAAGTTGCTGTTGTTGTTGTTGTTGATAAAGGGACCAAAAGCTGGTGTATTTAACTCACGTTTTTCTTGCAAGATGTATCATGGTATATTTGTAGCATTTAGATACCATTTCAACAAATGCTTTGGGATTGTTGCCGGTGTTTAAATCTAACAACTTTATTATGGGGATAAAAGAAAACTCAAGTGC
This sequence comes from Somniosus microcephalus, assembly GCF_052327205.1. NCBI lineage: Eukaryota > Metazoa > Chordata > Chondrichthyes > Squaliformes > Somniosidae > Somniosus > Somniosus microcephalus. Next base: position 147,101,999 of record NC_140988.1, on the reverse strand, counting down.
TAGAGATAACTGTCACTGTGAGGTAAGTTATTTAAGCATTAGTAACTGATATGTTGGTAACTAATAGAGTCATAGAGTTATACAGCACAGAAAGAGGCCCTTCGGCCCATCGTGTCCGCGTCGGCCATCAAGCCCTGTCTATTCTAATCCCATTTTCCAGCACTTGCTCTGTAGCCTTGTATGCTATGGCATTTCAAGTGCTCATCTAAATGCTTCTTGAATGTTGTGAGGGTTCCTGCCTCTACCACCCTTTCAGGCAGTGAGTTCCAGATTCCAACCACCCTCTGGGTGAAAATGTTTTTCCTCAAATCCCCTCTAAACCTCCTGCCCCTTACCTTGAAACTATACCCCCTGGTTATTGACCCCTCTACTAAGGGGAAAAGTTCCTTTCTATCTACCCTATCCATGCCCCTCATAATTTTGTACACCTCAATCAGGTCCCCCCTCAGCTTTCTCTGCTCTAAGAAAAACAAACCCAGCCTGTCCAGTCTCTCTTCATAACTGAAGTGCTCCAGCCCAGGTAACATCCTGCTGAATCTCCTCTGCACCCTCTCCAATGCAATCACATCCTTCCTATAGTGTGGCGACCAGAACTGCACACAGTATTCCAGCTGTGGCCTAACTAGCGTTTTGTACAACTCCATCATTAGCTCCCTGCTCTTATATTCTATGCCTCAGCTAATGAAGGCAAGTATCCCATATACCTTTTTAACCACCTTATCTACCTGTCCTGCTGCCTTCAGGGATCCATGTACATGCACACCAAGGTCCCTCTGATCCTCTGTCCTTCCTAGGGTCCTACCATTCATTGTGTATTCCCTTGCCTTGTTAGTCCTCTCAAAATGCATCACCTCACGCTTTTCAGGGTTAAATTCCATTTGCCACTGTTCTGTCCATCTGACCAACCCGTCTATATCATCCTGTAGCCTGAGGCTTCCCTCGCTATTTACCACTCCACCAATTTTCGTGTCATCTGCGAACATACTGATCATACCTCCTACACTCATATCTAAATCATTAATGTATACTACAAACAGCAAAGGACCCAGCACCGATCCCTGTGGTACACGACTGGACACAGGCTTCCAGTCACAAAAACAACCTTCGACCATCACCCTCTGCCTTCTGCCACTAAGCCAATTTTGGATCCAATGTGCCATATTGCCCTGGATCCCATGGGCTCTTACCTTCTTGACCAGTCTCCCATGCGAGACTTTGTCAAAAGCCTTACTGAAGTCCATGTAGACTACATCAACTGCACTACCCTCATCCACACACCTAGTCACCCCCTCGAAAAATTCAATCAAATTGGTTAGACATGATCTCCCCCTGACAAAGCCATGCCGACTATCCTTGATTAATCCTTGCCTCTCCAAGTGGAGACTAATTCTGTCCCTCAGAATTTTTTCCAATAATTTCCCTACCACTGATGTTAGGTTCGCTGGCCTGTAATTCCCTGGTTTATCCCTACTACCCTTCTTGAATAATGGTACTACGTTAGCTGTCCTCCAGTTCTCTGGCACCTCCCCTGTGGCCACAGAGGTTCTGAAAATTTGTGTCAGAGCCCCTGCAATCTCCTCCCTTGCCTCACACAGCAGCCTGGGATACATCTTGTCTGGGCCTGGGGATTTATCCACTTTTAAGCCCGCTAATACCGCTAGTACCTCCTCCCTCTCAATACTAATTTGTTCAAGTATATCACAATCACCCTGCCTGATTTCTATGCCTACATCATCCTTCTCTATAGTGAACACAGATACAAAATATTCATTTAAAACTTCACCTACATTTTCTGGCTCTACACACAGATTGCCACTTTGGTCCCTAATGGGCCCTACTCTTTCCCTGGTTATCCTCTTGCCCTTAATATACTTATAAAACACCATGGGATTTTCCTTTATTTTGCCCGCCAGTGTTTTTTCATGCCCCTTCTTCGCTCTCCTAATTTCTTTTTTATGTACCCCATTGCACTTTCTATACTCCTCTAGGACTTCCACTGTTTTTAGTCCTTTGTATCTGCCAAAAGCCTCCCTTTTTTTCCTAATCCATTCTTGCATATCCCTTGACATCCAGGGTTCCCTGGGCTTGTTGGTCCCACCCTTGACCTTTACAGGAACATGTTGGCGTTGTACTCTCTAGTTCCTTTCTGAAAGACTCCCACTGCTCTGATGTGGATTTTCCTACAAGTAGCTGGTCCCAGTCCACTTTGGCCAGATCCTGCCTTTTCATATTAAAATTGGCCTTCCTCCAATTTAGAACCAAATTTCCAGTCCATCTTTGCCCTTTTCCATGACTACCTTAAATCTCAACGAATTATGGTCACTGTCACCAAAATGCTCTCCTACTGACACTTCTACCACTTGTCCAGCTACATTCTCTAGAATTAGGTCCAGCACTGCCCCCTCTCTTGTAGGATTTTCTACATGCTGGCTCAAAAAGCTCCTGGGTGCACCCTCTAAGAGAATTCCACACCCCCTAAGCCTTTCACACTCTGACTATCCCAGTTAATATTGGGGAAGTTGAAATCCCCTACTATTATTACCCTATTATTTCTACACTTCTCTGCGATTTGCCTACATATCTGTTCCTCTATCTCCCCTTGACTGTTTGGGGGCCTATAGTACACTCCCAGCAAAGTGCTTGTCCCCTTTTGTTTTTATGTTCTACCCATTTGGCCTCATTAGAGGAACCTGCTAAGATATCATCCCTCCTTACAGCAGTAATTGACTCCTTGATTAATATTGCAACACCTCCTCCTCTTTTACACCCCGCTCCGTCTCGCCTGACGATTCTATACCCCGGAATATGGAGCTGCCAGTCCTGCCCCTCCCTCAACCATGTCTCTGTGATAGCAACAATATCATACACCTTCAATTCATCTGCCTTACTCGCAAAACTCCTTGCATTAAAATAAATGCCATCCAGCCTTGCCATACTCCCTTGTGCCATTACATATTTACCCTGCCTTCCAGGCTGACTTGTTTTTTCCTCTATATTTGGCTGTGCATCACCCCCTACTATAGCTCCACTCCGTATCCCATCCCCCTGCCAAGTTAGTTTAAACCCCCCCCCCCCAACAGTACTAGCAAACCTCCCCGCAAGGATGTTGGTCCCATTCCGGTTCAGGTGCAACCCGTCCAACTTGTACAGGTCCCACTTACCCCAGAAGCAGACCTAGTGATCCAGGAAACTAAAGCCCTCCCTCCTGCACCAACTCTTTAGCCACGCATTCATCTGCTCTATCCTCCTATTCCTATACTCACTAGCACGTGGCACTGGGAGTAATCCAGAGATTACTACCTTTGAGGTCCTGGTTTTTAATCTGCTACCTAGCGCCCTAAATTCTTGTTGCAGGAACTCATCCCTCTTTCTACCCATGTCGTTGGTATCAATGTGAATCACGACCTCTGACTGTTCGCCCTCCCCCTTCAGAATGCCCTGCAGCCATTCAGTGACATCCTTGACCCTGGCACCAGGGAGGCAACATACCATCCTGGAGTCACGTCTGTGGCCACAGAAACGTCTATCTGTTCCCCTTATGATAGAATCCCCTATCACTATTGCTCTCCCACTCTTTTTCCTCCCCTCCTGTGCAGCTGAGCCACTCATAGTGCCACGGATTTGGATCTTGCTGCATTCCTCTGAGAAACCATCTCCCCCAGCAGTATCCTAAACGGAAAATCTGCTGGAGAGGGAGATGGACCCAGGAGACTCCTGCACTACCTTCCTAGTTCTTTTACTCTGTCTGGCGGTCACCCATTCCCTGTCTGCCTGTGCACTCTTTACCTGCGGTGTGACCACCTCATGCTATCCACGAAGATCTCAGCTTCGCATATGCTCCACAGTGACTCCAGCCGCAGCTCCAGCTCCGAAATGGGATTTTGAGTCGCTGCAGCTGCAGACTGTAAGGGGGGTGGCGTGCGCCCAGTCAGCTTCGCCTCTGACTGTCCTTTGAGCGGTTCGAATCGCTCCCACACCCCTGGGTTCTGGACACCGGACTTAGGTACAGGCGGCAATACAGAAAATCGAGTAGACAAGTGGTTTGGTGTAAGAAAACCAAAATTTTATTACAAGCAGAATACAACAATCTTATGAAAATTACTGGTATGAAAATTACAAGCATAAACAATTACACTTACATGGGAATGGGGAACACATGGCACATCGAGGAAAAACAATTACATTAACAATCCCCTTATCCTTAATCCCACCCCCTATACCTAACTAGATTAAGCTATGAGAGGCCAGGAATTCATGCTCACCAATCCAAAACCTGTTGCTTTAATTGGGTTGGTTTTGAGGTCTGTTCTTGCTGTCCTTTGGGGTATCCCGTCGCCACGTGATCTCAGGGCGTGGTGCTAGAGCTGTTGGTGCGAAGCACCCTCCTTTTTCCTCAGCTACCGTTGTCGTCGAGTCGCAATGGGTCATCTTCTTCTCCTTCGGGCGGTCGTCGGCGGTAATGTTACGGTTGGGGGTCGGTTGGCAGTTTTTACCGTCTAAAAGATTTTACTACCCATGCTTCGAACGCCAGTTTATTCGTCATGGGCGTTGCTACCCATTCTTTGAACGCCAGCTTATTCATCACAACGGGGTTTTACTGTCCATGCATGCAACGCCAACTTATTCACCAAACGCCAGCTTATAACTAGGCATTTGGTTTTCTCCAATGCGTCTTTCGCTGCCCTTCTTTGCTCTTATCAGTTTACCTTCTTCTTTGTCTCGTCTCGTCTCGTCTGCCCGTTTGTGGCCTGTGTGTCCTGTGTGGTTTTGAACTTGGGTCTTGTTCTCCTCCCGCGCTTGGCCCCGGTGTAATGGGCGTCCTTGGTTGTTGAGCGGTGCGGGGAGCGAGAAGAGAGCCCGCCATGAAGCCAAGGCATGAGAACGAGCAGCAGCAGGCCAAAAGCCAAACGATGAGAGGTCAGAGCAAGAGCGCTAAGAGCGCGATTACCACTGATGGGCCTGCAATTATACCCGTTCTTCAACTCCTTATCTGTGCGCCAAATCAGGTCAGTCCTTTGTTTTACTTTTGGCGGGCTCGTTTAAACTGATTACAGCCATCTATTTTAACGACTTGTGGAGTGGTTGTCTCCGGGCCTAATGGCCCCGATGTCCTGGTTGTTTGTCATGTATGAAACTTAATTGTCCCCATCCTGACTTGATGGCTACTGTGAGCTGTTACCAATTAAATATGCAGAAACCTAATGGCCATGATTTTAGGCCCATTCTAGCTTGATTTGTTATAAGTCAAATGAATGCATATTCTGTGTTTACTTTGGCTGTCTGTCTCCACAGAGTCCTTCTCACAGATTCCTGCATTTTGAGTTTCGTCTCCGGGCCTGCCTGTCTACGGAGCCCTGTTTTAAAAATCCTGTTGGTTTGGTCACGAGGCTGCAGAAGCCATTTTGGGTACCCTGTTTTTAATAACTTGTCCAAAACAGGGTCTCTTGATCCATAATTTCGGGGTGTGCGGGAATTTTGAGAACCCTAGACTTACACTCCCCCCTGTTGCTTTAAGTATCATCCTGATGAGGTGAGCAAAATTTCCGACCCTCGATAGTCAACCTTCCCCTGTAATTACCTATCTAAGATACCCACGACACATGCATTTCCCATTTTGTAAAAATGTAGTGTACATAAGCATACATAGAATAATTACAGTCGTTTACACACATCCAAGCATGGAGGGGGTCTGACACCCCTGCACCACTTGGTACACATCATCTTTATTACAAACAACATGCTGAACATCTTTATTAAAAACAATAAAAGAACATAAAAAAACAACAATCTTTAATCAATAATACAAACAGCAAATTCAAACAGGTGCATCTCCCTCCACCTTAACATAATGTTCCTTCCAGGCCCTTTGGTTTCGGAATTCTCGTATTTGACCCTTTCCCTTGCACTGACTGCATACTAGGTACAATACTATCCCCAACTGGCAAACCACGAGAATGTGGGAAGCCAGTCTGATCCACGAAGGGACCTCTATATTATTGAAAATGTCCCACCAGGGTGGGATCACAATGTCCAATATCTTAGCCCTTATCTCTACTGTTTTCTGCTCCAGAGTGTAAAATGTTTCTGTGAAACTATAACTGCTTTGAGCATTTTGGTAAGGTGTTCTGGGAGAGGGGGAATTTCATTGCCGAAATGCACTACATGCTTTTGCAGGTTGATAAAATTCTCTTTTACAGTGAGGTGAACAGTGGAGGGTTCAGGAATGGGGAAGTGTCCCAATCGGTGGGCGGGATGGCCCCTCCCCTTAAACAAGCCACAGCGCCTGCCCGTGCAGTCTGTGAACTTGTTCCCGCTGCAGGCTGAGGATTTCTATCCTCAGACCCTACTCCACCAGGCTGTTTTCTCTTTTCAGGTTTAAACACTTTACACTCATTAATATGGAACCATTTGGTACGCCGAGGCAGCTTAACGGCGTATACCATGGGGCTGGCTTTGTCTACAATGCTGTAGGGCCCCATGTATAATGGTTCCAGACTCCCTACTCGGGCATAGTTCCTCACCATGACCTGATCTCCTACCTCCCACTTGTGGTGTTTTCAGGGTTCTAACAGCAATCGGTTACTCCGATGCTGCTTTCCCATGTTCCCAGCCGCCTGCTCGTGGACCTGTTTAAGGCGCTCGAAGAGGTTTCGGGCGAACCTGTCCTGGTTTACCTCTCTGAGCTGACCTTCTGTGAGCACCGGGGCTAGTACATGGGTGAGGGTCCACATAACCCTGCCAGTCATCAGCTCGTACGGGGAGTACCCCATGCTTTTTGACTGGCTGGCCTGGATCCCCATCAGAACCAACGGTAGGACCTCAGCCCATTTACGGGGCGAGTCTACAGTCTCCTTCCTCAACCTTTCTTTTAGGGTCCTATTCATCCTCTCCACAATCCCTGATGACTGTGGGTTGTGGGCCATGTGCCACTTCCCCTCGATGCCTAGCAACATAAGGGTATTCTGCATCACCTGCCGGTGAAGTGACTCCCTTGGTCGGACTCCACATACTATGGGAGCCTCCACCGCGAGAACACCTCCCGGACCAGGATCCTGGCAGTACCCAGAGCTGTGGCTGTTCCGCAGGGGAAGGCCTCTACCCATTTCGTGAACACATCTACCAGGACGAGGCAGTATTTATAGCCTCCCTGGGCGGTGGGTAGGGGCCCGATGTAGTCAACCTGTATCGACTGCCATGGTCCCTCTACCCTCCTGATGTGTCCCATAGGTACCTTCCTTTTTGGGGGTCAGGGTTATTAGCAGCGCACACAAGACAGCCGGCGCAGAACTCGCGGACATCTTCCCTGAGTCCTGGCCACCATCCCGCCTGTTCCACCCACTGCCAGGTGGTCTCAGGCCCGGGATGCCCCGCTCCTGGACCCTCATGGGCCAGTTGAAGGAATTCCCTCTGGTGTTGCTGCGGCACAACCCACTGCTCCTCCCGGAACAGCATGCCCTCTTTGACGGAGAGGGTTGCTGTGCCGTAAGGATCCTCTACGCTTTTTCCCTCAGTCACTACACTGAGGACTGCTTTGAGGACGGGGTCTTGGGCTTGGACCATCTTAAGGTCCGGGGCTAAAGCTACCCCTGCACTCCCTTGGGTCCCGTCCCTACCTCTGACTTCTGCCATGCGTCTGGACCCATATGGGTCCCAGAAAGTGCCTGCGCGGGCACCCACCTTGGCTAGCATGTCAGCCTGCTGGTTGCATCGGCCGCGGGGTTCTGAGGAGGAATGGGCCTTCACCTTGTGAATGAAAACCTCCCCTTCCTCCCCCATTGCTGCCAGGATTTTCTCCAGCAGGGGTTTTACTGTGAGGGGTCTCCCGCCGGCGGAGGTGTATCCGCGGCAGGACCAGATGGCCAGGGACTCCGTACACGAATTGCACATAAACATGCTGTCCGAGCAAATCGTGTATGGGGTGGGGAAGATTTCGGGGTGTGTAACGACGTACACTACCGTGGACAGTTCAGCCTGCTGGGCGCTCATGGTGCTGGGGAGCTTAATCGCCAGGGCAATGTTTGCCGCTGGGTCATAAACTCCACACCCCGTGAGACGCTCGCCAGCAGATACCGTGCTGGAACCGTCTACATAGATCTCGCGGCCTGTGGGATGTATCCTGGCCCATAAACCTATGTTCACTTCCCAAACCCCTTCTGTGGAACACCGGTGGGCTGTTCCAGGATATACCAGGTTGGCTGCGAGCTTTGGCTCATAGAGACCCTGCACTTTTAAGATCCATCTGTGAGAGGAGCAGGGTCCAGCGGGCAATGCGGGCACTGCTCACTGTTCCATCCTTGATCCTCCCATCCAGAAGCATCTGGGTGGGTGTGTGATCAGTGAGGAGGGTGATGGGAGAGGTGCCTGTGAAGATCAGTGATCTCTTCACAGCCCAATGTGTGGCCAAGAGGTGCCGCTCACAGTTGGAGTAGCTCCTCTCCACATCCGTGAGTATCCTGAAGGAGTAGACCACCGGCCTCAGCCTGCCGTGCCGCTGTTGGAGCAGCACAGCACTCAGGCTATCCCCGCTGGCTGCTACCTCCAGGAAAAACTCTTTCCCCCATCCATGGCCCCTGGAACTGGTGCGGTCTGCAAGTCCTTCTTGAGCCTGACAAATGCTGCCTGGCAACCCTCATCCCAAACCCACTCCACTCCCTTGTGTAGGAGTCGGAGCAGAGGGGCTGCTGTGGCTGCATAATCTTCAATGAAGTCCCTGCAGTACCCGGTTAGCCCTAGAAACGACCTCACACCCGTGACTGTGTTGGGGACCGGTAACTCTGTATCGCTTCTCTCCTAGCCTTATCTATGGCCCTTTCTCCAGCGCGTACGGTCAGGCCTAGGAATTTCACCTCCTGCTGGCCGATCTGCGCTTTCTTGGGGTTTACTTTGAAACCCTTCTGCCTGAGCAGCTCCAGCAGTTCGGCCAGTAGTGGGCCATGCTCCTCTCTCGAATCACTGAAGGGAAGCAGGTCATCCACATATTGTACCAACTGCCTGGGCTGGCTGAAATCCTTTAAACTGTTTGCCATGCACTGATGGAAAATGCTGGGGCTGCTATGAAAGCCCTGAGGCAAGCAGTTCCACGTGTACTGTTGCCCTTTAAATGTAAAGGCAAACTTGTACTGATCCTCCCTCCTTAAAGGGATGGACCAAAACGCGTTGGAAATATCCAGCACCGTGAAAGTGGTCGCGGATGCTGGGATACTTCCTATCAGGTCGGCAGCTGCTGCTACTGTGGGTGCACAGGCTGGGATGTTACTGTTGAGCACTCGATAGTCCACCATGGCCCTCCAGGAATTGTCCGGCTTTCTAACCGGCCACAGTGGAGAGTTTACGTGGGTGGCTATCGGTCTCAGAACCCCCTGCTGTACTAAGGAGGACATGGCTGCTTCCATGTCTGGCTCCGCTTCCCTGGGGAAGTTATACTGTTTCTGTGGTCGGGCCATGGGGTCCCCGTCTACGCTGACCTCAAACCCGTTGACCCTCCCGCAGTCGTGTTTGTGTGTGGCAAATGTGGCTTGGTGGGCTTGCACAAATGCCTAGAACTCCTTTGGGGTGTTCGAGGTTAGAACCCTCTTTGGGCTTTATGGTGCATAGGGTCCCCTTTCCTTCTTTCCCTGGGATTATTACTACCTCACCGTCCTTTCCTGTACCTGCCCCCCATAGGCAATGATTTCTTAAATTGACCAGGATCCCGTGGCCTACAATAAAGTCGGCTCCCAGGACCCCTCTTCCACCCTCCACTTCCCATTTCATCAGGACACAGGTCCACTTAGAGCAGAGCGGTCCAAAACGAATGGCGAGCGGGAAGAAAAACGAGCCGGCCTGTTCTTTGCCTGTGAACCCCGACAGACTGTATGGGACCCCATTAGATAGAGGTGAGGTGGTGGGGTTAGCTGAATGGACCACGGTGCATGATGCCCCCGTGTCCAACAGATAGGTCCCCTTCACCTTTTCCACTTCCATCTCTACGAGGGGTCTTTTCCATTCATCATATCGAAGGGAACACAGGTAAACAGGCTGTGCTGGCTCTAGTCATGGCTGTGGGTTGGATGGGGCTGATGGGGTCAGAGCACCGTTAGCGGCTGCTACTCTGCCGTGGCCAGTCAATAAGGACCTCATGGTGTCCAAGAATGACTCGACCGCTGCGGGAGGGATTCCTGCCTCTGCCTTTTGGGCTGGGGCTGCGGAATTCTTTCCCTTGTTGTCTTTCCAAGGGTTTTTGCACTCCTTCTGCCAATGACCGTCCTTCCCACACCCGTAACAATTCGTCTTTGTGTTGGGGGGGTTATTCCCTTCCTGATGCCACTCCTTCCTACCCGGTCCGGGTTTTACCTCATGCGCCTTCCCCTTGGGTGGGTGTGCATCGGTTCCCCTACCGTTCTTATAGGCTAGGGTCAACTGTCTGATCACCGTAAGTTCGGTGGTCTGAAGATTCTTGGGGTCGAACCAGACATCCACCTCGGCCCGGACCTGTGGCAAGCTGTTTGCCACCAGGCAACAGAACCAGTGGGCCAGTGGATCCCCGTTCAGGAATGCCCGGTTAGGTGCCCCCGGACAGGCACTCCGGTACACCGGCCATAACCTGTCCGCGAAAGCTTGCGGGGTTTCCCCTGCAAGCTGCACCGTCTTCTCCACATGGGAGAAAGGACTTCCCTCATTCATCCCCATGGCCTCCAGAACTTCATCCCTGAGCTCCTCATACCTGCACTGCCCCTTCTTACACTCGTCAGAGAGGGATTGGAGGAGCCTACTCTCCAGGGAGAATAGCAGCATTTTGGCCTGCTCAGCGCCATCGCAGTCGTTGACACTGGCTGCCTGCTCTACTTCCCTGAAGTGGATCGAGGGGTCCCCTTTTTCAGAGAGCTTTGGGATATGGCTCACCATAGCCCTAAGCTGTTGGTTGCTATAGGGTAATACGAACTGGTTTTGGAGGGGTCCCTCATCGTCGCCATTGACGGGTGGGCCGAACCTCCGATGCCGGGCTGGGCACATTGGTCCCGGCTCTGGCCTCTCCGGCGGGGGCTGCTCCACCTTTGCTCCCACCTCTGACTCCACCCCGCCTTGCTGCCAGACCTTGCTGAAACCTGGCGCTATGGGTGGTGGTCGTGAGACCTCCTGTTCCTCAACCGGGTCATCCCTGGGCACTACCAATGATGTTTGAACTGTCCTCCCCTCGTTTCCCATAAAATCCGCCTGTCCTGCCTTCGGGCTTATGAGGCACACCATGCCTTTCGCCTTCCTCAGGGCCAGGCTCAGATTTTCTATCTGTTCCTTGCAGGGGCCATGATCTGCATCTTCAAACCCCTGTTCACTCGCTAGCTTGTAAGCTGCCTTTACTTCTTTTACTTTCTCCTCCTGCTCTCTAACTTGCCTTGCTAGGCGGGCGTTCTTTTCCCGCAATCTTAACTCATTACCCTTGGCTTCGGTGACTTGGCACTGTAGGTATTCCAACTGGGCCTTTTGTTCACCCATTAAATGCAACCTCTCCTGATTCAGGGCCTGCAATGCTACCAGTAACTTCTCCTCTGCTAGAGCCTTATCCTGGATCTCCAGGGCTGACTCCTTTAACTTGGCTGCCTGTGCTGCAACGAGCCTGTCCAAAAGCTGGACCTGCTTTTTGAAACACATCAGCCAGACTGCCTTCTCTAAGGACTTCTTGTGTTCCCTCCCCTCTGTCCACTTAGCTGCTGCATCTACCGGATGCCCAGCCCTTAACAGAGTGGTGATCCACTTCTTTGTGATATTCACCTTGCTAAACACATAATCAGAAATCCTTTCCTCCATCATGGTTTGCTCATCCGAGCCACTGTCTACTGTATCGCACCCCTGTTGCTAGAGTCCTGCTGCGGTCGCCATTTCTGTAAGGGGGTGGCATGTGCCCAGTCAGCTTCGCCTCTGACTGTCCTTTGAGCGGTTTGAATCGCTCCCACACCCCTGGGTTCTAGACACCGGACTTAGATACAGGCGGCGATACAGAAAATCGAGTAGACAAGTGGTTTGATGTAAGAAAACCAAAATGTTATTACAAGCAGAATACAACAATTTTATGAAAATTACTGGTATGAAAATTACAGGCATAAACAATTACACTTATATGGGAATGGGGAACACACGGCACATCGAGGGAAAACAATTACATTAACAATCCCCTTATCCTTAATCCCACCCCCTATACCTAACTAGATTAAGCTATGAGGGGCCAGGAATTCATGCTCACCAATCCAAAACCTGTTGCTTTAATTGGGTTGGTTTTGAGGTCCGCTCTTGCTGTCCTTTGGGGTATCCCGTTGCCATGTGGTCTCAGGGCGCGGTGCTGGAGCTGTTGATGCGAAGCACCCTCCTTTTTCCTCAGCTACCAGCATCGTCGAGTCGCGATGGGTTTTCTTCTTCTTCTCCCTCGGGCGGTCGTCGGTGGTAATGTTACGGTTGGGGGTCAGTTGGCGGTTTTTACCGTCTAACAGATTTTACTACCCATGCTTCGAACGCCAGTTTATTCATCATGGGCGCTGCTACCCATTCTTTGAACGCCAGCTTATTCGTCACAATGGGGTTTTACTGTCCATGCATACAACGCCAACTTATTCACCAAATGCCAGCTTATAACTAGGCGTTTGGTTTTCCCCAATGCGTCTTTCACTGCCCTTCTCTGCTCTTATCAGTTTACCTTCTTCTTCGTCTCGTCTCGTCTCGTCTCGTCTGCCCGTTTGTGGCCTGTGTGTCCTGTGTGGTTTTGAACTCGGGTCTCGTTCTCCTCCCGCATTTGGCCCCGGTGTAATGGGCGTCCTTGGTTGTTGAGCGGTGCAGGAAGCGAGCAGAGAGCCCGCCACGAGGCCAGGGCACGAGAACAAGTGGCAGCAGGCCAAAAGCCAAACAATGAGAGGCCAGAGCAAGAGCGCTAAGAGCGCGATTACCACTGATGGACCTGCAATTATACCCATTCTTCAACTCCTTATCTGCGCGCCAAATCAGGTCAGTCTTTTGGCGGGTTCGTTTAAACTGATTACAGCCATCTATTTTAACAACTTGTGGAGTGGTTGTCTCTGGGTCTAATGGCCCCAATGTCCTGGTTGTTTGTCATGGATGAAACTTAATTGTCCCCATCCTGACTTGATGGCTACTGTGAGCTGTTACCGATTAAATATGCAGGAACCTAATGGCCATGATTTTAGGCCCATTCTAGCTTGATTTGTTACAAGTCAAATGAATGCATATTCTCTGTTTACTTTGGCTGTCTGTCTCCACAGAGTCCTTCTCACAGATTCCTGCATTTTAAGTTTCGTCTCCGGGCCTGCCTGTCTGCAGAGCCCTGTTTTAAAAATCCTGTCGTTTTGGTCACGAGGCTGCAGAAGCCATTTTGGGTACCCTGTTTTTAATAACTTGTCCAAAACAGGGTCCCTTGATCCATAATTTCGGGTAGTGCGGGAATTTTGAGAACCCTAGACTCACAAGACACTTCCTGTACATGCATTCGCCCTGGACATCGAAAGGGTCCCTGATTTCCCACATAGCACAGGAGGAGCACGCCACACTGCCGAGCTGCTTTGTCATGTCCTACCTTTAATTTACTCCCTTTACTTCCTTTAAATTAAAGAATATTAAATACACTAGGGACCTTACTTCCCTTTAAGCACTACTTATTCTAAACTAGAGACCTTTCCTTTACTTTAACGACTGGACTGTAGAAATACTCACCAGGTCCTACTTACCAATCAGCTCCTTCCCTGGTTGTGATGTCACTTTAGTGGTTTCGCAGCTGTTGTTGTTTGACTGCTCCCGCTCTCGGACTCTTTGCTTGATGTACAGTAAGAACCAATTGCTACAGGGTGAAAAGTTGGGAAAAGCAAAGGCGAAGCAAGGGAGCTCCTCCTTCCACTCCTCACTTAACTCCCTGACTCACCCAACTCACAGCACTCTGTTTAAACCGCACTAAAGAGCAGCATATCCTCTGCTTCATTTTTCATGGTATTTTATCAGTTTGTGGGTGTTCCCTGATGGTCAGATTTGTATTACTATCATTAAGTCACTGTCAGGAAATCCTGTAGCACCACCAACCAAAACGATTGGTGCATGAAACCACAAATGAGGAAAGATTGAGAAGTTACTATTTATGCGGGACATTATAATTTGTAGATGATGAACATGAGCAAAAGATGAAACTAAAAATGCCACCAACAGTGTCACTGAACCAGGGTTATAATCTGTAAGTGTACCTTAGATCTGTTGACCGTGGCAATAGTTTCTTCTTTCCACCAAAGTATCCTTCAAAGTTTTCTGTCTTGAGTCTATGTGAGTAATCAATATACCCAGAAATCTCTTGGCCATGAGAATTGTAGTCTCGGATGAAAATTATAGACTGAAAAATTAGAAAATAGATATCTTTGTATTAAAATGTTGAATAAAACTGAACAGTTTTAATAAACTATTAAATATACTTCATTTAAAAAAGCTGTAAGAATTTCAGCATGTTATTTAATTGGTGGCCTAGGTCTTGCTTACAATCATTTCTGAAACAGACATAGAACACAAAAACAGTGTACAGGAAACTTTCATTTAACCGGAGGTTAAATGTCCGGAAAGCTCTATCCACCGGCAAAATTCAGGAGTCGGTTCAGATAAGTTTTTTTACTTCTCGTTGCTTTTTTTCTCCAGTCGTGGTTCTGCAAGGTCTCGCTGAAGCTGTTGCTTAGCTACAGAGACGCTTGCAAGCTACGCCGACTGTTTTGAAGCTGTTACTAAGCAACAGGGTTTGTTGCTTCACACAGAGCTCAGAAGCTCCGTATGTTTTAACATTAGCGCTGGTTTCTCCGGCAGTTTTGATGGAACGGCAACAGCTCGGTCCCGTCAGTGCCGGATACCAGAAAGTTTCCTGTATTATTAAAATAATCGTTGATATCTTCAATTTCTTCCTAAAATGAATATTTTACAATTGCATGTATATAATGTAGTTAAAAATTGAGTTGACATTTGTAAGGATGGATGTCTTCTTTCTCACTTAACATTATGGTAGTTCAATATATCATTAAAAAAATCCTGAGATATTAGAAATAAAGTATTTGCTTGCCTTCAAGTTTCTTACCATAGCATCTTAATAAGCATGTTTTTATGCCAACTCAGTAATACATCACTCTTTCCCAGTTTTTACAAAGGTTTGCGGAGCAGTGACACAATTCTCATGGATATTTGAAAGATTCCCATGATTGATTAGGTTACTATACTGAACCAATAGTGATTCTGGTTTATCTACTTCACTTACGGCTGCTATTAATATTGCTCCCAAAGAGGCTGCTGACAGATAGGGGAGGTCGAGATGGGAGGGGTACCTCTATTATACAGTGAACATAAGGTCCATGTCAAACATCTGAAACTAGAGTATGATGTACAATACATTTTAAGACCTTTCACCATTCACCTCACTGATTAATCTGTTCCATTCATAACAAATAGAACATGGAGAACATTGATAGCATCTGTGGAGTGAAACAAATAGGGCAGGAGATTTGGAACTCACACTCCCAAGTAAAGAGATGATTATAGACACAGAAGAAAACCATAATAAAAATAGTGAAATATTTACCATAATCCCTTTTTCTATATTTCACTGAAGCATTCAGTCCTTCTTTATAACCATTAACTCATTTAATATTTATTATTATTTCATACAGTAGTATATTGGAGCAATAGATGTTTATTATTGCAGTTAGAATCCTAAAGGGTTTAAAATCTTATAGCTCAACCATCTCAAAAAGATTACTGTAAAGCTTTATTAGTACTTTGTTGACTAAAATCAAAGATGGGATTCACTGACCAGAATCCACTAGTTCCTGGCAATGAAATTTGGACTGAAGAAAGGCTCCAAATTTTTAAACATGAAAGACCAGAACAAAATTATTAATATACTCTAAAACTAAGTCATTACTTGTCCATAGCAAAAAATAAATAATAAACAAACTGTTTCCCTAAAATAAATGTAAAACAGGCTCATCCTGAAACATCTATTACTGGGAATGATAAATGATCCAGTGGCAGATATTTTGGATTAAGGATCTTAAGCTAATTAAGCTATTTTCTCTCTCACCGTATGCTTTTATTAACTTTATCCTCTATTCTTTGACAAACCTACTGGAGCTTAACAATTTGTCGCATGACAACAGAAAAAGATCAGGCAAACCTATAATAAAGGATTATACATATGCTTTCAATGGGATTTCCCCTGATGGTCCCATTGATGAATCCCTTATCCAGTACAAAACTGACCCATACAGACCTGGAATTTCCCAGGTGTGATCCCTGATCTGGTTTGTGCTCAGTTAGCTGAAATAAGTTGGCATGGTGACAGGGACATTCTAATTAATTTAGGACCTTGAGCTACAGATGGGAAACAAATAGCTAGGATACCTGTTCCTGAACATTATCTTGTGTGATTGTTGGATGAGGACTTAAATGTAATGTCTCTCGTGGGTGAGTAGCCTCCTGGCACTCACTGGGCATAACTTTCTAAATGCGTGCTGATAGCGGGTAAGGCTCCCTGCTGCCAGCATGCACTTAAAAAATTTAGGCCAATGCTTGAACTTGGAAATGAAGAATGGCCACTTGGGCAAGGTTAAAACAAAGTGTGCACTTATTGACAGAAATCCCCCAATATCTTAATATCTAAAGTTTGGGAATCATTTTAATGTTTTGGATTTTTGTTCTTTGAAATTGGTAGTAATTTCAAACGAAAGAGATTTGTTTTTAATCTAGTTGTGTTGAAGCAACTGTCAACAGCAGATAATTTATCTTGTATATCAAAAGCTAGAAAAGGAAGAACAAAGCCTACTTCAGACCAACTGAATCTTTTCTCAGGTCCTGTTGCTTCTAAATAAAGTGTATAATCAGATTTTTAGTAAAAGCAATATTCTGACCTCTTTTGCTTTAGATAGATAGAGACAGATAGAGATCATTGAACTCTTGTGAAAGTGAATGCTGAATACATCTCTGTATCTGCCAAACAGATCATATCAAGTACAGCATTGGCCGCTGTCCCAACAAGATACTATACCCACACTTTTGCCATTCCGCACAAATACAGGAATGAATTAGTCAGGTGGAAAAAGAGTAATAGTTGGAAATGGCAAGTGTACAGATCATTTTTCTTGATATGGTATCAGCCACCCATGAAAGACAACTCAACAAAGCAAAACTCATACATTGGGAAGCAAAACAAGAAGTTAGAGACCAAAACAAATGATCAAATAAAATGGAGGCAGAGCAAACTCTCCCAATCTACAAAACATGTTTCTAAGTGCTTTAAATAATCAATTTATTAAACTGGACCTCACTGAGGACAGAAAAGTATTTAAATTATTTGAGTTATGCACTTCAATCCCACTTTTATGTCCTGTAATTAATTTAGTTTTTGACAGATGAAGCTTCATTATCTAAATTTCCAATTATCTGAACCAACATTATGGGCTGCGATTTTGTTGGCACTCAGAGTGCGGGTTTGGAGGCGGGTCCGCTGTCAAAATCAAAATGATTGACAGCGGGTTGGAAACCCGCTCCGAACCCGCCTCCATGTAAATTTCCAAAGTGTTGGGTCTGCGATTTCAGAACAGCCCCGACGCCAAGCAGCGGGGGAAGCATTTAAGATAGTTAAATGCTTGTTAACTACTATTTTGCCAGCCTATTTCTATTTTCCCATTTTTTAAATGGGGTTCACGCCGTTTGGAGATCACATCAGGTAAGTAGGTCAGGTTCTCTATGTCTCCCCATTGCTGTGAATAGGTGACAGCTGCAAAAGTGGTATGAAAGTTACCATTTCACAGCTGGTCACTTTCCAATGTCAGAAGCTTGAGCCTTCAGGACTTGGAAGACACTTTTGAGCTTTATGCAGTTTGGAAGTGTTTGGAGTAAACCCTCTATCCACTGTCATCTCCTTGGAGCAAGCTCTCTCACCATTAATGGATCGCTTCTGTCAACTCAACTTCACCTGCCATCTATTCCAGCAACATCGGTGCCCTTGAAAAAAATCTCACCTTGGTCCTCTGAATCTCTCCACGATCAGCCCCAACACCAACATCATCAGGCACACCAACATCACCAACACCAACCTTCTCCACAATCACCTGATGCTGCACAGGACACAGGGCATCAGCATCTGACAACATTGCTGCCCGGGAGGCCAGCAAAGGCATCACCATGGCCAGATATACTTCACTTGACGCTGTACACCCTGGCTGCCACATGATGCGCCAGGTTAACACCACCCCACACCAGCACCATAAAGCATTCCTACAATGTCCAAGCCATTCCTTTCACACTCATCACAATTGTGGGGGTGGGGGGGGGGAAGTTATGTCTCAACATTCACTAGAACTCACTAAGGCACTTCCAAAGGTAAGCACAGATCTGTCCAATAAGGTAAAGTGTTGAAAATATAGATTTCAATGTTTGACAACACATTAACAGAAACTTCATATGAACATTGGCTAAACCACCCAGGTGCCTACCCTTGTGTGTTGTTAGTTGGTATGCTTGCAGTAGGTTGAAGGTGAGTGTGAGGGGTGGCTAGTGAGATGGGGATGTGATAATGTAGATAGAAAGGGATGGGTGGAGGTGCAAGATAAGTTGGTGTGAGTAAAGATGTTCAGTAGGGTAGGGAAGGCAGAGTGATGTGAAAGTGATGAGTGGCATAGCAGGATGAGGTTGCGTGTGGCTTGGCAGTAACATTTCATGATCTGCCCAGATCATTGAAAGGCTTGTGCCACAGCAGCCTGGTCCTCCTGACGACATCCCTGCTTCTGCCCTCCTGTGCAATGTGCAACCAGGTTGTGTTGATCTCCTGGGGAGGTCTCTTCCATCCATGGGAAGGGAAGAGAACCTCCCTGCATGCTGTGACTCCCTCCATAAACATATGGAGGGAGTCATGGGAGAGCCTGGGTGCAGCTGTGCACCTTTGTGCAGTGCTTGTCAATGTTTGCAGTACCTTAATGCTGTAGAATACTGACAGCACAACTGTCAAGATCAATTTGGACATGGCCCCTTTAAGAAACCGGCTGATGACGCATCATCAATCATGTCATCAGAGCCCCTTCCTATTAATTGGCTGGAAACCTCGCAGGGCATGCTTAACAAGCACAATCAACGAAAAATTGCTTGGAGAGCAAAGCAATTTTTCCCCCTTGGCGTTTCGGAGGGGATTCTTCTTCGTAATCCATCTGATTTTGAGTTGAATCATGGCAGAAAATGAGGAAAGATTCAGGCGTGAGCCCTAAAAGCATTTCAAATCATGATTTCCCTCCTCCTAATCTGCAGTTATTGCCAATAGATGCTTCTTTCCTGCTTGCTGCATGCAAATGGTAGAATTCCTTCTCATCTGCCCCATTTACCATTGCTTCCCAGGGCTGCCAGATGGAAGGTGGCAGTAGATCTTGGTAGGCGGCAATAAATGCCACAAGATCACTCATGGAGGGAGAGGGCCTTGTAACAGCCTCCTCTCCTTCCAGTCTGGTCCCAGGCACTTACCTGCTGAAAGCCTCAGTCTCAGCCAAAGCCCTCAGTTGGACTTGCACTCCAATTTTTGGGGCTCTTTTGGTGAAGCAGCAGCATCCCACCCTGCTGGAGCTCCACAACGAAGAGAAGAATCCCGGCCTCAATGTCAATCCAGCACCAAGTTGCTGGTGTAACAACAGGCATGTTCCACTGGAGTGAATATCCCTGTTTCTCTTCCAGTCAGTCTTCAAAAATGAAGATCTGAGCATGCATCAGCTCCAGTATAACAGCTGGAACCAATATATTACGAACAAAATCCGATCTACCACATTACCAGTGTGAATCCAAACTTCTTCCTCCCCATAGGCTGGTGTTTGTAATGAGTTTGATGTGTATATAGCTGAGGAAAATGATCTACAATTATTGAGTGGTCCACATTCATCTGAAACTTAGAGTTCCACTGTGCATGTGCAAGCATGAGCATGCACAGGGAATTCTGAGTTTTAGATGAAATGAAGCATGCCAAATATAACCCACTGTGCATGAAGCAGTGTTGTTTAATAACACTGGTGCCTGGAAAGATTTATTTTCTTGGAGGAGGAATGAGTCAATTGCAATAAAGCAAATCAGTGGTCAGGATAAAAAGAGAATTAAAAGAAAGATTTAATTATTTTCTCAATTTAGAAGTAAAAGATATATCCAGGGACTTGGAATTTGCCTACTGCCTCCAGTAGAAGCACTTCAAGTTTCAGTTTGGGAATAAATTAGCATGAAGAACATTATGATTCATCTAGTTATAATGCCATTTATTATGGGATAAATTCATACAAAAGACCACAGAAATTTAAATAATATAAACATTCTCCACACAACTGGTTTCTTTCACGAAAGCTGAGCAAAGGAGGTTCATGTTTACTTGATAAATAAATCTAAAATTATAAGAGATAAAACTGTTAAACGATTTCATTTGAAGGCTTGGTTTGTCTCAACCATGCACAGTGGAACTCTAAGTTTCAGTGCATTAACTTCAAGAAGCAAGATATTCATTAGTGAACTATAGAAATGATCTAGCCTGAAAGGGAAATCAATTAGCCAATTTAAACAAATCTTATCTGACCTCTTTCCACTGCAAATTTAGATCATCACCTGTAAACCTCATTAACCTTCAGTAGCATCAGATGATGTTGATAATTATGTCAAAATGGACCCCAAGGGGAACAACTTAGGCTGATAAGCCAAATTCAACATCTTGTTGTTCTGTAGCAGCAGGTGTATGAAAAGAGTGACTGTATTTTGCTTGGTAGTGTTGATTTTGGCCATGCCTAGATTTAATTTCTTTCAGCCCAGGAGGCCTGCTTTTCTGTGACCTTCCTTGAAAGTGTCAGCCAAAGTCAGATGAAACAAAGTTTAATTTTATGAAAGACATCAAAACATGATTGTTGGTGACAAAATAAGAATCACTGCAATTGCTGAAAACC
This sequence comes from Somniosus microcephalus, assembly GCF_052327205.1. Lineage (NCBI taxonomy): Eukaryota > Metazoa > Chordata > Chondrichthyes > Squaliformes > Somniosidae > Somniosus > Somniosus microcephalus. The sequence goes on along the minus strand of NC_140988.1, from coordinate 147,081,051 downwards.
CTGAAACCAAGCCAGATCAAATTCTCCATAATGAAAATGAGCAGTGGTTGCACTGAGCAAAAATGAAAAAAAATCTCTCGATCCAATAAACAAGAAGTGGGCATAGGGTTCGGAAAAGGCTCCATTCATATCTTGGCCAAATAGCATGACTACTACTGATACTAAAGGCAAGAGAAAACAAACTAAACATATTTACTTGGGAGCTCCTTAATAGAGCATGGAAAGAGAAAGTCTGGTGATTTCTGGCATTATTCAACAGAATCATAGAATCATAGAATTGTTACAGCATAGTAGGTCAATCAGCCCGTCGAGCCTGTGCCGGCTCTCTGCAAGAGCACTTCAGCTAGTCCCAATCTCCCGCCCTTTCTCCATAGCACTGCAAATATTTTTCCTTCAGGTACTTATCTCATTCCCTTTTGAAAGCCACGATTGAATCTGCCTCCACCACCCTTTCAGGAAGTGCATTCCAGATCATAAGCACTTGCTGCATAAAAAAGTTTTTCCTCATGTCGCCTTTGGATCTTCTGCCAATCACCTTAAATCTGTGGTTCTCAACCCTTCTGCCAATGGGAACAGTTTCTCTCTATCTGCTCTGTCTAGACCCCTCATGATTTTGAACACCTCTATCAAATCTCCTCTCAAACTTCTCTGCTCTAAGGAGAACAACCCCAGCCTCTCTAGTCTATCCACATAACTGAAGTCTCTCATATCTGGAACTATTCTTGTAAATCTTTTCTGCACCCTCTCTAAAGCCTTCCTGAAGTGCGCTGCCCAGAATTGGACACGATACTCCAGTTGTGGCCGAACCAGTGTTTTATAAAAGTTTATCATAACTTCCTTGCCTCGAAGGGCCAAATGGCCTATTCCTGCTCCTATTTCTTAAGTACTCTATGCCTCTATTTATGAAGCCCAGGATCCCATATGCTTTTTTAACCACTTTCTCAACCTGTCCTGCCACCTTCAACGATTTGTACACATATACCCCCACGTCTCTCTGTACCTGCGCCCCCTTTAGAATTGTACCCTTTAGTTTATATTGCCACTCCTCGTTTTTCCTACCAAAATGTATCACGTTGCGCTTTTCTGCGTTAAAATTCATCTGCCACATGTCTGCCCATTCCACCAGCCTTTCAAGTTTTGTGTCATCTGCAAATTTTGAAATAGTGCCCTAAGTCCAAATCAGTAATATATATCAAGAAAAGCAGTGGTCCTAGTACCAATCCCTGGGGAACACCGCTGTATACCTTCCTCCAGTCTGAAAAACAACCATCCACCACTACTCTCTGTTTCCTGTTACTTAGCCAATTTCGTATCCATGCTGTCACTGTCCCTTTTATTCCATGGGCTTCAACTTTGCTGGCAAGCCTATTATGTGGCACTTTATCGAATGCCTTTTGGAAATCCATGTACACCACATCAACCGCATTGCCCTCATCAACCCTCTCTGTTACCTCTTCAAAGAATTCAATCAAGTTAGTTAAACACGATTTGCCTTTAACAAATCCATGCTGGCTTACCTTAATTAATCCATACTTGTCCAAGTGACTTCTAATTTTGTTCTGGATTATCGTTTCTAAAAGATTCCCCACTTCCGAGGTTAAGCTGACTGGCCTGTAGTTGCTGGGTTTATCTTTACACCCTTTTTTGAACAAGGGTGTAACATTCGCAATTCTCCAGTCCTCTGGCACCACCCCCATAGCCTAGGAGGATTGGAAGATTATGGCCAGTACCTCCGCAATTTCCATCTGTACTTCCTCAGCAGTCTAGGATACATCCCATCCAGTCCTGGTGACTTATCTATTTTAAGTACAGCTAGCCTTTCTAGTATCTCCTTTTCGTCAATTTTTATCCCATTCAATATGTCAACTACCTTCTCTTTCACTATGACTTTGGCAGTATCTTATTCCTTGGTAAAGACAGATGCAAAGTACTCATTTAGTATCTCAGCCATTCCCTCTGCCTCCACGCATAGGTCTCCTTTTTGGTCCCTAATTGGCTCCACCCCTCCTCTTACTACTCGTTTACTATTTATATGTCTATAGAAGAGTTTTGGATTCCTTTTTATGTTAGCTGCAAGTATATTCTTATACTCCCTCTGTTACATTGTTATAGTATCACATCGTTAAATGGAACTACTTTGGTATGGAACTACTTTGGTATGGTGTAGTTATATTGCTATGTGGCACACTGTGCACGGGCAGTGCACAGTGCAGCGTCGGACATCTTGTATCACTCCGCACCATGCGGCAGCACTGTAACAAAAGCAAGAATACAGCTTAGTAAAAGCACTAACTAAAATGAACTAAAAGTGTCTGTAATATGTATAGTACTAGCTGGAGTGCCCGGCGGTGCCGAGGGTTTTTTGAGGGCATGTTATTGTTGGAAGAGAGAGAGAGAGAGACTCTCACAACATTCAAGAAGCATTTGGATGAGCACTTGAAATGCCATTGCATACAAGGCTATGGACCAAATGCTGGAAAATGGGATTAGATTGGATAGGGCTTGATGGGCGGCGCAGACACGATGGGCCGAAGGGCCTCTTTCTGTGCTGTATAACTCTATGACTCTATGACTGGGGGGAGAAGAGAGAGACTGGGGGGAGAAGAGTGAGACGGGGGGGAAGAGAGAGAGACTGGTGGATTTAGTTCGGGATTAGCCTGGAGAGAGAGGGGAGGAAGGAGCGCCTCAGGCCTGGCTCGATTGACCCCTGCGAAGGAAGGAAGGAAGGAAGAAGGCGAGCTCTCCCTCCCTGTCCCACCCCCCTCACTCTTTTCCTCCCTCACCCTCTCTCTCTCCCTGCCCATGTCTCTCCCTGCTTTACTCTCTCTCCCTCCCTCCCCTCTCCTCTCCCTCCCTGCCCCTCTCCTCCCCCTCCCTCCCCCTCTCCTCTCCCTCCCTCCCCTCTCCTCTCCCCTCCTCCCCCTTCCCCCCTCCCTCCCCCCTCCTCTCCCCTCCTCCCCCTCCCCCTCTCCTCTCCTCTCCCCTCCTCCCCCTCCCCTCCACCTCCTCCCTCTTCCCCCTCCCCCTCCTCCCTCTTCCCCCTCCTCCCTCTTCCCCCCTCCCCATCCTCCCTCTATCCCCTCCTCCCCCCTCCTCCCTCTTCCCCCTCCTCCCCCTCCCCCTCCTAACACCTCCCCGCCTCCCCCCCTCCCCCTCCTCCCTCTTCCCCCTCCCCTCCTCCCTCTTCCCCCACTCCCCCCTCCCTCACCCTCTCCCCTCCCCCCTCTCCCCTCCCTGAGCCCTCATCCCCCGCTCCAATCCCTCTCTCCGCCCCAGGGCCCGGGCCTCGGCACCTGGATGAACGCGTTCCCCTGGATATTTTTGGCGGCCTCGGCCATTACCCTGATGTTGTTGGCCGAGGCGAAGACGGTGACCTGGTCGGCTTTCCGCTCCATGGTCCGGGCCTCAGCACCTGGATGAATGCGTTCCCCTGGACGTTTTTGGCGGCCTCGGCCGTCACCCCCGATGCCGTTGGCCGAGGCAAAGACGGTGATGTGGTCGCGGAAATGAACGGCCTTGAGCAGGTTCGACAGGTTCCGGGCGCACCGGGAAACCGCTGAACTTGAGGCCCAGGCTTCCCGCGCTGCTAGGCCATGGCTCTGCGCATCCACTACAATAAAGAGAGATTCCTAAATATTAAAGTTCAGGTTTTTAAGCACCCCATAGCTAAGAAGACAACTGCAGAAAAGAACCTAACGGGGTACACACAGAAAGTGGGAAAAATAAACACTCAGAAAGTGGGAAAAATAAATCAATAGTTAGGAATCAAGATGGCGGCCACTCACCTCAGCTCAGAAGGATTAGGCCCGCCCACACATGCAATGAAATGCCCCCCATGACGCACCGATTGGTCAACATTCAGGTTAATCCTCTGTACAATTGGTCAACCATCACATCACTCAACGCTAATGAGCAGAATGTTGCCGTTTTTTTGAAACTTTTTTGTATACTGTCCGAACAATTTTTGTCTGACCAAAAAGTAAATATGCCTATTAGACTCCCCTAATGATAAGCTTTCTTTTGATATAACATATGTGTAGGTACGCTGTATAACTTTTGATTGTATAGCCGGACAGACAGACAGACAGACAAACAGACAGACAAACAAACAGACAGACAAACAGACAGACAAACAGACAGACAAACTCTTTTATATATATATAGAAGCTGGAGTGCCTGGCGGTGCTGAGGGTTTTTTGAGGGCATGTTGTTGTTGGAAGAGAGAGAGAGAGAGAGACTGGGGGGGAGAAGAGAGAGACGGGGGGGAAGAGAGAGAGAGAGACTGCTGGATTTAGTTCGGGATTAGCCTGGAGAGAGAGGGGGGGAAGGAGCGCCTCAGGCCTGGCCCGGTCGACCCCTGCGAAGGAAGGAAGGAAGGAAGAAGGTGAGCTCTCCCTCCTTGTCCCACCCCCTCACTCTTTCCCTCCCTCACCCTCTCTCTCTCTCCCTCCCCCTGTCTCTCCCTGCTTTACTCCTTCTCCCTCCCTCCCCTCTCCTCTCCCTCCCCCCCTCTCCTCCCCCTCCCTCCCCCCTCCTCTCCTCCTCCCCTCTCCTCCTCCCTCCCCCTCTCCCTCTCCCTCCCTCCCCCTCTCCCTCCCTCCCTCTCCCCTCTCTCTCCTCCCCTACTCCTCCTCTCCCTCCCCCTCTCCTCTCCCTCCCCCTCTCCCTACCCCCTCCTCTCCTCCCCCCTCCTCTCCTCCTCCCCTTCCCTCCTCCCTCTACCCCCCTCCCTCTCCCTCTCCTCCCCCCTCCTCTCCCTCTCCTCCCCCCTCCTCTCCCTCCCCCTCCTCTCCCTCCCTCCCCCCTCTCCCCGCCTCTCCTCTCCTCCCCCTCCTCTCCTCTCCCTCCCCCTCCCTCTCCCTCCCCCCTCCTCTCCTCTCCGTCCCCCCCTGCTCTCCTCTCCCTACCCCCTCCTCTCCTCTCCCTCCCACCCCTCCTCTCCTCTCCCTCCCTCCTCCTCCTATCCTCTCCCTCCCCCTCCTCTCCTCTCGCCCCCTCTCCTCTCCTCTCCCCCCTCCTCTCCCTACCCCCTCTCCTCTCCATCCCCCCTCTCCTTTCCCTCCCCCCTCTCCTCCCCCTACCCCCCCCTCTCCATGCCCCCCTCCTCTCCCTCCCCCCCTCCTCTCCCTCGCCCCCTCCTCACCCTCCCCCTCCTCTCCCTCCCCCCTCCTCTCCCGCTACCCCCCCTCCTCTCCCTCTCCCTCCCCCTCCTCTCTCTCTCCCTCCCCCCTCCACTCCCTACCCCCTCCTCTCCCTCTCTCCCCCTCTCCCCGCCTCTCCTCTCCCTCCCCCTCCTCTCCTCTCCCTCCCCCCTCCCTCTCCCTCCCCCCTCCTCTCCTCTCCGTCCCCCCTGCTCTCCTCTCCCTACCCCCCTCCTCCCCCGCTCCTCTCCCTACCCCTCTCCTCTCCCTCCCCCTGTCTCTCCATGATTTCCTCTGTGTCCCTCCCTCCCCTTCTCTCTCTGCCTTTCCTCAGAGCCCGGACGTGGTGAGCCGAAGCCTCCGTGTGTGGATCAGTGCCTCAGGGCTGGCCGGTGCGCGGCCTAGTCCGTGAGGCCCGGCCGGACTCACCTTAGCTCAGGTCGTGCTCCGGGCCGGCGTTGACGCGCGCGCTGACTCCCGCCCCACCAGCCTTTACTAAGATGGTGGCAATGGCTACGCTCGGCTCAGTCCCGCACCGCCAGCCTTTACCAAGATGGCGGCAGTCGCGGGGCGGGACGGGCGGTGCCTAGCTCAGGTGTGGCTGGTGAGGAGAGGCCGAGGCTTCGAGGCCTGAGGCCTGCAGGCAGCTCATCCACCACCAAGGGGGGGAAAGCTTGAGTCCCCTTTGCAAAAGGATTTTTTTTTCTTTTAAAAGCAACTTTTTTTTTGCTGGAAATCTATATTTACACGCAGAAAGTGGGAAAAAGAAATCAATAGTTAGCAATCAAGATGGCGGCCACTCACCTCAGCTCAGAAGGATTAGGCCTGCCCACACACGCAATGAAACACCCCCTCTGATGCACCGATTGCTCAACCATCAGGTTAATCCCCTGTACGATTGGTCAACCATCACGTCACTCAATGCTAATGAGCGGAATGTTGCCATTTTTTGAACATTTTTTGTATACTGTTGGAAAAATTTTTGTCTGACCAAAAAGTAAATACACCTATTAGACTCCCCTAATGATAAGCTTTCTTTTGATATAACATATGTGTAGGTATGCTCTATAACTTTTGATTGTATAGCCGGACAGACAGACGGAAAGACGGAAAGACAGACAGAAAGACGGAAAGACAGACGGAAAGACAGACGGACTGTTTTATATATATAGATATAAGAACACAAGGAGGCACAACATGGTGGCAGCGGTATAAGTGAGTACAAATTCTGCTATACGAACTACGAATAAGACGAAAAGTGATTTTATGAGCTGATTGTGAGTGCCGGTGTCTGCGGTGATTGAACGTGAATCGTACGGGAAACTAAAATGATGGCTGCCGCTGCACTGACTGTGCAAATGCAACCCCTCATGAACTGGGAAGCCGACAATATAGTAGAAGCATTCCGCAAGTTCAAACAGAAATGTGAGCTTACATTCAAAAGCTTCCTGAAGGGTACTACCAATGAGGAAAAGGTTAGTTACATTCTGTTGTGGACAGGAGAAAAAGGCCTAGATTTGTATAATAGCTGGAGTTTGACTGAAGAGGAAAAGGAAAACCCAGCGACAATTTTTGATAAATTCAGCAACCATCTAGAGCCTAAATCCAATCACCGTATACACAGATACAAATTCCAGAGTCTAAGACAGGAACCCGGTGAAACAGCTGACAATTTCCTGACAAGGCTGAGAAATGAAGGCAGCAAGTGTAAATTTAAGGAAATGGAGGAAAGGCTTGTGGACCAGCTAATATGGGGGTCAGCACATGTAGAGGTACAAAAAGCCCGATAGGAAAAGAAAAGCTCAGAATAACAGAGGCTATAGATACTGCGAGAGCTCATGAAGCCATGAAGCAGCAAATGAAAACGTTGATTTCTCAAACGGCTGACATGCGGATGGCTTCTGAGATGGACAACAGAGTGGATGCAGTGAGAGAAAAGTACAACACACAAAGACATGCACATGACAACGGGGGAAACATGTGCAGAAATTGTGGAAGACCGCACGATTACACAGACAAGAGGAAATGTCCAGCATATGGAACAAGCTGCAATGCATGTGGCAAACTAAACCACTGGGAAAAGAGGTGTAGAACGAAGAAAGGAGGAACATACATCAAAAACAAAGGCGGACAGCAGAACCAGAGAAAGAAACGCAATATCCATGCCATGGATGAGCAGGATGATGATGATGATCACGACAATGCACTAAACGTCGAAACAATAAAGATACAGCTTCACGAGATGTCCAGAGTGGAAAATACTCCGAGGAGAGAATTGCACACCATCATCCAAATCAAAAAAAAGGTCATAGGTTGGCCCACAACCATCAACTTAAAGTTGAAGCTGGACACAGCGGCTCAGAGCAACATTCTCCCATTGAGACTGTACCAGCAGATCTTTCCCGAAAACCTGAGAGAAGATGGCTACCCGAAAAGCAGTTGTTTAAAGGCAAGTAATGTCACACTGACAGCATACGGGGGGAGTGAGATTAAACAACTCAGAATAACCTTTATCAAAGGGACATATAAAAGAAAGAACATCAACTGCATGTTCTATGTCACCGACACTGAGGGGCCAGCGATCCTGGGATTAAACAGCTGCGAGAAGTTGAGATTGATCTCAGTGCATCACAAGCTGACGGAAACGTCACTGAAGATAGACAGCAACACCCCACTGGAGAACCGCCCACAAATCAAGAGTAAAAAAGACTTGATAGACATGTATCCGGAATGTTTTGATGATACAGTGGGATGTTTCGGAGATTTCCAATACCACATCACCATCGACCCAGAGGTAAAGCCCATTATCCATGCTCCATGAAAAGTACCCATCAAGCTGAAGACAAAGCTTGAAAGAGAGCTAAAGGAGATGGAAGAAAAGGGAGTGATCGTAAAGGTCACTGAACCCACAGACTGGGTAAACTCAATTGTGGTACGAGAAAAGCCAAACGGGCGTCTCAGAATATGTTTGGACCACAAAGATCTAAACCAGGCGATAAAGAGGGACCACTATCCCACCCCAACGCTAGAGGAGATTACGCCATCACTGGCAGGAGCCAAGGTTTTCTCAAAACTAGATGCCAGAAATGGATATTGGAACATGAAGTTGGATGAGGAATCAACAACACTGACAATATTCAACACACCATTTGGGCGTTACAAATTCCTGAGGCTACCATTCGGGTTAAAGGTCAGTAAAGATATCTTTCAACAGAAAGTAGACGAGACATACAGAGGCTGTGAAGGAGCTATAGGAATAGCTGATGATATTCAGATCTATGGAGCAGATGAAAGAGACCATGACATGCACCTACATGAGGCGATGGAGCATACCAGGAAGGCTGGCATCAAGTTAAATGCAGATAAGTGCATAGTTAAAGTCAAGGAATGCCAATTCTTCAGTATGATTTATACACCAGAGGGAGTCAAGCCAAGTCCAGTGAAGATTGCGGCGATTGCTGAAATGAAACCACCCAAAGATAAGAAAGAGCTGAGGAGTTACCTCGGCTTGGTCTATTACATGAGTTCTTTCATCCCACACATGTCGGAACATACAACAAATCTCAGAGAGCTATTGAAAGAAGATGCCGAATAGCAATGGTCTGAATCACACAAAAGGAATTTCAAACAACTTCAAGAACTATTGTGCAAGGAAACAAGTCTGTCGTATTATGACAGAAGAAAACCAGTCACTCTGCAAGTAGACGCTTCTACCAGAGGACTAGGGGCAGCTCTGGTGCAGGAAGGAAAGCCGATAGCTTTCGCATCAAAGGCCTTGACGTCAGCCGAGACGAGATACGCCAACATAGAAAGAGAACTATTAGCAGTAGTGTACGGATGCGAGAAATTCCATACATACCTATATGGCAGGCGATTTACAATAGAGAGTGACCATCGTCTACTAGAACAGATCTATAAGAAGAATCTGTGCAAAGCGCCTGCAAGACTGCAAAGACTACTTCTAAGGATCCAAAGCTATGACTTCACGCTTAAATATAAGCCAGGAAAGGAAATGGTGCTAGCAGATGCGTTGTCTCGATTGTCACCATATGAGAAACACGAGGTGGAGGGCCTAACAGTAAAAATCCACCACCTAGTGAGTGTTACCCCTACAAAGCTCAGTCAAATCAGAGATGAGACTAGCAAAGATGCGGAATTGCAACTACTCACACAACAAGTAATACAGGGGTGGCCAGAGAGAATCCAGCAGGTACAGGCGACAATTCGTCAATACTGGATGATTAGAGACGATATCGCAATAGAAGACGGTATTCTCCTTGCTGGATCGAGGATCATCGTGCCAAAGGTGATGCAGACACAACTTCTCCATCTCATACATGAAGGCCACATTGGAATGGAGAAGTGCAAGCTGAGAGCCAGATCAGCTGTATACTGGATAGGCATGTACAAAAATATCGAACAGATGGTCTCTGCATGTGGTATATGCCAGAAATACAGAAATGCACAACAGAAAGAGGAGATGATACTTAGTGAAATACCGTCAAGACCATGGCACACTGTTGGGGCAGATCTCTTCATGTGCAATCAAGAATGGTATCTCATAGTGGCAGATTACTATTCCAAGTTTCCTTTTGTGAGAAGGATGAAAGACTTGAGAGCCACAACTACCACCAGGATTGCAAAGAGCTTGTTTGCTGAACAAGGAATCCCGGAAAAGGTAATCTGTGACAATGGAACCCAGTTCACATCGAGTGAATTCAGAGCTCTGGCAGAAAAGTATGGGTTCAAAATAGTAACCTCATCCCCACATTTCCCAAGGAGACACTGGTTCATCGAAAGACAGATCCAGACTGTCAAGAGATCTCTCATCAAAGTAGTGAGATGGGGGAAGACCAAGACCTTGCCCTCCTATCACTCAGATCAACACCACTGAAAGCAGACATGAAATCACCTGCGGAATTGCTGAATGGGAGGAAGTTTAAGACGACACTACCAGCAAAAATACATCCTCCCCAGGACCAGGAGGGCTTCAGACAAAAGCTGGCAGAAGCACAAATCGTAGGAAGCAAACATTACGATAAACATGCAAAGACGCTACCAGAATTGCTGAATGGACAATCAGTGCATGTGCAAGACCCGGTGTTGAAAACCTGGAATCCAGCCAAGGTCATTGGAAAAGCTGATACTCCAAGATCCTACTTTGTAGAGACTGAACCTGGTAACCAATAGAGATGGAACAGACTCCACATCAGACCTTCACCTGAACTGGATAAGCAGCAGACAACATCAGCAACATTGACAACACCAGCTACCACAAGCAGTACAACACCAGAAACAAGCGGTACAAATCAAACAACCACGAGCATGCACACTCCAACTCCAAAGGTGACAGCAACAACAACAACGAGAGCGGAACACACCAAAACACCGCAGAGAGGAATGGTCACCATCAAATCCACAAGATGGAGGGACAACATCCAACCACCTGAGCGATATCGCGAATAAAAAAAACCTCATGATTCTTTTGTAGTTGATAATAATAGTTTAGATATAATATTTGTTAATTTAAATTGTTAAATTTCATGTTTTAGTTTTTTTGAGAAAGAGGGATGTTACATTGTTATAGTATCACATTGTTAAATGGAACTACTTTGGTATGGAACTACTTTGGTATGGTGTAGTTATATTGCTATGTGGCACACTGTGCACGGGCAGTGCACAGTGCAGCGTCGGACATCTTGTATCACTCCGCATAATGCGGCAGCACTGTAACAAAAGCAAGAATACAGCTTAGTAAAAGCACTAACTAAAATGAACTAAAAGTGTCTGTAATATATATAGTATAAGAACACAAGGAGACACAACACCCTTTTTGCCCCTTTGCTTTCCTTTTTCACTTCTGCTCTGAACTTTCTGTATTCAGCCTGATTCTCACTTGTATTCTCAACCTGTCATCTATCATATGCCCCTTTTTTCTGCTTTATCTTACTCTCTATCTCTTTCGTCATCCAGGGAGCTCTGGCTTTGGTTGCCCTACCTTTCCCCCTCGTGGGAAGGCACCTCGACTATACCCATACCATCTCCTCTTTAAAGGCAGCCCATTGTTCAATTTCTCTTTTGCCTGCCAATCTTTGATTCCAATTTACCCGGCCCAGGTCTGTTCTCAACCCACTGAAATTGGCCCACCTCCAATTAAGTATTTTGACTCTAGATTGCTCTTTTTCCTTTTCCATAGCTAACCTAAACTTTAAAATACTATGATCACTGTTCCCTAAATGTTCCCCTACTGAAACTTGATCCACCTGACCCACCTCATTCTCCAGAACCAGATCCAGCAATGTCTCCTTCTATGTTGGGCTGGAAACATACTGATCAAGAAAGTTCTCCTGAATAGACGTCAGAAATTCTCCCCCTCTCTGCCCTCTACACTATTACTATCCCAGTCTATATTAGGATAATTGAAGTCCCCCGTTATCACTACTCTATAGTTCTTGCACCTCTCTGTAATTTCCCTGCAAATTTGCTCCTCTATATCCTTCCCACTAGTAGGTGGCCTATAGAATAAATATAGTAGTGTAATGGCACCTCTATTGTTTCTTAACTCTAACCAAATAGATTCTGTCCATGAACCTGCCAGGACATCCGCTCTCTCCAGTACTGTAATAGTTTTTCTTAATTACCTTCAGAGTTTTTGAAGTTTTACTTGTGCTTATTTGCCTTCATGAGGATATTAAATTGGTGGAGGAAAGTTCATGCCGGTTCATTCATTGGTTTGTTAGAAAAAAAATGGACTTATGGGATGAATGGCATTTTTACATTGTGTTCTTTAATATCCCTGTGATTACTTAAGTGCATCATTTACCTAACCAACAATATATGAAGAAGAGTAAATTATAAATAATCAGGTCATTTATTGGATTGTTTAGTTGTTTTTGAGAAGGATTCAGTGTTTAATGTTGTCACACATTGAGCCACTAGTGTAACTAATCTTGAGCTTATTATTCTGGTTCAGAATAGGTGGCCATAATCTAACCAGTATCAGACAGTACTCTATATTTTATATGAATTTAAATTGCAAAAAATTGAAAGGGAAATCTTTATTTTTTTGTCACATAAAATAAAATGTCTCTTGGCTTGTAGAAACTTACAATAATATGCATCTCTTTTTTTGAATGTAAGAGATGTCACAGAATTTCCAACTCAGAAACATGGGCCAGTGTTTTCCGATGCCTACGGGTGTGTACGAGCTGTGTACACACTCGTAGGGACGTCAGAAATGCCGGTTTCAGGATGCGAAGCGCATGCGCTGAAAACCGGCATTTCCAATCTGTCAAGAATGCTCTTGACAGATAGGCTGCCTGTTCTGGAGAAGGGCCTCTGCGGGTGGAGAGTTCCGCTTTCTGCAGTACCTCCGCCCGCTGAAAACCCTCAGAAATCTTACACCTGGTAAAAGCAGGTGTAAGGCCTGCGTTTACCAGCATAAGAATTGAAAAAAAGTTTTAAAAAAAATGTTTTTTCACTCATTTATAATTTAAAAATACTTTAAAAAAAGGCATGTTTATTTTTAGCCCTGTAAAAAACGTTAATTATTTTTTTCCAAAAAATAACATTTTTGTTTAAAATATTAAATTTCTTGTAATTTTAACTCATTTTAAAAAGTGAATTTTTAAAAATGTATTTGATGTTTTACTGTGTTTTTGGGGTGATCTCCATTCATATATTTGACAGGTCTATTTGTCAAGTGTATGAAGGGAGATTCCCTTCTCCTATTGGCTCCCCATGGCCCACGTGATCCCAGGGACGCTTGCGAACTGCATGCGCCTCTGGGATATGTGGGTTCTATGCATTTCGACTTTGGAGAGGCCCAGGAGCGGAAGTGTCTGGACCTCGGGAGCCCTCAGGTAAGTTCGTAGATTTTTTTCTGATAGGAGGCCTCTGCATGCAGGAAGCCTCATCAGAAATTACGGGTCATGAAATGTTACAGCACAGAAACAGACTATTCAATACATCAAGTTTGTGCCAGAATGTTCCTCCACATGAGTCACCTAGTCTAATCCCACTGTCTTGCTCGCTTCTCATACATGTTAATATTTCTCTTTTTCAAACAACTATTTACATAAATGACCTGAATTCAGAGAATCAATGCAAATGAGGTCAAATTTGTATCATAGCGTCATAGAGGCACAAAAAGAGGCCATTCGGCCCATCGAGTCCATGCCGGCTCTCTGTAGAGCAATCCAGTCAGTCCCATTCCCCCGCTCTATCCCCGTAGCCCTGCAAGTTTATTTCCCTCAAGTCTCCCCTTGAAAACATTGAGTGTCTCCGCTTCCACCACTTCCGTCGGCAGCAAATTCCAGATCATCATCACTCGCTGCGTAAAAAGGTTTTTCCTTACATCACCCCTGTATCTCTTGCCCAAAACCTTAAATCTGTGTCCCCTAGTCCTTGTACCATCAACTACAATTAGAACTAAGGAACAGTAAAGTATGCAAGACTCTGCTGGGAGTTGTCTACAGACCGTCTGGCAGCAATAATGATGTAGCGGGATGTATAAAAATGGAGATGAAAGAAGCACGTAGAAAAAGCAAAGCTGTTTTAATGGGAGATTTTAATTTTCACGAAGACAGGGAGAAGCAGAACAACACAAATTGTAAAGGCAGCAATTTTTAGAGAGTTTATTCTGAACAGTTTTCTGGAACAGTATGCTTTTAGATCCAACAAGGGAACAAGCTATGCTAGATTGGATGAGTAGTGAGCCAGAATGATGAGTAGTGAGCCAGAATGAGTCAACAATCTGACGGTGAGGGAACACTTAGCTAGCAGTGACCATAACATGATAGAATTCCATATTAGGTTTGAGAGAGAGGTAGGAGAGTCACAAACCAAGGTTTTAAACTTAAGTAAGGCTGACTTCGACGGAATGAGACAAACGTACTACAGTAAACTGGGCTGAACTGTTAACCTATGGACGAGACCAAATTGGGGTTATCATTAATGCTGAGGAAGACTGCGAAAAAGTACAAGACATTAACAAACTTGCAGAATGGGCTTGTAAACGGAAAATTAATTTCAATATAGATAGGCGCGAGGTGGTGCATTTTAGCAGGAGGAATAAGGAGGCTATATACTCCCAGGAAATAAAAGTCTAAATGGGGTAGAGGAAGAGAGAGAACGGTTGAGGGAGGGCGGGTGGGGGGGGGGGGGGGAGGGGGCTACAGATACACAAATCATTAAAAGTAGCAACGCAGGTCAACAAGGCCATAAAAAAAGCTTTTAGTCCTTGATGCAACTTTTACACAAATCACTGCCCAGCTCGGACAGTAGCTGAGAAAGCACCATCCCATCAGGTGTGGCCCAGTAAAAATCTATCCCTTTCTGAGTGATCGATGGTTGCAGTGTGGGCTGTATCACTCGAGGGACTCCATGTAGTAAGCTGAGTTGATGTGCAGGTATCTGAATTCCAAGGGTGTGTTCCAGCCGCATGACCTGCTGGCCTCATCAAAGCTGTTCTTTCTGGACTTGGCATCCTCTCATTGCCAGGTCACTTTTGGTTCATCTGAAGAGTTGAGGTGGTTCAGAAGAAAACCAATATTCCTGGAGGTATGACTCCTGCTATGGAGGGAGAAGGACAGTAGGAGTATGTTTGTGTGTGTGTGTGTGTGCTAGGCCAATGTAGCAGAGCCTGGTCTCCAATCCTCTTGGATCCCCTTGTCATTGGACCAAGACCTTGCTCTGTCAAGCCCGTGTAGTAGCTGGTGTGCAACGGCCACCCCACGTTAACAGAATTCACGCACAGGCATCTTCCACCCTTTAAAATGAAGTTCGAGACCTGGAATGTCAGGAACCTCATGGACAACCCCAACAGGGACAGAGACTGTAGGTCCCGCATTGGACTCATCAGTCACCTGAGAACTCATTTTTAGTGTGGAAGCAAGTCATCCTCGGTTCCGAGGGACTGCCTAAGAAGAAGAAGACCATCAACTAGTGGGAACAGCCTTTTCCCGTCTAGCCTATTCAAACCTGTCATAATCTTGCACACCTCTAACAAATCACCCCTCACCCTTCTTTGCTCTAATGAAAACAAATCCAGCTTCTCCAACCTGTCCTTGTAGCTAAGATTCCCCATCCCCGGAACCATTCTGGTAAATCTCCTCTGCACCCTCTCACATCTTTCCGATAGTGTGGTGACCAGAACTGGATGCAATACTCCAGTTGTGGCCTAACCAGCGCTTTATAAAGTTTCAGCATAACTTCTCTACTTTTGTACTCAATACCTCTATTTATGAAGCCCAAGATCCCATATGCTTTGTTAATCACTCTCTCAATATGTCCTGCCACCTTCAGGGACCTATGCACATTATCTCCCAGGTCCCTCTGTCCCTGCACACTCTTTAAAACTGTGCTTCTTGGGACACTGGCACCAGTACTGGGACAGGAGAGAGCTGTTCCGTTGGGACGGACTTCACTTGGCCAGTGCTGGGACTAGAATCCTGGCAAATCGAGTAACTAGGGCTGTAGAGAGGGCTTTAAACTAATTAGTTGGGGGGAGGTTTTAAGAGAGCGAAAAATAAAAATGACAGCGGAGAAGGCAATAGAGCAAGGTAGCAGTGGGGGAATTAAAAACCAGAGCGTGTCGGGAAGGGACAGAATGTATAATGATAAAGGTAAAGTAGCAAAAGGGGTAAAAGCAGGAATAAATTGTCAGAAAACATATTTGAAAGTTTTTTATCTGAATGCATGCAGCATTCGTAACAAAATATACGAGTTGATGGTACAAATAACTACACATGGGTATGATCTGGTGGCCATTGCGGAAACATGGCTGCAAGATGATCATGACTGGGAACTAAACATACAAGGGTATTTGACAATTAGGAAGAACAGACAGGAAGGAAAGGGAGGTGGCGTTGCTATGTTAGTCAAGGATGGAATCACTGCAATAGTCAGAAATGATATTGGGTCAAAGGATCAGGATAGTGAAACAGTTTGGGTGGAGATAAGGAATAATAAGGGGAAAAAGTCACTAGTGGGCGTAGTCTATAGGCCTCCTAACAGGTGCAACTCTGTTGGTCGGAGTATAAATCAGGAAATAGTTGGGGCTTGTAATAAGGGAACAGCTATAATCATGGGGGATTTTAACTTTCATATTGACTGGACTAATCAAATTGGGCATGGCAACCTTGAGGAAGAGTTCATAGAGTGTATTAGGGATGGGTTCCTTGAGCAGTATGTAACTGAACCAACCAGGGGGCAGGCAATCTTAGATCTGGTCCTGTGTAATGAGACAGGATTAATAAAAAATGTCCTAGTAAAGGATCCCCTTGGAATGAGTGACCATAATATGGTTGAATTCCAAATTCAGTTTGAGGGTGAGAGAGTTGGATCTCAAACCAGCGTACTGAGCTTAAATAAAGGAGACTATGAAGGTATGAGAGTAGAATTGACTAAAGTGGACTGGGAAAACAGATTAAAGTGTAAGAAGGTACAAGAGCAGTGATCTACATTCAAGGAGATAATTCACATCTTTCAAGATAAATATATTCTACTGAGGAAAAAGGGGAGTAAAAGAAAAGACAGCCATCTGTGGCTTAGTAAAGTTATAAAGGATAGTATCCGACTGAAAACAAGGGCATATAAAGTAGCCAAATCTAGTGGGAGGATTGAAGATTGGGAAGCATTTAAAAGCCAGCAAACAATAACCAAAAGATTAACTAAGAAAGGGAAGATAGATTATGAAAGTAAACTAGCAAAAAATATAAAAACAGATAGCAAGAGTTTCTACAGCTATATAAAAAGAAAAAGGGTGGCTAAAGTGAACATTGGTCCCTTAGAGGATGAGACCAGGAAGCTAGTGGTGGGGAACATGGAGATGGCAAAGATGCTGAACAAATATTTTGTATCAGTCTTTACAGTAGAGGACACTAAAAATATCCCAACACTGGACAAACAGGGGGCAATGGGGGGGTGAGGAGCTAAACACGATTAAAATCACTAAGGAGATGGTACTCGGTAAAATAATGGGACTTAAGGTGGATAAATCCCCCGGACCTGATGGCCTACATCCTAGGGTCTTGAGAGAAGTGGCGGTAGGGATTGTGGATGCAGTGGTGATTATTTTCCAAAACTAACTGGACTCAGGAAAGGTCCTGGCAGATTGGAAAGCTGCTAATGTAACACCCTTATTTAAGAAGGGAAGTAGACAAAAAGCTGGAAACTATAGACCAGTTAGCCTAACATCTGTGGTTGGCAAAATGTTGGAGTCCATTATTAAGGAAACAGTAACAGAGCATTTGGATAAACATAATTTAATAGGACAGTGTCAGCATGATTTTATGAAGGGGAAGTCATGTTTGACAAATTTGCTCGAATTCTTTGAGGATGTAACATACAGGGTGGATAAAGGGGAACCAGTGGATGTAGTGTATCTGGACTTCCAAAAGGCATTTGACAAGATTCCACACAAAATATTACTGATCAAGATAAAAAATCACGGGATTGGGGGTCATATACTGGCATGGGTGGAAGATTGGCTATCTAACAGAAAACAAAGAGTTGGGATAAATGGTCCATTCTCAGGATGGCAATCAGTAACTAGTGGTGTTCCGCAAGGGTCAGTGCTGGGACCCCAACTCTTTACAATCTATATTAATGATTTGGAGGAAGGGACCGAGTGCAATGTATCCAAGTTTGCCGATGATACAAAGATGGGAGGGAAAACAGTGAGTGAGGAGGACACAAAAAACCTGCAAAAGGACATAGGCAGGCTAAGTGAGTGGGCAGAGATTTGGCAGATGGAATATAATATTGGAAAGTGTGAGGTTATGCACTTTGGCAGAAAAAATCAAAGAGCAAGTTATAATCTAAATGGAGAGAAACTGCAAAGTGCTACATTACAAAGGGATCTGGGGGCCCTGGTGCATGAAACACAAAAAGTTAGTATGCAGGTGCAGCAGGTGATCAGGAAGGCCAATGGAATCTTGGCTTTTATTGCAAGGGGGATGGAGTATAAAAACAGGGAGGTCTTGCTGCAGTTATACAGGGTATTGGTGAGGCCACACCTCGAATACTGCATGCAGTTTTGGTTTCCATATTTAAGAAAAGATATACTTGCTCTCGAGGCTATTCAGAGAAGGTTCACTCGGTTGATTCCAGAGGTGAGGGGGTTGACGTATGAGGAAAGGTTGAGTAGGTTGGGCCTCTATTCATTAGAGTTCAGAAGAATGAGAGGTGATCTTATCAAAACATATAAGATTGTGAGGGGTCTTGATCGGGTGGATGCGGTGAGGATGTTTCCACTGATGGGTGAGACTAGAACTAGGGGGCATAATTTTAGAATAAGGGGCTGCCCTTTCAAAACTGAGATGAGGAGAAACTTCTTCACCCAGAGGGTAGTAAATCTATGGAATTTGCTACCCCAGAGAGCTGTGGAAGCTGCAACATTAAATAAATTTAAAACAGAGATAGACAGTTTCCTAGCAGACAAGAAAATTAGGGGTTACAGGGAGAGGGCAGGGAAGTGGACGTGAGTCTAGATTCTGATCAGCCATGATCCTATTGAATGGCGGAGCAGGCCCGAAGGGACGTATGACCTACTCCTGCTCCTACTTCTTATGTTCTTATGTATATTGCCTCTCCCTGTTCCTTCTGCCAAAATGCATCACCTCACACTTCTCTGTATTAAATTTCGTCTGCCACTTGTCTGCCCATTCTGCTAGCCTTTCTATGTCCTGTTGCAGTCGATTGATATCATCATCACTGTTTGCCACATCCCTAAGTTTGGTGTCATCGGCAAATTTAGAAATTCTACTCTGTATTCCAATATCCAGGTCATTTATATATATCAAAAAAAGCAGCGGCCCCAGCAGCACTGACCCTTGGGGAATGCCACTGTCTACCACCCTCCAGTCCGAAAAACAGCCATTTACCACAACTCGCTGTTTTCTGTCCTTAAGCCAATTCATTATCCAAGCTGCCACTGACCCACCTATTCCATGAGCTTCAATTTTGTTAATCAGCCTTCTGTGTGGTACTTTGTCAAACGCCTTCTGAAAATCCATGTAAACAACATCCATTGCATTCCCTTCATCAATCCTCTCTGTTACTTCATCAAAAAATTCATTAGATTAGTCAAACACGGTCTGCCTTTTACAAACCCGTGTTGGCTCTCCTTATTTATTTTCATCTTCACTTCCCCTCTCAATTTATTGTATTTGGTTTGGTTCTCCCTTGAAGAATTCACCTGGCATTCATCATACACGCTTTTTTTTTGTTTCATCATCTTCTCAATCTCCCTCTTCATCCAAGGAGCCATTGTTCTGGTTCCCTTACCCTTCCCTCTTGTTGAAATGTACATAGCCTGTACTTGGAACATCTCCTCCTACTTAAAGATCACCCATTGTTCCGTTACAGTTTTTCCTGTCAGTCTTTGGTTCCATTTTACCTTGGCTAGATCCTTTCGCATCCCATTGAAGTTAGCCCTATTCCAGTTTAGAAGTTCCACTCTAGATTGTTCCTTGCTCCTCTCCATTGCTAATCTAATTCTTATGATACGATGATCACTCGTACCTAAGTGTTCTCCCACAGACACTTGGTCGACCTGGCCCACCTCAATCCCCAGCACCAGATCCAGGAATTCCTCCTTCCTAGTTGGGCCAAGAACAAACTGGTCAAGGAAATTCTCCTGAACACATGCCAGAAATTCCTCCCCCTTCTTTCCCTTTACCCTAGCATTATCCCAATCAATATTTGGGTACTTAAAGTCCCCCAATATCACCACTCTATAGCTCTTGCATGTCTCTGCGATTTCCCTGCAGACTTCCTCCTCTACCTCCCTCTCACTATTTGGAGGCCTGTAGAATACCCCCAATAGCGTGATCATACCCTTTTTGCTCCTCAACTCTAACCAAATGGATTCTGTCCTTGTCCCCTCGAGAACATCCTCCCTTTCCAACACTGCTCTGTCCTCACCGTTTTTAAGCCACGTTTCCGTTATTGCCACATCATATTGCCACACGGCTAATTGTGCTTGTAGCTCACCAACCTTATTCACTGCACTTTGTGCATTTACGTACATGCATTCTAAACCCATTAAAAAAAAATTCGTAGTCTTTCTTAGTCTGCTCCTATCTAATATGGTACTACTTCCACCTCCAGCACTAACTTCCCCTCCAGTACCAACCAACACACTCACTCTTCCATGCACCCCATTCCTCCCCTCCACTCCTACATGCTGGTACCCACCCCCCTGCCAAGCTAGTTTAAACCCTCCCCAACAGCACTAGCAAACTTCCCCGAGAGAATATTGGTCCTGGCTCTGTTGAGGTGTAACCTGTCCGGCTTGTACAGGTCCCACCTTCCCCAAAAATGGCCCCAATGCCTCAGGAATCTAAAGCCCTCCCTCCTGCACCATCTCTTCAGCCACGCATTCATCTGTTCTATCCTTCTATTCCTGTACTCACTAGCACGTGGCACCGGGAGTAATCTGGAGATTACTGCCTTTGAGGTCCTGCTTTTTAATCTCTTTCCTAGCTCCCTATAGTCTGTCTGCAGGACCTCATCCCTCTTTCTGCCTATGTCGTTGGTGCCAATATGGACAATGACCTCTGGCTCTTCACCCTCCCCCCTCAGAGTGTCCTGCAGCCACTCAATGACATCCTTGACCCTGGCACCAGGGAGGCAACATACCATCCTGGTGTCATGTCTGCATCCACACAAACACCTATCTGTTCCCCTAACCAATGAATCCCCTATCACTATTGCTCTTCCACTCTTCTTTCTCCCCCCCTGTGCAGCTGATACAAACTAGGAGGGGCGGTGGAATCAGCTCAGAAATGACACAATCAGTTGGACAACATATGTAGATGAGCAGAACACAGGTTAATGCAGGCAACTGTAAAGTGCTACACATAGGAAGGAAAAATAGACAGCATGCATACATCATGAATGGTGTTGAAATAGCTAAGTTTGAAGCCTTGGAATCCTGGTAGATTCGATACTAAACATGTCCAACCAATGCAGAACAGCAATCAGCAAAGCCAATATGATACTGAACTACACATCCAAACAGTAGCATATCAGTCAGAGGAGTTAATGATCACACTTTATAGTACTCTGGTCAGACCACACCTTGAGTACTGTGTCCAGTTCTGGTCACCAGAAATAAGAATGATATCCAAACACTGGAAGCAGTGCAGAGATGATCCTCAGTGTCAGGGGTCTGAGGTATGAGGAAATACTAGAAAAACTTGACTTATCAGCCTAGAAAGAGTGATTCTTATGGGTTTAGAGAAAGTTAATCTGGACTATTACTTTAAATTAAACTGTGGGGTAGAACTAGGGGATGTAGGTTCAAACAAGTAAAAGACAATTTTAAGACTGATTTTAGAAAAAGTTTTCACATAAAGGGAGTCGTTTAATTTTTACATTGTTGGGCAAGAAATGGGTGAAAGCGAATCGGCAGCCCGTTTTGCACCTTACCAGATTTTATTTTCCACTGATGTCAGTAGAAAAGAAAATTGGAACAGGTGTCATGAGATGGCATTGTAACATCTACATATGTTGTCCAACATCATTGTAACTGTGGTGTATGTGCCTTTAAGAGCCCCTGTGTACTGTAATGCCGGTAATGGCCACTCGGGCTATATAAGCCTGTATAGTGTCTTGTATCTGTTAGTTCACCTCCAGACTTTGTTCAGTAAACACCTGTAAACCAACTCCTGCATTCCGTGTCTTCATTAACACACGGATACAACAGTGGTGACGAATTGGAAACAGACTTACCTGCAATTCGGCAGCACCTCTAGGAGATCGATTCCTCAGACGAAAGTCGAAGAAAAACAAGAAAGAAAGGGAAAAGCTGTGGTTTCACCAGCTAGCCAAGCTGGTGACAGGTACTGCAATAATTCCTTCCTGGGCGGCGGGCTGGGGCTCGATCGGCTGGCTCTGCAGCAGGGCCGAGCAGCGAAGGCGGAGACGGCCGGTGCTGCAAAGCAGGTCAGCATTCAGACAAAGCAGAGGGAGGGAAAAGTCCCAGAGAGTCCGGCGGGAACGAGTCTCCACCTATTAAAAATACCAGTGTAAAAAAAAAACTGCGGAGGACAGCGTTGTCAGCAGCGGCAGCGGCGGGAAAGCGCAGGAGGCGCCATTTTTTTTTTCTGCGGGGAAGAAAGGAAAGCGCGGGAGGCGCCATTTTTTTTTCAGAATGCCTAAGACTGGCAATATTACTGCTTTCGATAGTAATGTAGAGAATTGGACCACATATGTGGAAAGAGTGGAAAAATATTGCACAGCGAATGAATTAAAAGATGATAAAAAGGCATCGGTACTTCTAAATCTAATGGGCACAAGGATATACGGGCTGTTACGAAACTTAATCACTCCAGCCAAACCGATGGACAAGAATTTTAAGGAGATTGTTGATACCCTACACTGCCAATTCGGGACAGGACTGGCAGATTCTCTACGAGACAAATTCGTCTGCGGTCTCCTAAATGAAGGAACATAAAAAAAGCTACTTTCTGAGAAAGATTTGACACTGGACAAGGCTTTCAGTGTGACTGTATCATACGAAGCAGCTGCAAGAGGAGCTGCAGAGATACAGCAAAAGCCACAGGACTTCGGCACCCATGAAATGACATGGGGTTTCGAGAGATGTTATCGCTGCGGCAGATCCACCCATGACCAGAGGGACTGCTGGTTCAAGGACAAAGCATGCAGGCAATGCGGAAAGATGGGACACATTACACGTGTATGCTGATCTGGAAACAAAAAATCCACTGACAGAAAAAAAATCAATAAGGAAGAGTACAGAAAGGTACAAATGATGACGGACAGTAGCTCCAAAGACCAGAAGAGCAATAGCGACTCCGGAAACAAGAGACTAAGCTCTCTCAAATTACATAATGTAATTGCCACAGAAGATTACCAGACCATTTGGGTTACCCTCACGATAGCGGGGTCCCCAGTTAAAATGGAGCTAGATACAGGATCAGCCCTAACCGTCATAAGTCGACGGGATTACGAGTGGCTATTTCCGCATATACCTTTGAAAAACACATCCATTATCTTGAAAACATATACGGGGCAGAATGTATTCCCAAAAGGGAAAATAAAGGTGCCTGTTGTATACAACGGCAAGGAAATACAGAAGTTGTATTTATACGTTCTGCAAGATGGTGGTCCACCGCTGTTGGGACGTGAATGGATCAGGAAGATACGTTTAGACTGGCACTCCATTCAGGCACTGACGGTGACCAGTAAGAAAAAAAATGATGATGACGTCATACCTGAACGATTAAAAGACATCTTGGCCAACGCCAAGGAAGTGTTTCAACAGGAACTAGGAACCTTGAAAGGCATCACCGCCTCAATAAAAGTGGAAGATGCGGCAATTCCCAAGTTTTTTAAGGCAAGGCCGGTGCCATACGCAATTCGTCCAGCAGTCGAGGCAGAGCTGGAGAATTTGGAAAAGGCAGGCGTATTATCCAAGATAGATTGGAGCGAGTGGGCAACACCCATCGTCCCGGTCATGAAGAAAACATTGAATAATGATAAATCTGAAGAACAGAGAAAAATTCGCATCTGTGGGGACTTCAAGGTGACTGTAAACCCGGTCCTTCACATGGTACAGTATCCTCTTCCGAGGATAGAAGATATTTTCGCCTCACTATCCGGAGGGAAACGTTTCACCAAAATTGACTTGGCACAGGCATATCTACAGATGGAAGTTGAAGAGGCCTCTAAAAAGTATCTCACGATAAACACACACAAAGGCCTGTACCAGTACAATCGACTGGTTTTCGGAGTAGCATCAGCTCCAGCTATCTGGCAAAGAGCTATGGAGCAAGTCCTCCAAGGGATTCCGGGGACTCAATGCTACCTAGACGACATCCTTGTAACAGGAGAAAACGACAATGAGCACCTTGCCAATTTGGAGCAGGTGCTCACGAGGCTGAGAGAACGGGGCCTATGAGCAAATCGCCCCAAGTGCGAATTTTTCCAGAAACAAATATCATATTGTGGCCACATAATTAACGAGGAAGGGTTGCATAAGTCACCTGAAAAAATTGAAGCGGTCATAAAAGCCCCAGCATCTGAAAATGTCTCACAATTAAGGTCGTTCCTGGGATTGATAAATTACTATCATAAATTTTTACCGAACTTGTCAACTGTTCTGCACCCTCTTAACGAACTGCTACAAACGGGAGTAATTTGGAAATGGAGCGAAGACTGTAAACGTGCCTTCCATAAATGCAAAAGCTTGATCACGTCCAAGGAAGTTTTGGCTCATTACAACCCATCACTGCCAATCAGACTGGCGTGCGATGCATCCCCTTACGGCGTAGGAGCGGTATTATCGCATAGATTCCCTGATGGCTCGGAGCGGCCGATAGCTTTTGCGTCACGCTCATTAAACTCAGCTGAGCGTAACTATGCCCAGATCGACAGGGAAGCACTCAGCCTGGTATGGGGAGTGAAGAAATTCAACCATTACCTACACGGACAAAAATTTACCTTGTTGACTGACCATCAACCCCTCGTCTCCATATTTAACCCTAAAAAGGGTGTTCCCATTATGACAGCGCAAAAGCTACAGAGGTGGTCCCTTTTCCTAGGGGCACACCAATATGACATAGAATAAAAAGGATCAAAACAGCATGGGAATGCTGACGGGTTATCGCGTCTACCGTTGCCAACGGTAGAAGAGGGCAGCACGGTGGCATAGTGGTTAGCACTGTTGCCTCACAGCGCCAGGGACCCGGGTTCGAATCCGGCCTCGGGTGACTGTCTGTGTGGAGTTTGCACATTCTCCCCGTGTTTGCGTGGGTTTTCTCCGGGTGCTCCGGTTTCCTCCCACAGTCCAAAGATGTGCGGGGTTAGGTTGATTGGCCATGATAAAAATTGACCCTTAGTGTTAGGGGGATTAAATACGTGGGGTTACGGGGATAGGGTGGGATATGTGTTGGTGTAGGGGTTACGGGGATCGGGTGGGATATGTGTCGGTGCAGGCTCGATGGGCCGAAATGGCCTCTATCTGTACTGTGAGGTTTCTGTGATTCTGTGATTTCTGTGAAGAGGTACCTACAGTGGGCCCAGTGGAGATGTTCCACTCAACCATAGTGGAATGTCTGCCAGTAACAAATTCTGCCATTGAAAAGGAAACGAGAAATGACCCGACTCTCTCACGAGTCTACGATTTAACAGTGAAGGAATGGCCAGCACATGGCGAACCACTGTTGCCAGCATTCTTGCAAAGAAGAGAACAGCTGTCAGTGTGCCGAGGAACCTTGATGTGTGGATCCAGAGTGGTGATTCCACCCAAACTCCAGGATAAAGTGCTAAAGGAGCTTCACGAGGGGCATCTGGGTGGAGTGAAAATGAAGAACCTAGCCAGAGCGTTTGTGTGGTGGCCAGGTATCGATGGAGACATCGAAGAAATGACCAAGAGCTGCCTAGGATGCCAGAAGGTCCAAAACGCCCCACCACAAGCCCCTCTACATCCATGGGAGTGGCCCTCATCTCCCTGGCAAAGGGTACACATCGACTTTGCTGGTCCATTTATGGACTCAATGTTCTTAATCGCGGTTGATGCACACTCCAAGTGGCCGGAGGTAATAAAGATGTCCTCCACCACCGCGGAAAAAACCATCACAGTATTAAGGACCATATTTGCCAGCAATGGGCTGCCTGAACAGATCTGTTCTGATAATGGACCGCAATTTGTGTCCGAAGAATTCAGGAAGTTCTTAAAAAACAATGGGGTTAAGCACTACACGTCCGCCCCATACCATCCCGCCACCAATGGATTGGCTGAAAGGTTTGTCCAGACCTTCAAGAAGGCCATAAAGGCCATGGGTAATGAAGACATAAATCTACAGCATAAGGTAGATAACTTCTTGTTTGCATACAGGAATGCAACACATGTGGTTACAAACCAAACTCCCGCCATGATGTTCTTCAATAGAAGCCTAAGATGTCGGCTGGATTTGATCAAGCCAAACATCAGAAGGGACGTGGAGAACCGGCAATTTCAAGGCATGAATGAAAGGCCAACTAGAACCTTCCAGATAGGTCAACAAGTTTTGGCCCGGGACTACTGTACCGAGAAATGGCAGCCTGGAACTATTTGCACACGACTAGGACCGCTGATGTATACCGTGGACATTGGAGAAAGCATAGTAAGGCGCCATGCTGACCAGATCATAGAGTCATCCGAAAAGGGACACCCTACACCACAACTCTATACGCCTAATGATGAAGCAGAGATACCCATAGTATCTACCTCCGATCCGGTGATACTGGAACCAGATGAACCCGACACTGGCATTCAAGCTGCATCGACCTTGCCAAAAGAACCTACTACACCACCAAAAACTACTACACCACCGAGGCGTTATCCAGACCGAGTCAGGAAGCCTCCAGAGAGACTGACTTATACGTGATTAACTGCCGCAAATGTGTAAATTCTTGTTCTTGTAACATGTTAATTAATGATTACTTAAAATGTTATGTCTTGGTTGTCTAAAAGGGGAGGAATTGTAGTGTATGTGCCTTTAAGAGCCCCTGTGTACTGTAATGCCGGTAATGGCCACTCGGGCTATATAAGCCTGTATAGTGTCTTGTATCTGTTAGTTCACCTCCAGACTTTGTTCAGTAAACACCTGTAAACCAACTCCTGCATTCCGTGTCTTCATTAACACACGGATACAACAGTAACTACAAACATAAGATGTGTAATGACATCTTGATGTAATGTCACAATGTCATCACAAAAGTAAGCGAACAAAACCCAATGAAAAAGGGTCTTCTTCAAGGTAGGATAAAATTCAGGAAGGTTTACATTGATGTGGCTGCTGGCTGTGGGAATCTGTGATACAGGAGTTGGTTGCCAAACAGCATTTTAAAAACAGCTCTAAGCTGCTGGCTGTGCTATTCCTTACTTGCAAGTGCTTAATAGTGTGATATTTGTTCAATCTACTTACAGCACAAGGGTCAAGCCCGTGCTCAGATATGGGTATCATGACTTCCATTGGATTCTGGGGCAGCTTGTCAGTTCCAGCTGTCAGACTGAAGTCAACACAGTGCTAATCCATCAGCAGACTGCCTTTTTGATTGGATCTCAGTGTAGGCAGGCTTGCACTATGTATGTGCTCGATTCTTGCATAATGCTTTAGTTAGTTCACTGTTCCCTGCTATTGCATAAAACTTATTTGGTCATCTTAGTCACAGGTTTTATGCTGGAGTAGTCTTGCTACAGTCTACTGTCAGCATGAAATACAAAATGTAAAGCTAGATAATACAGTGTATGGTATTAGCATACAGATGCTTAACATTTTCATATGAAATCACTTGTTATTTTAACAGAGGCATTGACTTGTTTAAAATACACAAAACATGCCAAAAAGTGTACGGTTTAAGTATAATTTTAAGTCCAAAAGTTCAACAAAGGTTTAATACAATTATTGACTATAAACTTGTTACTGTGAAGATAAATAATTTTGCATCTTAAATTATGGAGATGATTTTTACTTTGTATAACATATATAACCCATTTGGTAAATATTATCGGTATATTATAGCTTAAAAAGAAATGAATGTAATTAATGCACATTTGTAACCTCAAAGAAGCTAAATAAACTAAATTCATATAATCATCTGAGTAGTCAACTACATCATATTTCCATAAGCTTCAACACCACAAAATAGTTACAGAAACAAAGATTATGGCGACTGTGTAATGAAGTCTATGAATTATCTCATAATTGTCAGTTAACTGGGCTTCGAATTACTCATTTCATGCTGACCAAATCATAATTTTGTCTCATTGACTGATGATAATCATGCTTAACAGCATCAATGCCGTCTCCTTTTCTTGTGGGCCATGACACTGATGGGGTTAAGTATCATCTAATCGGCTTCCTGAGCAATGAGCCACTGGGTGGTCACAGCATTAATTTGTGAACTAGCATAACAGCTTTGTGAGTAACTCCGTGACAACAGAGGAAGTGCATAAAAGGGTCTTTCACATATTATTTTTCCTCTCACTTGCTCTGCACCATCACATGGCTTGGCAGCCTTTCAGAACTATAACGTGTTAAGGTAGTACCCTGTCAGACAGAATTAGTCTTCCAAGAAAGTGGAAATGTTCCAGGACGATAGCTAACCAGCTTCCTTTAAGACAAACAATCATGTACTGTAAACGATTCTGCAGGTGTCTCGGGGTCTCAGCTGGCTGTTGTTTATTAAGGTGCGATGTGTGCGGGGAGGCAGATGAGGTTGCCACTGACAGCTTTGTGTAAATGTGGTGGGGAAATGGAAATATTACTCTTACAGGAACATTTGAGTACCGTGCTTTTGGCATTTGTGACCTGATTCCGCTACTTGAAAACTACTACTTGTTTCAGAGGGAATACGTTTCCACATAGCAGGCCCTGTGTGAAAGTATGCAATAGAGAAACCAGACATGTACACAGGTGTGCATTTTCTTTGCCATCTACAGAAAACTGTACTTCCTAGACGTCTTTCATAAAAAAGCTGCTCATTTCAGACCATTACATTTACTTAATAAATAACAATTGTTGTAGTATATAAAAAAAAAATCTGTTGCCCTCTTTGGAGAGGGAGTAGCAAAAGTATGGGCAAAAAGAAAAGGGGAAAAGAGCTTAAATTTATGTGGTTGGCATTTGGTATTGGGAGGAAGGGGGAAGCTGGGCAGCTTCGGCTTGAGTGGAGCATAAATGCCGACATGGACTGGCTGGAACGAATGGCCTGTTTCTGTGCTGCATACCCTATGTAATCCTACGTAATGTTCAGTCCACATGGCTAGCTGTTATCGTAATGTTGAGAGCAGCTGAATACAGTTTATAGTATGTGAAATAATGTTTCAAATATCTTGTCCATTTTTCAATAACACTGTGTAAAGTTAACTTTGTGTCACTAGCTATCTAACAAAACTAACCACTTTATTCTGTTTAATAGTAAATTTACTTCAGAAAGTTGTGGGGGAAGTAGGGGAGAGGGAAGGACACCTCAGGCTATAATTAAATTGAGGAATATAGACATTATTCGGTAAATTTTGCAAGTCTAGGCTCCCAGAGAAAGTTAACGTCCTGATTCACTGATCCACATTGATTTGATCAAAGTTTTCAAGATATTAAGGGGAACTGATAGGGTAGATAAAAGCTATTTCTGCTGGTTGGGGAGTCCAGGGGGGAATTTTTCAGGGGGTCAGTGGAAGCATTTGGTGGCGGGTTGGGTAGGAAAAAAACATTTTTTGACAGCGGGTAAGGAACCCGCTGTCAACCAGCCGCCATGTTAGTTTCCCAGATGTCAGGTCTGTCATCGCTGAACAGACCCGACACCAAGCGGCGGGAAAGGCAATTTAGATGATTAAGAGCTTCTTAACAGGCAATTAAAAACTATTTAAAGCTCAGCTTTAAATTTTACGCATTCGCCCATGGGTTCCCGCTGCTCAGGGATCACGTCAGGTAAGCAGGTCGGGAGTTGTGTCACCATCAGATCATTTCTGACCTTGGCAGCTGCAAATGTACTAAAAAAGCTCCCATTTCATAGCTGTTCACTTTCCAAGGTCAGAAGCTGTTGCTTACTGTGTTTGGAAGACAAATTGAGCTTTATGCAGGCTGCAAGTGTTTGGAGCAAACTCTCTATCCAGTGTCATCTCATTGGAACAACCTCTCTCACCATTGACAGATCGCTTCTGTCATCTCAACTTCACCTGCCATCTATTCCATCAGCATCGGTGCCCTTGAAACTATCTCACCTTGGTCCTCAGAATCCCACCACAATCAGCCCCAACACCAGTAGTACCAGGCACACCAGCAGCACCGACAACACCAACCATCTCCGCAAACAACTGGTGCTGCACAGGACACAGGGATAGCCTCACCATGGCCAGATTTACTTCACTTAACACTGTACACCCTGGCTGCCACATGATGCGCCAGGTTGGCACCACCCCACACCAACACCATAGAGCATCCCTACAATGCCCAAGCCATTCCTTTCACACTCAGCACCATTGAGGGGGGTACCTTTATGTCTCACCATTCACTGCAACTCACTAAACCACTTCCAAAGGTGCACACAAATCTGTCCAAGAATGCAAAGTGTTGAAAATAAAGATTTCAATGTTTGACAGCACATTAACAGAAACTTCACATGAACATTGGCTAAAACATCCAAGTGCCTACCCTTGTGAGTTGTTAGTTGGTATGATTGGACTAAGATGAGGGTGAGTGTGAGGGGTGGCTAGTGAGATGTGGAAGTGATAATGTCGATAGAGAGGGATGGGTGGAGGTGCAAGGTAAGTTGGTTTGAGTAAGGATGTGCAGGAGTAGGGTAGGGAAGGCAGAGTGATGGGCATGTGATGAGTGGCACAGCAGGATGAGGTTGTGTGTGGCTTTGCAGTAACGTTTCATGATCTATTGAGATCATTAAAAGGTTTGCGCCACTGCAGCCTGGTCCTTCTAACGACATCCCTGCTTGTGTCCTCCTGTGCAATGTGCTACCAGGCTGCGTTGATCTCCTGGGCAGATCTCTTCCACCCATGGTGTGACTCCCTCCATAAGCATATGGAGGGTGTCATGGGAGAGCCTGGGTGCAGCCGTGCACCTCTGTGCAGTGCATGTCAGAGTTTGCAGCAGCTCAATGCTCTAGAACATTGACAGCATAACTGTCAAAATCAATTTGCGCATGGTCCCTTTAAGGAAACCGGCTGATGATGCATCATCAAGTGACGTCATCAGACCCACTTCCTTCAATTGGCCGGGAAACGCGCTGGGCGGGCTTAACAAGCCCAATCAGCATAAGATCAATTTGCACAGCAGGCTGGAGCCAGCAGCAGGGTTGTAACTCGCCAGCGACACCGGCCGCACCGGACCCGCCGAGGTAGGGGAAATCACGGTCTAGGACTAGGGGACATAGCCTAAAAGTTAGAGCCAGGCCTTTCAGGAGTGAAGTTAGGGAACACTTCTACACACAAAGGATGGTAGAAGTTTGGAATTCTCTTCTGCAAATGACAGTTGATGCCAGGTCAATTGTTACATTTAAATCTGAGATTGATAGATTTGTGTTCAGCAAAGGTATTAAGGATATGGGGCAAAAGCGGGTATATGGAGTTAGGTCACAGATCAGCTATGATCTCATTGAATGGTAGAACAGACTCACAGTGCTAAATGGCCTACTCCTGTTCCTATGTTCCTATGTTAAGCAGTTTACTGATCTGTATATGGGTAGAATTTGCACCTTGTTGTATCTGTTTTACACCCATAAAACAAGCACAACGGGGCCAATTTCTGCGACCAATGTCCTGCAACTCCAAGGACACCTGAAAGATGATATCCAATCCGACATCTGATCGGACGATTTCTATGCATTTCTTGGCGGCTGCCTAAAACAGGTGTTAGGCCCCTTAAGTATGCAAATGAGGGGCTCAACACCTGTTTTTAGGATCCTTCAGGAAATTGATGTCCCAAGGAGCTTCACCTGGAGTGGAGGTGTCGAGGAACCAGCCGCCGCCAAAAAGGTGAGTTTTAGTCATTTTTGTTTTAAATTCATGTGGAGCCAGGATTAATAGTAGGAGCCCCACTCCCACAGTCCCTGCCCTGGCCCGTTCGCTTTGACACTGCTGGTTCTTTATGAAGCAGACAGGGGTGCCACCTTTTACAAGGCTTGTGAAAACTCTGATGTTAAGCTGTGACCTGGGGTATCCAGGCCTGGCCTAATTCCTAGCCCTTCAATTGCACTCCTGCTGGAGTTATGGTGGGAGTGCACAGGAAGGGTAGAGAAAATACGGCCCCACTATCGCAGGACCAAAATTATTTTTTAAATGGCCTGTATTTTTATTCAATATTTAAATAATTATCTAAGAATCTTTATGTCATTTAACTGTCTTTATACTGTAGTGGCATCTCGTATGCATGCAGAGATTGTAGCCCAATTACACAATGGGTAAACTTGTATTTGGTTTTCAGCATGGGAGATGATTGTAGTATCTGTGCCAGAATAGTTGCAGAAGTAGGTACTTTGAGTAGACAGTTGACTCTATTGGACCGGTGCCAGAAAAAAAGGACAATGATTTGATGACAAAGTCCCCTGGCACATTGTATTGACATTCAGTCAATTCCAAAGGTCTCTGCTTCTGTGATATATGTTAGCTTAATGTTAAGGCCATGATTGCCAAGATTGCTCATAGTAATGCCTTTAGCAGCATTAAGCTTCTTGATGTTGAAAGTGTGGTGCTTGTGGAAAGGGAATTCATAGGATAGAATTTCTTCATAGGTTCTATCAATAAAGGCCCCTTGCATATGCTAATGAGGGACCACTTGATTGGCACCCCATCTACCACCTTAAACATTCACTCCCTCCACCACTCGCGTACCGTGGCTGCAGTGTGTACCATCTACAGGATGCACTGCATCAACTTGCCAAGGCTTCTTCGACAGTACCTCCCAAACCCGCGACCTCTACCACCTAGAAGGACAAGGGCAGCAGGCGCATGGGAACACCATCACCTGCAAGTTCCCCTCCAAGTTACACACCATCCTGACTTGGAAATATATCGCCGTTCCTTCATCGTCGCTAGGTCAAAATCCTGGAACTCCCTCCCTAATAGCACTTCACCACATGGGCTGCAGCAGTTCAAGAGGCGGCTCACCACCACCTTCTCAAGGGCAATTAGTGATGGGCAATAAATGCTGGTCTTGCTAGCGACGCCCACATCCCAGGAATGTATACAAAAAAATTCTGTCAAAGGACCCTGCTCCAAGATTTGTCAGAAACTGAGTGGAGGATTTGCCCTGCAAGCTCTGCTCACTTTTTCGTGAGACTCGGCGCAGCGGCGAGGTATAAAAGAGGCGCCAGAGACCAGGAAGGCCTCAGAGCGGCGAGAGTGGCGGGAGGCTCGGCGGAGCGGCGAGGTATAAAAGAGGCGCCAGAGACCAGGTAGGCCTCAGAGCGGCGAGAGCGGTGGGAGACTCGGCGGAGCGGCGGGGTATGAAAGAGGCGCCAGAGACCAGGTAGGCCTCAGAGCAGCGAGAGCAGTTGGAGACTCGGCGGAGCAACGAGGTATAAAAGAGGCGCCAGAGACCAGGTAGGCCTCAGAGCGGCGAGAGCGGCGGGAGACTCGGCGGAGCGGCAAGGTATAAAAGAGGCGCCAGAGACCAGGTAGGCCTCAGAGCGGCGAGAGCGGCGGGAGACTCGGCAGAGCGGCGAGGTATAAAAGAGGCGCCAGAGACCCGGTAGGCCTCAGAACGGCAAGAGCGGCGGGAGAATCGGCGGAGCGGCGAGGTACAAAAGAGGCGCCAGAGACTAGGTAGGCCTCAGAGCGGCGAGAGTGGTGGGAGACTCGGCAGAGCGGCAAGGTATAAAAGAGGCACCAGAGACCAGGTAGGCCTCAGAGTGGCGAGAGCGGCGGGAGACTCGGCGGAGCGGCAAGGTATAAAAGAGGCACCAGAGACCAGGTAGGCCTGAGAGCGGTGAGAGTGGCGGGAGACTCGGCGGAGCAGCGAGGAATAAAAGAGGTGCCAGAGACCAGGTAGACCTCAGAGTGGCGAGAGCAGCGGGAGACTCGGCGGAGCGGCAAGGTATAAAAGAGGTGCCAGAGACCAGGTAGGCCTCAGAGCATACTAATCTCCAATCTCCGAACTCAGAGGGAGGGAGAGAAGTAAAAAGTAATCAAAGTGTGACGTCACCAGAAAGCAGGTAAGTGATTGGTTGGTGAGTATTTCTCTCTATTTAAACTTTAACTCTGTGGTTTATAGTTTCTAAGGTCTCTGTGGTGTAGTGGGGACTGTTGGTAAACCAGGGCGCTTAAATATACC
The DNA here is from genome assembly GCF_052327205.1 of Somniosus microcephalus. Lineage (NCBI taxonomy): Eukaryota > Metazoa > Chordata > Chondrichthyes > Squaliformes > Somniosidae > Somniosus > Somniosus microcephalus. The sequence continues at coordinate 147,047,111 of NC_140988.1, read as the reverse complement.
ATTTAACTGTAGTGTAATTGGTGGGATTGATTTAATTTAATTTCAATTAATTAAAGGGTACGTCATGACAGGGAGCCCGGCCCCGTGGTATGCTCCTCCTGCGCTATGTGGGAACTCAGGGACACTTCCTGTGTCCCTGACAACTATGTGTGCAGGAAGTGTGTCCAGCTGCAGCTACTGGCAGACCACATTACGGCGCTGCAGCTGCAATTGGATACATACTGGACCATTCGCGATGCTGAGGACGTCGTGGATATCATGCTTAAGCAGTTGGTCACACCGCAGGCAAAGGTTGGACAGGCAGAAAGGGAAGGGGTGACCAACAGACAGAGTACTAGGTGCAGGCAGTTAGTGCAGGAGTCCCCTGTGGACATCCCCCTCTCAATCAGATACACCACTTTGAGTACTGTTGGGGGCTGCCTTATCAGAGGAAGGCAGCAGCAGCCAACTTCCTGGCACCAGGGGTGGCTCTGCTGCACAGGACGGGAGGAAAAAGAGGGGTAGAGCTATAGTAATAGGGGATTCTATTGTAAGGGGAATAGATAGGTGTTTCTGCGGCCGCAAACGAGGCTCCAGGATGGCGTGTTGCCTCCCTGGTGCAAGGGTCAAGCATGTCTCAGAGCGGCTGCAGAGCATTTTGGAAGGGGAGGGTGAACAGCCAGTTGTCGTGGTGCATATAGGTACCAACGATATAGGTAAAAAACGGGATGAGGTCCTAAAAGCTGAATATAGGGAGTTAGGAGGTAAATTAAAAAATAGTACCTCAAAGGTAGTAATCTCAGGATTGCTACCAGTGCTACGTGCTAGTCAGAGTAGAAATAGAAGGATATTTCAGATGAATACGTGGCTAGAGGAATGGTGCGAGGGAGAGGGATTCAAATTCCTGGGACATTGGAACCGGTTCTGGGGGAGGTGGGACCAGTTCAAACCGGACGGTTTGCACCTGGGCACAGCTGGGACCGATGTCCTAGGGGGAGTGTTTGCTAGTGCTCTGGGGGAGGGTTTAAACTAAAATGGCAGGGGGTTGGGAACCTGAGCAGGGGGACAGAGGAAAGGGAAACAAGGATAAAAGCAAAAGATAGGAAGGAGAAAAACAAAAGTGGCTGTCAGAGAAATCAACGGTTTAAATCAAACATGGCCACACTAAATAATAATTCTAATAGGTCTAAGAGCGTTAAAAAAACAACCCTGAAGGCTTTTTCACACAGAATCACAGAAACCCCACAGTGCAGATAGAGGCCATTTCGGCCCATCGAGCCTGCACCGACACATATCCCACCCGATCCCCATAACCCCTACACCAACACATATCCCACCCTATCCCCGTAACCCCACGTATTTAATCCCCCTAACACTAAGGGTCAATTTATCATAGCCAATCAACCTAACCCGCACATCTTTGGACTGTGGGAGGAAACCGGAGCACCCGGAGGAAACCCACGCAAGCATTCGTAATAAGGTGGATGAATTAGCTATGCAAATAGAGGTAAACAAATATGATTTGATTGGGGTTATGGAAACATGGCTTGAGGGTGGTCAAGGTTGGGAACTCAACATCCAGGGGTATTCAATATTCATCCAGGGGTATTCAATATTCAGGAAAGATAGGCAAAAAGGAAAGGGAGGTGTGGTAGCATTGCTGGTTAAAGAAGGGATTAACACAATTGTAAGGAAGGATATTAGCTCTGATGATGTGGAATCTATATGGGTAGAACTGAGAAGTACCAAGGGGCAGAAAACGTTAGTGGGAGTGGTATATAGACCTCCAAACAGTAATGCGGAGGTTGGGGATGACATTAAAAGGGAAATTAGAGAAGCGTGCAATAAGGGCACAGCAGTCGTCATGGGTGACTTTAATCTACATATAGATTGGGCTAACCAAATTATTAACAATACTGTGGAGGAGGAATTCCTGGAGTGTTTACGGGATGGTTTCCTGGACCAATATGTCGAGGAACCAACCACAGATCAGGCCATCTTAGACTGGGTATTATGTAACGAGAAAGGATTAATTAGCAATCTTGTTGTACGAGGCCCCTTGGGTCAGAGCGATCATAATATGATCGAATTCTTCATTAAGATGGAGAATGAAGTAGTTGACTCAGAGACTAGGGTCCTGAATTTAAATAAAGGAAACTACGATGGGCTGAGGCGCGAGTTGGGTAGGATTGATTGGGGAATGTCACTCAAAGGGTTAATGGTCGATAGGCAATGGCAAACATTCAATGACCACATGGATGAACTACAGAATTTGTTCATCCCAGTTTGGCATAAAAATAAAACAAAAAAGGTGACTCAACCGTGGCTAACAAGGGAAATTAGGGATAGCATAAGATCCAAGGAGAGGACATATAAATTGGCCAGAAAAAGCAGTAATCCAGAGGATTGGGAGCAGTTTAGGATTCAACAAAGGAGGACAAAGGGATTAATTAAGAAAGGGAAAATAGAATATGAGAGTAAGCTTGCAGGGAACATAAAAACTGACTGTTAAAGCTTTTATAGATATGTGAAGAGAAAAAGATTGGTGAAGTCAAGCGTAGGTCCCTTGCAGTCAGAATCAGGGGAATTTATAATGGGGAACAAAGAAATGGCAAACCAATTAAATATGTATTTTGGTTCTGTCTTCACAAAGGGGGACACAAATAACCTCCCAGGGATGTCGGGGAACATAGGGTTTGATGAAAGGGAGGAACTGAAAGAAATCAGTGTTTGTAGGGAAATGGTGTTAGTGAAATTGATGGGATTGAAGGCCGATAAATCCCCAGGGCCTGATAATCTACATCCTAGGGTACTTAAGGAAGTGGCCCTAGAAATAGCAGATGCATTGCTGATCATCTTCCAACATTCGATGGAATCTGGAACAGTACCCATGGATTGGAGGGTAGCTAATGTTACCCCACTATTCAAAAAAGGTGGTAGAGAGGAAACGGGGAATTACAGACCGGTAAGCCTGACATCGGTAGTGGGGAAAATGCTAGAGTCCATTATAAAATATGCAATAGCAGAGCACTTGGAAAACAGTGACAGGATCGGACAAAGTCAACATGGATTTACAAAAGGTAAATCGCGCTTGACTAATCTACTGGAATTTTTTGAGGATGTAACTGGTAAAATAGATAAGGGAGAACCAGTGGAGGTGGTGTATTTGGACTTTCAGAAGGCTTTCGATAAGGTCCCGCATAAGAGATTAACGTGTAAATTTAAGGCACATGGGATTGGGGGCAAGGTATTGACTTGGATAGAGAACTGGTTGGCAGACAGAAAGCAAAGAGTTGGAATAAACGAGTCTTTTTCCGAGTGGCAGGCAGTGACTAGTGGGGCACCGCAGGGATCGGTCCTTGGACCCCAGCTGATCTAGACAAGGGAACTAGATGTAATATCTCCAAATTTGCAGACGACACAAAGCTGGGTGGGCGTGTGTGCTGTGAGGAGGATGCCGAGAAACTCCCGGATGATTTGGACAGATTGGGTGATTGGGCAGAAGCATGGCAGATGCAATATAATGTGGATAAATGTGAGGTTATCCACTTTGGTGGCAAAAACAGGAAGGCAGATTATTATCTGAATGGCAATAGATTGGGAGAAGGGGAAGTGCAACGAGACCTGGGTGTCCTTGTGCACCAGTCGCTGAAGGTAAGCATGCAGGTACAGCAGGCGGTTAAGAAGGCAAATGGTATGTTGGCCTTTGTAGCGAGAGGGTTTGATTACAGGAACAAGGATGTGTTGCTGCAGTTGTACAGGGCCTTGGTGAGACCACATCTTGAGTATTGTGTGCAGTTTTGGTCGCCTTATCTGAGGAAGGATGTACTTGCCATGGAAGGAGTTCAGCGAAGATTCACCAGGCTGATACCTGAGATGGCAGGAATGACGTATGAGGAGAGATTGGGTTGTTTGGGATTGTACTCGCTGGAGTTTAGAAGAATGAGAGGGGATCTCATTGAAACTTATAAAATTCTGACAGGACTGGACAGACTAGGTGCAGGAAGGATGTTCCCGATGGTCGGGGAGTCCAGAACCAGGGGTCACAGTCTAAGGATAAAGGGTAGGCCATTTAGGACAGAAATGAGGAGGAATTTCTTCACCCAGAGAGTGGTGAACCTGTGGAATTCTCTGCCACAGAAGGCAGTAGAGGCCAATTCATTAAATATATTCAAGAAGGAGTTGGATATATTTCTTAAGGCTAAAGGGATCGAGGGTTATGGGGAGAAAGCAGGGACCGGGTACTGAATTTGGATGATCAGCCATGATCGCATTGAATGGCGGAGCAGGCTCGAGGGGCCGAATGGCCTACTCCTGCTCCTATCTTCTATGTTTCTAACCAGCGGTCCTTTAAAGGGAGTGCTAACTGAACGGTAAGTTTTTCATTTTGAACTTGCTTTGATGTGGATCCAGAAGTGCATCCCATGGCTCCACTGTAACACTGTGGCTGCTGCCTATCCCGCGTTTACATCCCTCCTGTTCACCTCCCAGATTCTACCTGAGGGTCACGACCAGCATTCTAGCTGAACCAAATTGGTGAGCAGCAAACCAGCAAACTGCTTCTGAATGCCCAACTGGCATCTGCAGCTCGCCGTAATTATTCCGATGAGGCCCGAAGCCCAATATCCGACGAGCCTCGGACCTCTGGCTTCTTGCACGTGCTCCAAACTCGCCCAATATTTTACGTCCAAAACCGGGCCTAAACAAAATTTTCCCCCACAAGCTCCATTCACAAAACACTTGAGAATTGTAGTATTTCTGTAAATAGTCCATAAGAAGGGTTAACCTCATGAGTGTCTGTGTAGGAAAGACCTTACCTGATGGAGAAGAACACAAACTGGTGAGAAGAAAAGATTAAAATTACTTTGTTAATAGTCCATGGGAATAGACAGATGATGCTGAACTTCTGTGCATTTTGCTATTCAATTTGCTCTTTATATTAGTACCATTTTTACAGGCATGGCCGCTAATGATTATTGACATTCTGTTTGCTATTTATATAAATGTGTATATATCATACTTCGAGCATAAACCAAAAGTGAACTTTCATTTATTATGCCAAACTAAGATTATATAACTGCAATTTAAATTATATAGGAAGGGGGAAAATTTCAGTATCGCCTCATTTGGGGTGCGATTATCGGCCGTGCGCAAAGCTTAGCGCCTGCCGCTAATTATCGCCTCCAACTGCATACTTGGCTTTTATTGCCTCCGGAGTTGATTGGAGCGCTAAATCAGGCGCTACACACCTCTCTTAAGGCGCAAAGGCCGAGGAGCGAGGTGCTACCTCAGCGCGCTGGCAAAGCTCATGTGATGTCAGTCAGCAATGGAACACAGGCACAATGGCGCTGGACAGTTCTTAAAGGGGAGGGTTGATCTTGCTCTCCATCCACATCCTGCTCATTGCAGCCTTGAATCTTGGCCTGGAGAGACCTGTACATCAAATCTGCTGGAAAGAACAATGGAGAGGCCCTGGGAAAGAGCTCAAAGTACAGCCCCCACAGTCTCTTCTAAATTGATACAAGGAAGGGCAAATCAAAATAAACCTGCAAAGTGCTGCTCAGTACCCAAAACTCCATCACACAGCGTTGAATCTCTCCAGAAGGCTCTCTCTCTCTCTCTCTCAGAATGCGTGGTGCAAAAATGTCACCAACAAAAAAAGGCAGGAAATGGTTGCCTTTAAATAGCGCTCCCCCAGTCCCTTCCTGACTGCAAAACGCTCCCCTCAACCTGTCATTGCTAGCGGCAGGCGGCAAGGCAGGGGGCGCTACTCAATATCCGGTGCAGGGCGCTACCGGGGTGTTGCACACTCGACTGATGTCACGATCTGCCGGTGCAGGAGATCGCGGCAGTAGTGTTTAGCACCGCCGCAAAATGTCTAGTTAATTTTGTGAGTGGCGCAAACATCGCCGCGCATGAGCACTCGTTGCTTTGCGCCCCATTAGCGCCCTCTTAAGGCACTAACGGGAGGTGCAAACCAACTGAATTTTTCCCCCAAAGTATTTTACTACAGGCGTGGGGAACATAAATGATCCAATCCAAAAAGTTTTATTATACATTCCACAGGAAAATATATTTTTTTTACAATGTCATAAGAACTGCTGCGTGTGACTGAATCTGCCTTCCTTTATAAAGCTTTGTAACTGCTTTCAGTGCTTGACCCTTTCAAAATTTTTAAAATTGGAAACTAATGCATGCATTAAGCTATTTCTTCACTTGGTGTAGTGGCTAATCTGAGTTAACACAATAGAGTTAATTTTGTAAATATGAAAGTTCATTTTTTCATGATGTTATAATGTAAGCACAGCCAGTGGAAAATAACATTATCTAATGCTAACCAAATTTCAGTCAATCTAAACAAACAATTTCTAAGCCAAATGAACATTTAAACAGAGGACACACTGCTTTCGTAGGCAGAAATGGACAGAAACTGACAGCTAAGGAAAAGCTGCAGTGGCTCAGTGTGAACCTTTGTCTTGCGAACCAGTTGTAAGTTCTCAGACACAAAAAAAGATTGGTCAGTACCAAGCAATGAGCTTTGACAAAATGTAAAACCCTTTGGAGGTCAACACACGTAAAACAGGATGGAGAAGATTGTACAAAATCTGTGGATTAATATAGAAAGTTGCAACAAACAATAGATGTAAGATGGTAACCGAAGGTTCAGCACCCTCCCAATGTTGTTCATTCATGTCAAAAATGGTAACATCTACCAGCTGCTCTTCTTCAGTGCTTTTGAGGTGGAGTGAGTACATGAATGAGTGTGGAATGTTCAGTAGAGTTGGAAGAGTGAAGGCTGTGGGCATGAATACAGGGCTGGAGGAGATCATAGATGTCAGCAGGTATGAAGTTGTGGAGGGATTTGAAGATAAGGACAAAGATTTAAAAATCAATGTCTTGAGGGATAGGAAGCCAACAGAGATCAGCAATGTTAAGTGTTATATCCGAATAGTAAAGTCCAATAACTGATATAAGTGAGACTTCAGGAACCCAAAACTTAACTTTTTAATTACACAGTTTAGGAGAGAACAGAGCTCTTACAGCTACAGGCATACACTTCTAATTCTTACTGCACGATGCATCCAAGATGGAGGATCCTATGAGTCATACCCACAATGCAACATTACCTTAAAACACTGGTAAATGAACCCTTAATATTTGTCTCCCTCTGGTGGATAACTTAAGCATTACATCCGAGATTACTATATCCCCCCCCTCTTAAGTTACAATAATTCTTAACAACATTCTTAAAAGTCCATAAGGAAACTCCTTTAATGATAGTCCATACTGAACGAATCTAGCAGGTTGTTATCAATCTCTCTGGTGGCTTGTGAGTACCTTGGTGAATGTCTTACAGTCAAGTCCCTGCTTGGTTGTGGTAGAGCCACCTGCTGCTCCTGAGCAGTACTCAGAGTATCTGACTCTGCTACGATGGTTTCCTCTTGATTAAGGGGTCCAGGTATAACTGTCTCTGTTCGTGGTGCTGGTACCACCAAGGCATTTGGATAACTGGGGACCAACTTGTCCTCCAACATTTCCTCTGGAACCTCTAGTTCGATTTCCCTTTGTCTGGACAGTATCTGATCTACATGTCTGTGTATTACCTGACCAGTTCCCAACATGACCGATTATGAAACTGGGCCAGTCATTGAGTCTATGACGCTAGGAATCCATTTTGGACCATAACTGAAATTTCTGGTAAGGACCGCATCACCTTCTCCAAAACTGCGGCTCTTTGTCCTTCTGTCATGGTTCTCCTTTTGTTTGATTTGTCGGTTTTCCACCTTCCTTTTTAGAGCTGGGTGAACCAGGTCAAGAGTGGAGCGTAGTCGACGTCCTAACAATAACTCAGCAGGAGAGAGTCCTGTTGTAGATTGAGGTGTTATTCTGTAGCTGAACAGAACTCGTGACACTTTTGCTGCCAAACTCCCTTCCGCACTCTTTTTCATCATCTCCTTAAATGTTTGTACGGCTCTCTCCGCAAGTCCATTTGAAGACGGATGATATGGAGCTGAAGTCACATGCACTATGCCATTGTTTCTCATGAACTCTTTTGTTTCTGTACTCACAAAACACGTGGCATTGTCACTTACTACGATCTCCGGTATCCCTTGATTACTAAAACTCCTACGCAGGCAGTCTATAGTAACAGTAGATGAAGCAGAATTTACAGAATACACATCCATCCATTTGGAATGTGCATCAATGATTATGAGGAACATCTTTCCCATGAATGGACCCGCATAATCTACATGTAATCTCCTCCATGGTTTATCCGGCCACTCTCAGGGGTGGAGTGGAGCCGCTGCCGGTGCCTTCCTGTGTTCTTGACAAGTGCTGCATGTCTTGACTAGATGTTCTATCTCCTCATCTAGCTTTGGCCACCACAAGTAACTCCTTGCCAAGGCTTTCATACGCGAAACTCCAGGATGACACTGATGTAGTTGCACTAGGATAGACTGTCGTGCTGGCTGTGGAATAATCACTCGAGCTCCCCGCAACATGCAACCATCCTGCACACTCAGCTCTGTTTTCCTGACACTGTAAGGTGTGAAATCAGTCCCTTCCGGATGTTGTGGCCAACCCCTCATTACATATTCTTGGACTCTAGACAGTACTGGATCCTTACCAGTCCAAGTCCTTACTTGTTCTGCGGTCACAATTGCCATGTCCATGTCCTCCTTGTCGACATAAATCTTAGCTGGGGGGCCATTAAATGTTCCAAGTTCTTCCTTGAACACGTTCTCATGTTCAATCAACACGTCTTGCAAAGACAATTGTTTGCCTCCCTCTAGTTGATTTACTGCTCCCCAATCTAATTTAAGTTCTCGTATCCAGCCCCGACCTAACAAGTTTGGTCCAGAACCTGATACTACAACTACAGGTGGCTGTTCCACGGTGTCCCTGTGTTTCACAGTTACAATAGCTGTACCCAATGTTGCCACTCATTCACCGGTATAGGTTTTAGGCTTCATAGAGCAAGACTTTAACTCTGGAACTTTTGCACGGTTCCACAATTTTGAATATTCCTCCCTGTTCATTATGGTTACGCCACATCCAGTATCCACCTCAAAGTTGACTTTAGTATCATTTACTATCAGTTGCAAAGTGATAGGATCCACTTTAGGAATGTCCTCTACCATACTATGCATTATGAACACGTCGTCTTCTTTCTCAGCTTCTCCGCTGATGTGATGTGCTCCCTGTTTTTTCACTTCTCTTAGTAGGTTTTGCTTTTCTCCCCCTTTTGGTTTGTATTCCTTTTCAGGGGCTTTTGCCCTGCATGCATGTTTTATATGTCCTTTTTTCCCACACTTGTGGCACTTTTCCTCCAGAAACCTGCATTCCCATGCCAGGTGATCTCCAGTGCATCTATAACATGCTTTTATATGCTCACGTTGTGATTTCGGACCCATATTTAACTTGTGCACAATAAACTGACTTCCAACTTGCTTTGTAGTAGACCAGTCAGAACCTTGTATTTCTTGTACATCACGGTTAGCTGTCTCTATTAATTGAGCAAGTTCCAACGCTTTTTCATACGTAAGCCCAGTCTCGGACAATAATCTCCTGTGCATTCGAGCATCCATTATTCCGCAAACCAGCCTATGTCTCAGCATGTCTTTCAAACTGTTCCCGTAATTGCAATCGTGTGCCAGTTTTCTCAACACCGCTACATAATCCAATACAGACTCTCCCGGTTTCCTGTTCCGTGAATTAAATTTGAAATGCTGTACAATCTCACTTGGTCTGGGATTGAAATGATCCTTTAGCAAGGCCACTAAGTTAGCAAATGTTACGTCTCCAGGCATTTCAGGACTGCATAAGTTTCTTAGTAAACTGTACATCTGACTTCCCACAGAAGTAAGCAAAATAGCTCTCCTTTTTTCCACATCAACAATATCATTTGCCACAAAGAAATGCTCCAGCAACTCACAGTATTCTTCCCAGGTTTGTTTTTGAACATCAAAAGCAGAAATCTCTCCTACTCGAGTAGCCATGATTCAGATGCAGTGATCTTGTATTTTCCCTTCTTCAAGTTGAGATCTGTTAATCCTCATCGCCAAATGTTATATCCGAGTAGTAAAGTCCAATAACTGATATAAGTGAGACTTCAGGAACCCAAAACTTAACTTTTTAATTACACAGTTTAGGAGAGAACAGAGCTCTTACAGCTACAGGCATGCACTTCTAATTCTTACTACACGATGCATCCAAGATGGAGGATCCTATGAGTCATACCCACAATGCAACATTACCTTAAAACACTGGTAAATGAACCCTTAATATTTGTCTCCCTCTGGTGGATAACTTAAGCATTACATCTGAGATTACTCTAATAAGGGTGACAGATGAGTGAGATTTTGTGCAGGATAGGATGCGGGCTGCAGAGTTCTGTACAAATTGGAGCTTACATAAAGTGCAGCTCTGGAAACCATCAAGGAGAGCATTGGAAAAATCAAATGTATAAGTAACAAAAGCATGGATAAAGTTTTCAGTGGCATCAGGGTGAGGTAGGCCAGAGTTAGACAATGTGTAGGGTACCATACCATAGTGATTATGGTAATGTATGAGTAACCCAGAGGCCATGAATTCAGATTCTACCATAGCAAATTATGGAATTGAATTTAATAAATCTGGTACTGTGGCCTGGTCCCAAGAAAAGTGACAATAAAATGTGCCAGATTGTTGTAAAAATCTAACTGGTTCACCAATGCCCTTCAAGGAAGGGAACCTAGCTGGTCTGGTCTAGAGGCAATTCCAATCCCACACTATTAGGGGGCGATTTTGCCGGCCTTGGGGAGGCGGGTTTGGAGGCAGGACTGCCGGGAAAATGGCAGAATCTGGGGGTGGGTGTCCATCCTGCCCCCAACCCGCCTCCGTGCCATCTTCCCAGAAGGCAGGTAGCCGACCTGTGCCGGGTCCCGTCTCCTGGAGGCGGGAAGGGGATTACAGCCACTTAACTGCCTGTTAACAGGTAATTAACAGGCAGTTAAGAGGATTATCCCCATTTTTCCAACAGAAGTGCGGGCTTCCCGATGTTGGGAAAGCCCGCCAGGGTCAGTGAGATGAGCAGTGGGTCTGCGGGGGTCGGAGGGGCCAAAAAGTGCAATGTAGAGGTTAGTGATGGGTGCAAGTGCGGAGAAGTAAGTATGTGAGGTGAGTGAAAAGTCTTAGAAAAAGTTTCCTTACCTTTGTTTCTTCCTGCAGGCTTCAATCGTTGGGGATCCAGAGGCTCCAGCATCTCCACAGCAGAGATGACAGAATGGCTGGTGCATTCTCCGACGCAACAGCCATCTGCTTTCTGCTCAGGAAATAGGTTTGGTGAGTCTTGAGTACAAGAACTCACCAAACAACAGAGCATGTCAGTGTTTGACAGCTTCTCAAAGCTGTCAAACGATGACAATTCATCTGTCAAAAATTTTTGACAGATGAAACGTCATACACTGACATTCTCTGTCACCGGCTTTCCCTTAATTGGCCTGCTAAGCTCGCTGGGCAGGCTTAACAAGGTCAATCAATGGAAAATAGCATGGGTGGGCCGGACGTCGATGGAGGCGGGATTAAAACCCGACAAAGCAGCAGTCCCACCTCCAACGCGCCCCCCAATGGCAAAATCACCCCCTTTGTGGTTGACTCTTAGGGCTCGGTTTTAATAGCCATGAAGAGGCGGATTTGGAGGCGGGTCAGCTGCGAAAATGGAAAAAAATGGCCTCAGACATCCAACCCGCCTCCGTCCCACCCCCACGCGATTTTCGTGAGTGTCTGTTCAGCTGCAGCCAAACTGACCCGACTCCAGCCGGTGGGACAGGTAGTTAAGGCAGTTGAGAGCCTGTTAACTGCCTTGATAACCCTATTTTGACAGAGGTTTCCCATTTTCATTCCTCTGGCTCCTGTTTCCCGTCTTGTCAGAAACAGTCCTGCTGCAAGGAGACGAGTTGATGGAGGACATGATCTGTAGTCATTATTGGTGCAGAACTTTAAAAGTGCTCCTGTAACATGGCTGGCATTCAAATGCAACAACTTTGTTGTTGGAGGTTTGGGATAAGATTTTGCAAATCTCCTGACCTTGTGATTGGTCAAGCTGACATACATCTGCTGTTTGAACTGATTGGAATAATTTCAGGCCACCTTGAGTGTGCGCTTGCAAGCTTCTTGCCTCAACTGAAATCTATAACAACGGGATGGGATCCATTTACATCCTCTCATCCTGGTCGTCCGATTCGGAGGAAGAGCTTAGTGCTGCCGGATGAACAAGTGGCTCAGCACACAACCTTTTGGAGGAAGATGAAGAGGTCGAGGAAGAGGATGAGGGGGAGGATGAGTAGGAGGACGGGGAGTGGTGCCTTGTGGGGCCGGTTGTGGCCAATCCAGCAGCAAGCGACCACATTGCTGGCCGTCAGGCAAGGGATGCACTCATCTATGCCAGATTCGCATAAGCTAATGCTTCAACCACAGGAGGCTGGCACATGGAGATGAATATAAGTCTGACAGTTTCAAATCCCAGGCATCATTTGTCCAATAAACAGTAGTTTGCGCTCAGTGTCACCACCATCATTCTACATGGAAATCGCCCTGAGCCCTCACTCTTGAACTTCCACTTCCCAGAACACAGAGGCCAAACTTTAGGTGGTCTCAGCAGATCATTAAACCCTTTTCAACACTAAACCACAGACCTCGAGCTCACCTCCTCAGCAATTTGCAGCCAAGCCGCTTTGGTTTGCTGAGGAGGCCGCCTCCTTCTGTTTCCAGGGAAGAGGAGCTCCTGACATCCTCTAACTCCCTCAACTAGAGCATGGAGAGAGCCCTCATTGAACCTGGGTGCAGCTGTAGTTTTTGGGGTTGCCATTCCTGCAGCTCCCAGCACAATTAAGAGAAAAAAGCATTAATATTACTAAGCAAATGATTGGAACACATCTGACATCTTTTTCATTTCATAGTCAGATAATAAAGTCATATATCAAAAAACCATGAATCTCATTCTGGAATAATATGACCAGCAATATCATTCATTAAATTTTGCTCAAAACAGAAGCTATCAACTCCCCCTTTCAAGATAATAAAGCGCCAAGCCATCCCAATGGCATTTGTATGCAAAGGGGACATGGCCCCTTTAAATTTTCAAACAAACAACACGTAATGAGACACGAGAAACTGACATCCTGCAAGCAATTGCCTGGAGAGACCCACACGTTGGCCGTAACGAGGCCAGTGAAGCCAAAATCGGAAGTGCTTAGAGGCGGCAAACGGATGTGGGTCTGAAAGCTGCCGAGCAGCGGGCCTGCCTTCAACCTGCCTCCATAGAAACATAGAAACATAGAAGATAGGAGAAGGAGTAGGCCATTCGGCCCCTTGAGCCTGTTCCGCCATTTAATGAGCTCATGACTGATCATCCAAATTCAGTACCCTGACCCTGCTTTCCCCCATATCCCTTGATCCCTTTAGCCTAAAGAAATATATCGAACTCCTTCGTGAATATATTTAATGAATTGGCCTCAACTGCCTTCTGTGGTAAAGAATTCCAAAGGTTCACCACTCTCTAGGTGAAGAAATTCCTCCCCATCTCAGTCATAAATGGCTTACCACTTATCCTTAGATTGTGACCCCTGGTTCTGGATTCCCCCGCCATTGGGAACATCCTACCTGCATCTAGTCTGTCTACTCCTGTTAGAATTTTATAAGTTTCAATGAGATCCCCTCTCATTCTACTAAACTCTAGCGAATATAAGCCTAATCGACCCAATCTCTCCTCATACGTCATTCCTGCCATCCCAAGTATCAGTCTGGTGAATCTTCGCTGCACTCTCTCCATGACAAGAACATCCTTCCTCAGATAAGGCGACCAAAACTGCACACAATACTCAAGGTGTGGTCTCACCAAGGCCCTGTACAACAGCAGCAAGACATCCTTGCTCCTGTACTCAAATCCTCTCGCTATGAAGGCCAACATACCATTTGCCTTCTTAACCGCCTGCTGCACCTATATGCTGATCTTCAGCGACTGGTGCACAAGGACACGCAGGTCTCGTTGTACTTCCCCTTTTCTCAATCTATTGCCATTCAGATAATAATCTGTCTTCCTGTTTTTGCCACCGAAGTGGATAACCTCATATTTATTCACATTATACTGCATCTGCCATGCATCTGCCCAATCACCCAACCTGTCCAAATCATACTGGAGTTTCTCTGCACTCTCCTCAAAGCACAGACGCCCACCCAGCTTTGTGTCATCTGCAAATTTGGAGATATTACATCTGGTTCCCTCGTCCAGATCATTAATATACATTGTGAATAGCTGGGGTCCTAGCACCGATCCCTGCGGTACCCCACTAGTCACTGCCTGCCACTCGGAAAAAAGACCCGTTTATTCCAACTCTTTGCTTCCTGTCTGCCAACCAGTTCTCTATCCAAGTCAGTACCTTAACCCCAATCCCATGTGCTTGAACTTCTCACGCTAATCTCTTATGCAGGACCTTATCGAAAGCCTTCTGAAAGTCCAAATACACCACATCCACTGGTTCTATTCTACCAGTCACATCCTCAAAAAATTCCAGTAGATTAGTCAAGCATGATTTAACTTTTGTAAATCCATGTTGACTTTGTCCGATCCTTTTACTGTTTTCCAAGTACTCTGCTATTACATCTTTCATAATGGACTCTAGCATTTTCCCCACTACCAATGTCAGGCTTACCGGTCTATAATTCCCCATTTTCTCTCCACCACCTTTTTTAAATACTGGGGTTACATTAGCTATCCTCCAATCCATGAGAACTGTTCCAGAGTCTATAGAATTTTGGAAGATGACCAGCAATGCCACTTCCTTAAGTACCCTAGGATGTAGATTATCAGGCCCTGGGGATTTATCGGCCTTTAATCCCGTCAAATTCACTAACACCATTTCCCTACAAATACTGATTTCATTCAATTCCTCCCTCTCATTAGACCCTATGTTCCCCAACATCTCTGGGAGGTTATTTGTGTCCTCCTTTGTGAAGACAGAACCAAAGTATGTATTTAATTGGTCTGCCATTTCTTTGTTCCCCAATATAAGTTCCCCTGATTCTGACTGCAAGGGACCTACGCTTGACTTCACCAATCGTTTTCTCTTCACATATCTATAGAAGCTTTTACAGTCAGTTTTTATGTTCCCTGAAAGCATACTCTCATACTCTATTTTCCCCCTCTTAATTAATCCCTTTGTCCTCCTTTGCTGAATCCTAAACTGCGCCCAATCCTCAGGTTTGCTGCTTTTTCTGGCCAAATTATATGTCCTCTCCATGGATTTTATGCTATCCCTAATTTCCCTTGTTAGCCACGGTTGAGTCACCTTTTTTGTTTTATTTTTATGTCAAACAGGGATGCACAAATTCTGTAGTTCATCCATGCGATCGTTAACCGTTTGCCATTGCCTATCCACCATCAACCCTTTAAGTAATGTTCCCCAATCCATCCTAGCCAACTCATGCCTCATACCATCATAGTTTCCTTTATTTAAATTCAGCACCCTAGTCTCTGAGTCAACTACTTCGCTCTCCATCTTAATGAAGAATGCTATCATATTATGATCGCTTCTCCCCAAGGGGCCTCGCACAACAAGATTGCTAATTAATCCTTTCTCAATACATAATACCCAGTCTAAGATTGCCCGATCTCTAATTGGTTCCTCGACATATTAGTCCAGGAAACCATCCTGTACACACTCTAGGAATTCCTCCTCCACAGTATTGTTACTAATTTGGTTAGCCCAATCTATATGTATATTAAAGTCACCCATGATAACTGCTGTGCCCTTATTGCATGCATCTCTAATTTCCCATTTAATGCCATCCCCAACCTCAGCATTACTGTTTGGGGGTCTGTATACAACTCCCACTAATGTTTTTTGCTCCATGGTATTTCTCAGCTCTGCCCATACAGATTCCACATCATCAGAGCTAATATCTTTCCTTACTATTGTGTTAATCTCCTCTTTAACCAGCAAGCGAGACTCCAGGATGGTATGTTGCCTCCCTGGTGCAAGGATCAAAGAAGTCTTGTGGTGGCTGCAGGGCATTCTGGAGGGGGAGGGTGAACAGCCAGTTGTCGTGGTGCATATAGGAACCAACGATATAGGTAAAAAATGGGATGAGGTCCTAAAAGCTAAATATAGGAAGTTAGGAGGTAAATTTAAAAACAGGACCTCAAAGGCAGTAATCTCAGGATTGCTACCAGTGCCACGTGCTAGTCAGAGTAGAAATAGAAGGATATTTCAGATGAATACGTGGCTAGAGGAATGGTGCCAGGGGGAGGGATTCAAATTCCTGGAACATTGGAACCGGTTCTGGGGGAGTTGGGACCAGTTCAAACTGGACGGTTTGCACCTGGGCAGGGCCGGGACCGATGTCCTAGGGGGAGTGTTTGCTAGTGCTCTGGGGGAGGGTTTAAACTAAAATAGCAGGGGGTTGAGAACCTGTGCAGGGGGACAGAGGAAAGGGAAACGAGGATAAAAGCAAAAGATAGGAAGAAGAAAAACAAAAGTGGCAGTCAGAGAAATCAACGGTTTAAATCAAACATGGCAACACTAAATAATAATTCTAATAGGTCTAAGAGCGTTAAAAAAAAAGCCTGAAGGTTTTGTGTCTTAATGCGAGGAGCATTCGTAATAATGTGGATGAATTAGCTGCACAAATAGAGGTAAACGAATATGATTTGATTGGGATTATGGAAACATGGCTCCAGGGTGGCCAAGGCTGGGAACTCAACATCCAGGGGTATTCAATATTCAGGAAAGATAGGCAAAAAGGAAAGGGAGGTGGGGTAGCTTTGCTGCTTAAAGAAGGGATTAACACAATTGTAAGGAAGGATATTAGCTCTGATGATGTGGAATCTGTATGGGTAGAACTGAGAAATACCATGGGGCAGAAAACGTTAGTGGGAGTGGTATATAGACCTCCAAACAGTAATGCGGAGGTTGGGGATGGCATTAAAAGGGAAATTAGAGAAGCATGCAATAAGGGCACAGCCTGAAAGTGAGGAACTGAAATATATCAGTATTTGTAGGGAAATGGTGTTAGGGAAATAGACATAGGCATAGAAGATAGGAGCAGGAGTAGGCCATTCGGCCCCTCGAGCCTGCTCCGCCATTCAATGCGATCATGTCTGATCATCCAAATTCAGTACTCGGTCCCTGCTTTCTCCCCATACCCCTTGATCCCTTTAGCCTTAAGAAATATAGCCAACTCTTTCTTGAATATATTTAATGTATTTGCCTCTACTGCCTTCTGTGGTGGAGAATTCCACAGATTCACCACGCTCTGGGTGAAGAAATTCCTCCTCATTTCTGTCCTAAATGGCCTACCCCTTATCCTTAGACTGTGACCCTTGGTTCTGGACTCCCCGACCATTGGGAACATCCTTCCAGCATCTAGTCTGTCCAGTCCTGTCAGAATTTTATAAATTTCAATGAGATCACCTCTCATTCTTCTAAACTCCAGCGAGTAGAAGCCCAATCGACCCAATCTCTCCTCATACGTCATTCCTGCCATCCCAGGTATCAGCCTGGTGAATCTTCGCTGAACTCCTTCCATGGCAAGAACATCCTTCCTCAGATGAGGCGACCAAAACTGCACACAATACTCAAGATGTGGTCTCACCAAGGCCCTGTATAACTGCAGCAACACATCCTTGTTCCTGTACTCAAACCCTCTCGCTACGAAGGCCAACATGCCATTTGCCTTCTTAACCACCTGCTGCACCTGCATGCTTACCTTCAGCGACTGGTGCACAAGGACACCCAGGTCTCGTTGAACTTCCCCTTCTCCCAATCTATTGCCATTCAGATAATAATCTGCCTTCCTGTTTTTGCCACCAAAGTGGATAACCTCACATTTATGCACGTTATATTGCATCTGCCATGCATTTGCCCAATCACCTAACCTGTCCAAATCATACTGGAGTTTCTCAGCATCCTCCTCACAGCACACATGCCCACCCAGCTTTGTGTCATCTGCAAATTTGGAGATATTACATCTAGTTCCCTTGTCTAGATCATTAATATATATTGTGAATAGCTGCGGTCCAAGGACCGATCCCTGCAGTACCCCTCTAGTCACTGCCTGCCACTCAGAAAAAGACCCGTTTATTCCAACTCTTTGCTTTCTGTCTGCCAACCAGTTCTCTATCCAAGTCAATACCTTGACCCCAATCCCATGTGCCTTAACTTTACACACTGCGGGACCTTATCGAAAGCCTTCTGAAAGTCCAAATACACCACATCCACTGGTTCGCCCTTATCTATTTTACCAGTTACATCCTCAAAAAATTCCAGTAGATTAGTCAAGCACGATTTACCTTTTGTAAATCCATGTTGACTTTGATGGGATTGATGGCCGATAAATCCCCAGCGCCTGATAATCTACATTCTCGGGTACTTAAGGAAGTGGCCCTAGAAATTGTAGATGTATTGCTGATCATCTTCCAACATTCGATGGAATCTGGAACAGTACCCATGGATTGGAGGGTAGCTAATGTTACCCCACTATTCAAAAAAGGTGGTAGAGAGAAAATGGGGAATTACAGACCGGTAAGCCTGACATCGGTGGTGGGGAAAATGCTAGAGTCCATTATAAAAGATGTAATAGCAGAGCACTTGGAAAACAGTGACAGGATCGGACAAAGTCAACATGGATTTACAGGAGTACAGGAACAAGGATGTCTTGCTGCAGTTGTACAGGGTCTTGGTGAGACCACATCTTGAGTATTGTGTGCTGTTTTGGTTGCCTTTTCTGAGGAAGGATATTGTTGCCATGGAAGGAGTTCAGTGAAGATTCACCAGGCTGATACCTGGGATGGCAGGAATGACATATGAGGAGAGACTGGGACGATTGGGCTTGTACTCGCTGGAGTTTAGAAGAATGAGAGGGGATCTCATTGAAACTTATAAAATTCTGGCTGGACTGGACAGACTAGATGCAGGGAGGTTGTTCCCGATGTTCGGGGTGTCCAGAACCAGGGGTCACAGTCTAAGGATAAGGGGTAAGCCTTTTAGGACAGAAATGAGGAGGAATTTCTTCACCCAGAGAGTGGTGAACCTGTGGAATTCTCTACCACAGAAGGGAGTAGAGGCCAAAACATTAAGGCCTAGAAATTGAGTTTTGGCGCAGCCAGGGCTTTAGCGCCGGAAGTTAGTGCCGGAGCTAAGTCGCGCTGGTCGGGCCCAAAATTCACCAATTCTGCGCCCAAACGGCTGCCGGCGCTGCTGAGAGCTGTTTGCGCCTGAAAACTGGCGCTACGCGCTGAATATCGGTGCTATTCCGGCGCTGCGGCGCCCGCTGCGGTGCGGCAGGTTCGGGAAGTGCAGGCCTCCTCCTTCCCTTAAGGAGGAGCTGCCTGCACCCGGCCGCGGCCCGCGAAAATCTTTTTAAAAATGAGCCCGGCACCTCGGACAAGTGCCGGGCTTGCTTCTGTTCCGGGGGGGGGGGAAGTCCGGGGAGGGAGCTGCGGCCAGGCGGCCGGCGGGAAAGCGGCCGGCCGCCGCGGTGCCTTTAATGCGCCGGCGCAAAGTCATGTAAGACTCTGTTGCCAGAGTCTTAGTTGCGGCTGCCACGGGCGAGGCGGCCGCAACTGAATTTCGGCGCTGGGGCCCGTCGGCATGGCAACCGGGACGCTGCGCACACCGATGACGTCATCGGTGCCGGCGCAGCGCTACCAGTCTACCGCGGCGGAAGGGCCCCAGGCAATTTCGGCGCCGGCGCCAATTGCAGCGCTAGGCCCTCTAGCGCCGCAAAATCGGCGCTAAGGGCACTGAATTTCTTGGCCTAAATATATTCAAGAAGGAGTTGGATATATTTCTTATGGCTAAAGGGATCAAGGGGTATGGGGAGAAAGCAGGGACCGGGTACTGAACTTGGATGATCAGCCATGATCGCATTGAATGGCGGAGCAGGCTCGAGGGGCCAAATGGCCTACTCCTGCTCCTATCTTCTATGTTTCTATGTTTCTATGAGCAAACCATCCAGTTTGTACTGGTCCCACCTCCCCCCAACCGGTTCCAATGTCCCAGGAATTTGAATCACTCCCCCTTGCACCATTCCTCTAGCCACGTATTCATCTGAAATATCCTTCTATTTCTACTCTGACTAACACGTGGCACTGGTAGCAATCCTGAGATTACTACCTTTGAGGTCCTATTTTTTAATTTACCTCCTAACTCCCTATATCCAGCTTTTAGGACCTCATCCCATTTTTTACCTATATCGTTGGTTCCTATATGCACCACGACAACTGGCTGTTCACCCTCCCCCTCCAGAATGCCCTGCAGCCACCACAAGACTTCTTTGATCCTTGCACCAGGGAGGCAACATACCATCCTGGAGTCTCGCTTGCGACCGCAGAAACGCCTATCTATTCCCCTTACAATAGAATCCCCTATCACTATAGCTCTCCCACTCTTTTTCCTCCCTCCTGTGCATCAGGACCACCCATGGTGCCAGGAAGTTTGCTGGTGCTGCATTCCCCCGATAAGCCATCTCCCCCAACAATATTCAAAGTGGTATATCTGTTTGAGAGGGGAATGGCCACAGGGGACCCCTGCACTACCTGCCTGCACATACTAGTCTGCCTGGCGGTCACCCATTCACTTCCTGCCTGTGCAGCCTTTACCTGCGGTGTGACCAACTCATTAAACATACTATCCATGATGTCCTCATCATCGTGATTGCTCCAGTATGTATCCATTCGCAGCTTCAGCGCTGCAATGTGGTCTGCCAGTAGCTGCAGCTGGATACACTTCCCGTACACATGGTCGTCAGGGACAAAGGAAGTGTCCCTGATTTCCCACATAGTGCAGGAGGAGCATGCCATGGGGCTGAGCTGTGCTGTCATGGCTTACCCTTTAATTAATTCAAATTAAATTAAATCAAATCAATACCACCAATTACACTACAATTAAATGATATACAATAGAGACCTTACAAACTATAACCACAAAAATTAAGACCTTCTAAACTTTATAAACTATTAACCTTAACTGTCAAACTATAGAGTAGTATAAATACTCACCTGGCCGTACTCACCCAATCAGCTGCTTCCTCTTGCCCGCGTCACTTTTTGAATCATGACATGGCTCTAGAATGCCACCGCCGGTCTGTGAGATGGGTAAGCCTCCCTTAATAAAATTGGTATATATCCAAGTCAGGATTGTGTATGACTTGGAGATGATGGTGTTCCCATGCGCCTGCTGCCCTTGTCCTTCTAGGTGGTAGAGGTCATGGGTTTGGGAGGTTCTGTCGAAGAAGCCTTGGCGAGTTGCTGCAGTGCATCTTGTAGATGGTACACACTACAGCCATGGTACGCCGGTGGTGGAGGGAGTGAATGTTTAAGGTGGTGCCAATCAAGCAGGCTGCTTTGTCCTAGATGGTGTCGAGCTCCTTGAGTGTTGTTGGAACTGCACTCATCCATGCAAGTGGAGAGTATTCCATCCACTCCTGACTTGTGCCTTGTAGATGGCGACTTTGGTGTGTCAAGAGGTTTGTCACTCGCCACAGAATATTCAGACTCTGATCTGCTTTTGTAGCCACAGTATTTATGTGGCTGGTCCAGTTAAGTTTCTGGTCATTGGTGACCCCCAGGATGTTGATGGTGGGGGATTAACATAAGAACATAAGAACATAAGAAATAGGAGCAGGAGTAGGCCAATCGGCCCCTCGAGCCTGCTCCGCCATTCAATAAGATCATGGCTGATCTGATCCTAACCGCCAATCCACTATCGCAGAACCATCTCCTGAATCTAACAGAATTAGACACACGAAATAGGAGCAGGATCAGGCTACATGGCCCCTGGGCCTGCTCCGCTACCCACAGGGCCATGACCGATCTGAACCTAGACTCATGTCCAAATTCCTGCCCGCTCCCCGTAACCCTTAATTCCCTTTACTTCTAGGAAACTGTCTATTTCTGTTTTAAATTTATGTAATGATGTAGCTTCTACAGCTTTTTGGGGCAGCATATTCCATGGACCTACCACCCTCTGAGTGAAGTAGTTCCTCCTCATCTCAGTTTTGAAAGAGCAGCCCCTTATTCTAAGACTATGCCCCCTAGTTCTAGTTTCACCCATCATCGGGAACATCCTCCCCGCATCCACCCGATCCAACCCCTTCACAATCTTATATGTTTCAATAAGATCGCCTCTCATTCTTCTGAACTCCAATGAGTAGAGTCCCAATCTACTCAACCTCTCCTCATATGTTCATCCCCTCATCCCCGGGATTAACCGAGTGAACCTTCTTTGTACTGACACGAGAGCAAGTATGTCTTTTCTTAAGTGATGGTAATCCATTGAATGTCAAGGGGAGGTAGCTAGACTCTCTCTTGTTGAAGATGGTCATTGCCTGGCACTTGTGTGGCGTGAATGTTACTTGGTTTCGAGGCCAGCATGTCAGTTTTGACAGTCAAGTCAAAAACAGAACTGTAGTCTGCTGTTGATTGATAAAGGTTAGTTAGCCTGAATCAATTTATTCCAAGGAAAAGGTCTACATGTTATAAGGTGATAAATTCTTTGAAGTTTTTTTGTGTCTGCACTGTATATATATATATATGAAAAATATACAGTTTTTGCAACTATGTGGCCTGAGTGGAAGCATTCATTTGCAATATTTTATCATGATTATTAATATCCTGATATTTCTTAATGGATCAACAGCAATAGGTTGTAAATTATCATGCTAGATTTCAAACTTACTCACACAAGTGTAGCTTACAGGCTTACCTGATGCCAGAGCTCTTGCTGCTGAATAACAAGTGCTCCGTGCTATAAACTCATTTTCAGGGAGATGAGAACATAAAGAATGCTTCAAAGATAAAAGGCCATCTGTCTTTCTCCAGGATCTAGAGTGAGACTATGAAATGAGCTCATACAGGGCCCTTATAACTATTAGTGAGGAATGCTGCCCTGAGCCAGCATTTTTAACACCAGGTAGATAGTTCTTTGACTCTCCAAATTGCAATTCTTTTTATCTTGGAATCAGGCCTGGAATTCTTCAGCAGATGGTGTGCACTGGTTTGAGCATTACACAATAGTGGGATGTAAAGATTGCAACTAGTCAAGTACTTATAGTAATATCCTATGAGAACTTATTTTTGGTATTGCAGATGAGCAATTGGGTAAATTCAGGCTTAGCTTTGACAGGTCTGTTATTTTTGTCCTCAAAGTCCACTTTAAATTTTATAGCCATAGTGCACAAGATAAAACGGTAGCATGTTTTCTCCCTGAACCTCAGTGAAAGTTTCATCTGAACAAAAGTGCATGTCATTTTGAATTTAGGAACACATTGACTAGATGCACCCAAGATGTTCACCTACGCAAAAGAACTTGGATGTGGGTCGATACGTTCCCTCAATGATCCACTAGAATACTAGGGATCTGGTAAACTCAGTATTGCCTCAAGATCATACCTATCTCTTCACCACCACACAAGGAGATAGCTAGATGCATAACCACTACCACACTAACTATATCTCTCCCCCAGGTTATTAGGGATTTAGTAAATGTACATAAAACATAAAACAAACTGCCTTCAATTTATTTCGATGGCACAAGCCACACAAAATAGCAATTTATCTGTCAACCAGTAAGATAACAGGATAGGATATGCAACGTGATGACAGCAAGTTATCTTTTTAAACAAAGGCAATACAGGAAACTTTGTGCTATCCGGCACCCATGGGACCGAGCTACTGCCGTTTTTTTAAAAGCTCCGGATAGACCAGCGTCAATGTTATCAGGTAGGAGCTTTTCATCGCAGTATCTGATCACAAACACTGTTGCTCAGCAACAGCTTGTAAACACTCGGCCTGTGGCTTGGAAGCGTCTCTGAAGCTGTTGCTAAGATACAGAGACGCTTTCTAGAGCCTGCCGTGTCTGACCACAAACACTGTTGCTCAGCAACAGCTTGTAAACACTCGGCCCAGTAGCTTGGAAGCGTCTCTGAAGCTGTTGCTAAGCGACAAAGACGCTTTTCA
This sequence comes from Somniosus microcephalus, assembly GCF_052327205.1. NCBI lineage: Eukaryota > Metazoa > Chordata > Chondrichthyes > Squaliformes > Somniosidae > Somniosus > Somniosus microcephalus. Next base: position 147,023,134 of record NC_140988.1, on the reverse strand, counting down.
GAGCCTGCCTGTGAAAAGAATGCTAGGAGAAAAAAAAACACCTAACCAAAACGGCTGCTGATTTCTGCCGTTAGATCAAAGTTGCCGGACATTCAACTTCCGGATAGCACAACGTTTCCTGTACTATTTTTAATGGAGAGGTAAATCTACTTAAAAAATATCAGAAATGGCAAGGGTGGAAAAAGACCATTTGACTCATCAAAGCTTAGCTTTCTAGTTTCCATGAAAGCTCATCCATCCAATATGCTAAATCGCTCATTATATTATCCAGCTCAATTTTGAATGTCTCAAGAGCTTTTGCTTCTACTACTGCACCATGCAGATTATTCCACACATTTTGCACTCTTTGAATAAAGAATGGAAGAATTAGACAAACTTTTGGTATTCGGCAAATGAATCCAAACTAGCCGAACTCGGCTTTAGGATTGAATTCACTGGTCATTCTTACTTGGCATATTACAGAGATTGATCTTAATACTTAAGTTCCTACACCTAAGAATTAAGTGCACTATAGCCAAAACCAGATCTTAGTCTTCATATTGAGATGCCTTGAAAGATTGTAGTAATACAAGGTGCCATCATTTTGTAGGACCGTCCTGAGAAAAGGGCCATGAAATTCAGCACCTTAGTGCCAGTAGTTATGGCAGTTTAAAAAAAATGTCGTCCTCATCGCTTCAACTTCCACTGTTCATCATCTTGGTGAGGGCATGGCAGTATGCAGTGTAGGCAGATCGTGACGTCAGTCAGTGTGTAACGCTGATTTGACGCATGACCTGCCATTTATGATGTCGCCACTCCATTCAATGCCCTCTCCTAAACACGCACAGCTAAACATGTGTTCAGCTGCACGCAGGATCCCCCACCAGTGCAATTTAAAGGGATACAACAACTTGCAGGTAAGTTGATTATTTCTCTTGTACTGGCTCTTGCAGAGTTTGTATGAATGCAGGTTTACTGGAAGACATTTCATAAGTTGTTAAAGTGTGCAGGGAGTGCTGCTGGATGTTGGGAAGGCGTTGGCTCCCATTGGAAGGCCTGTGAATACTGAAGAGGACACAAATAACTTCCCAGAAATGCTAGGGAACCAAGGGTCTAGTGAGATGGAGGAATTAAAGGAAATTAGTATTAGTAAAAAAATAGTGCTGCAGAAATTAATGGGACTGAAAGCGGAGAAATCCCCAGGGCCTGATAATCTGCATCCCAGAGTAATAAAATAGGTAGCCATGGAAATAGTGGATGCATTGGCTGTCATCTTCCAAAATTCTATAGATGATGGAACAGTTCCTGCAGATTGGAGGGTGGCAAATGTAACCCCACTATTTAAAAAAGGAGGGAGAGAGAAAACAGGGAACTACATCAGTAGTAGGGAAAATGCTAGAGTCTATTATAAAGGATGTGATAACAGGACATGTAGAAAATATCAACGGATTAGACAAAGTCAACATGGATTTATGAAAGGGAAATCGTGTTTGACAAACCTACTGGTGTATTTGAGGATGTAAGTGGTAGAATAGATAAGGGAGAACCAGTGGATGTGGTGTATTTGGATTTTCAGAAGGCCTTTGATAAAGTCCCACATAAGAGGTTAGTATGCAAAATTAAAGCACATGGGATTGGGGGTAATATACTGGCATGGATTGAAAATTGGTTAACACACAGGAAACAGAGAGTAGGAATAAATGGGTCTTTTTCAGGGTGGCAGGCGGTGACTAGTGGGGTACCGCAGGGATCAGTACTTGGGCCCCAGCTATTCATAATATATATCAATGATTTGGATGAGGGAACCAAATGTAATATTTCCAAGTTTGCTGATGACACAAAACTAGGTGGGATTGTGAGTTGTGAGGAGGATGCAAAGAGGCTTCAAGGCGATTTAGACAAGTTGAGTGAGTGGGCAAATACATGGCAGATGCAGTATAACGTGGATAAATGTGAAGTTATCCACTTCAGTAGGAAAAACAGAAAGGCAGAGTATTATTTAAATGGTGATAGATTGGGAAATGTTGATGTACAGAGGGACTTGGGTGTCCTTGTACACCAGTCACTGAAAGCAAACATGCAGGTGCAGCAAGCAGTTAGGAAGGCAAATGGTATGTTGGCCTTCATTGCAAGAGGATTTGAGTACAGGAGCAAGGATGTCTTACTACAGTTATACAGGGCTTTGGTGAGACCACACCTGGAGTACTGTGTGCAGTTTTGGCCTCCTTACCTAAGAAAGGATATACTTGCCATAGAGGGAGTGCAGCGAAGGTTCACCAGACTGATCCCTGGGATGGCAGGACTGTCGTATGAGGAGAGATTGGGTCGACTAGGCCTGTATTCACTAGAGTTTAGAAGAATGAGAGGGGATCTCATTGAAACGTATACAATTCTGACAGGGCTAGACAGACTGGATGCAGGGAGGATGTCTCCCATGGCTGGGGGGTCTAGAACAAGGGGTCACAGTCTCAGGATATGGGGTAGGACATTTAGGACTGAGATGAGGAGAAATTTCTTCACTCAGAGGGTGGTGAACCTGTGGAATTCTCTACCACAGAAGGCTGTGGAGGCCAAGTCACTGAATATATTTAAGAAGGAGATAGATAGATTTCTAGACACAAAAGGCATCAATGGTATGGGGAGAGAGCGGGAATATGGTATTGAGATAGAGGATCAGCCATGATGATATTGAATGGTGGAGCTGGCTCAAAGGGCCGAATGGCCTAGTGCTGCTCCTATTTTTCTATGTTTCTATGCTTCTACACCACTTGCTCCCAGTCATGGGGGCTCAAGTTGCAGTCCCCCTCATGCTGCAGTATGACAGGGAGGTGGAACAGAGGCAGCAAAGAAGTGCAGAGGGAGGATGAAGTGGGGGAGGAGGGCTCTCAGCAGGAGGTCTTACCCACCTAGGGCCTTCAGGGAGCACTTCTGCTACCTGCACCTAAACCAGGAGCAGTGTGTTCGGTGGCTCCGCATCACCAAAGAGGTGGTCACAGAACGCTGCCACCTCTTGGAACCAGACCTGTAGCCTCACAGCAGGGTGACAACAGCTCTGCCAGTGGCCTTCAAGGTGACCGTGCCCCTGAATTTTTTCACCAGCGGATCCTTCCAGGCTGGAACAGGCGACATCATAAACACCTCGCAGTTCGCCATCCATTGCAGCACCTGGAAGGTCAGAGAGGCTCTGTACTCTAGGAGCGGGGACTTCATTTTCTCTCTAAACAGAGAGAAGCAGGAGGAATGTGCACGTGCCTTTGCCAGGGTATCAGGCTTCCACATGGCGCAGGGTGCCGTCGACTGCACACAAGGCTTTGCAGACGCCGCATCTCAATTGTGAGATGTTCCATAACCGCAAGGAGTACCACTCACTTACTGTGCAGTAATGATGGTGAATGTCCAGTAGCCTGGCAGCAGTCATGATGCCTTCATTCTGCGCCAGTCCGCTGTGTCAGCAAGCTTCCAGCCACCACGTTGAACCCGAGGGTGGCTGCTAGGTGACAAGGGCCATCCGCTCTACACCTGGCTGATGATTCCCCTCCGCAACCCCACCACTCGTGGCCAGCACTCATATAATGACAGCCATGCTGACACTAGGAACATCATCAAGCAGACCATCGGGGTGCTCAAGCAACGATTCCGCTGCCTTCAACACTCGGAAAGAGCCCTCTAGTACTCACTGGAGTGGATGCCCTAATTCTTGGTGGTTTGCTGTTTCATCCACAACTTGGCCATCATAAGGGCGCAGTCTTTGACACCACAGGTGTAATGATCAGTAACCTGTCATTCTGGAATGGTACACTAGGTGGTGCTGTATGTATCTAAGAGTGGGCTACCCACGATGCACTAGGCTACCCACAAGGCAGCAGTCAAGATGGAGGCCTCTACAGATACTGTACCTGGTCCACATCTGCTCAATAAAGTGTCTAGCAAAAGCTAGCTGTTCTTAATAAAAAACGACTAGTTATTAATGAACATAACATGGTACCAGGATTGGTAAGATCTGCTGAATATTGTGCAATGCGACATGGAGAATTTGAAGCCACCAGAGTGTTTGAAACTCACAGGAAATGTCGACTACAATTGGCAGACTTTTAAACAACAACTCGAACTCTACATTGCTGCCATCGGGTACAGTACGAAGCCAGATGCAAGGAAAATAGCATTGCTGCTCACGGTTGCAGGCCCACAGGCGATAGAGGTATTTAATACATTTGTATTTAATCCAGAGGAGAACAGAGAAAATTTAGACAATGTGCTAAAGAAATTTGATACACATTGTTCTCCCAAAAAGAATGAGACCTATGAAAGATACGTGTTCTGTTCAAGGACACAGCAGCAAAATGAGACTTTTGATAGCTTTGTGACTGATCTGAAACTGAAAGCACAGACATGTAATTTCTCTGAGCTGAAAGCATCTATGATTCGTGACCAAATTGTGTTTGGTATTCATGATAAAAAGGTCAGGGAACGTCTGTTGAGAGAAACCAAACTAACATTGGAAAATGCTGTGAAAATATGCCAAGCCAGCGAGCTAGCTCGAAAGCATGCAAAGACTTTCAGTGAAATCAATAATGATGCGATTGTAGTCAGTGCTGCTGTCGGTGCTGTGTCCTACAAAGGAAAGAAAAGTGGGCAGAACAGAAATGAAAAGCAATCGGAGGATGAAATTTTTAATTGTAAACGCTGTGGTTACAAACACCAGTTAAAACAATGCCCAGCATTTGGAAAAATGTGCACAAAATGTCATGGAAAGAATCACTTTGCCAGACAATGCTTTTCAAAAGTAAAAACAAAGAAAGGGCAACAAGTCCGAGTTAATGTGATTGAGGACACTGATTTAAGTGAGACTTTTTTGTAGGAATGGTGTCATGTGACAATATAGAAAAGGATACAGAAAATGTGCAGCTCTCAGGAATAAACAACGCTGAACATAACAGCAATGCAGTAAAAGAGGACAAATGGATGATCCTACTGCAGGTAAATGGAGCATTAGTTACATTAAAACTAGACACTGGGGCAAAAGCAAACTTAATCAGTATGAGTGACATTAAAAACATGAAAGAAAAGCCCAAAATACAGAAAAAGTCAGTACTACTGAAGAGCTATAATGGACAGAAAATAGATAGCTTAGATGTATGCAGACTTAAAGTGACAGTCAAAGACAAAGTACATCATCTCATGTTTTCTGTTGTGGCTGAAGGGCTTGATTCACTACTGGGTGACAAAGCTTGTGAGGACTTAGAACTGGTCAAGAGAGTCTACCATATAAACGGTGCCATAGGCAGACCAGATGACTCGGTGGATTCTGTAGTGAATAATTTCCAGGATGTGTTCAAAGGATTTGGAGTTCTACCATTCACTTACAAGATCCAGCTAAAGGAGGATGCTCAGCCAGTGGTACATGCTCCACGAAGAGTTCCAGCACCCCTGCGTGACCGGCTCAAGAATGAACTGGACAGAATGACCACACTAGGAGTCATCAGGAAAGCCAAAGAGCCAACAGACTGGGTTAACTCCATGGTATGTGTAAAGAAAAAGAACAATGATCTAAGAATATGCATGGATCCAAAGGACTTAAATGCAAACATAAAACGTGAACACTACCAGATTCCCAAGCGAGAAGAAATCACCAGTGAAATGTCAGGTGCCAGATACTTTACAAAGCTCGATGCCTCACAAGGATTTTGGCAACTAAAACTGGATGAAGAGAGCACCAAATACTGTACCTTCAACACACCATTTGGCACGTATTGTTTCCTCAGAATGCCTTTCGGGATAATATCTGCATCTGAAATCTTTCATAGAGTGATGGAACACATAATTGAAGGTCTGGAAGGAGTTCGGGTCTATGTTGATGACATCATCATCTGGGGCTCCACACTGAAAGAACACAATGAGAGACTGACTAAAGTGCTACAGAGCATATGCCGGAATGGACTGAAGCTGAACAAAGCCAAGTGTCAGTTTGGTGTCCAGGAAGTCACTTTCCTAGGAGATAATCTATCTGGTAAAGGAATAGAGCCAGATATGGAAAAAGTAAACGCCATACTCAAAATGCCCCGACCCACTGACAAAAAAGGAGTGCTACGCATCATGGGGATGATAAACTTCATTGGAAAGTTCATTCCTAACTTGTCAGCCAAGACAGCCTGTCTGCGAGACCGGCTACGTAAAACAAATGAGTTCGCATGGACAGAAAGACATGAACAAGAGTGGATAAACCTCAAAACAGTGCTGACAACCACACCTGTACTCACCTTCTTTGACCCAACAAAAAGAATCAAAGTGTCAACGGATGCATCAAAAGATGGCCTAGGTGCGGTCTTGCTACAAGCAGAGGGTGAAGATTGGAAGCCTGTTGCCTATGCCTCCAGGTCTATGACTGATACTGAGTGTCGATACGCCCAGATTGAAAAGGAATGTCTAGGCTTGGTAGTTGGACTAGAAAGGTTTCATGGCTACATATATGGACTTCCCACCTTCACAGTTGAGACAGACCACAGCCCACTGGTTGCCATCATAAAAAAGAACCTGAATGAGATGTCTCCAAGGATTCAACGACTCATGATGAAGCTGCAAGATATGACTTTGAACTGATCTACACACAAGGCAAATACATAGTGTTAGCAGATGCACTATCCCGAGCACCCACAATGAGTCATGTGAGCTCTACTGAAGAAGACGTGGATGTTCATGTGAGTATGGTCACTGCTGCACAGCCCGTGTCAGACACAAAATCAAAGCAAATAGCAGAAGAAACAGTAAAAGATACAGTATTACAAACAATAATAGAGAACATTCATCATGGTTGGCCAAAAGATTCCTGTCCAAAATATTTTCACATAAGGTCAGAATTGAGTGTCGCAAGTGGACTATTACTAAAACAGAACAGAATAGTCATTCCACAGGCTGTACGTCAAGACATGCTCAAAAGGATTCATGAGGGACACCTCGGAATTGAAAAATGCAAAAGGAGAGCAAGAGACACTGTTTATTGGCCTGGCATAAATAAGGACATTGAGAACATGATAGGCAAATGTGAGACATGTCAGAAACACCAAAACAAACAAGCAAAGGAACCAATGATAGTAGCTGACATACCAACAGCACCATGGCAAAAGGTTGGTATGGACCTTTTTCATTTAAATGGTAAAGACTATCTAATAGTGATTGACTACTATTCTAACTATCCTGAGATGGCGCTGCTCTCAAGCACCACAGCAAGCAGTGTCATAATGCATGTGAAATCCATCTTCGCCAGACATGGAATTCCCAGGATTGCCGTTAGCGACAATGGTCCGTGCTTCAACTGTAAGGAGTGGCAACAGTTTGCAGCACATTATGACTTTCAATACATCACATCCAGTCCTTTGTATGCTCAGTCGAATGGTAAGGCAGAGAAAGGTGTTCAAGTTCTCAAGCAGCTACTGAAGAAAGCGACAGAAAGCAAGTCTGATCCTTATCTCGCCCTGCTGAGCTACCAAGCCTCACCTTTAGACTCTGGTTCTTCACCTGCTGAACTCCTAATGGGTCGCAAGTTGCGTACCACGCTACCCTGCTGTGCAAAAGAAAAGCAGAGTAAGGAACTGAGAGACTTCAACTGTTAAAGCTGAAACAGAAATCATACTATGACAAGTCATCCAAAACTCTGAAACCATTGATAAGGGATGATGTTGTCAGGATTGAGGATCCAGATGCATGGAACAGGAAAGCTACAGTTCTTGAGGAAGTAGGACCAAGGTCATACACTGTTAGAACTGAGGAAGGACAGATTCTCAGGATGAACCGGCGTTCCCTCCTAAAAACACAAGAGACTATCAAAGAGCAAATCGATGACAATGCCGCAACTGAATCTTGTCACTCACCACCGGAACAATCTAACACAAATACACATACAGGCTCTCATGAAAACACATCAGACTTACCTGTGCTGAGAAGATCCACACGTGAAGTAAAAAAGCCTGATAGACTTAATCTTTGAGTACAAAGAAAACTACATTGAAAATGTATTGACTGTTGAAGATGTTTATGTTGTTATTGATTGATATTGATTGATACTGATTTTGTTTAGCCTCAAAGAAAGGGGGATGTAATGATCAGTAACCTGTCATTCTGGAATGGTACACTAGGTGGTGCTGTATGTATATAAGAGTGGGCTACCCACAACGCACTAGGCTACCCACAAGGCAGCAGTCAAGATGGAGGCCTCTACAGATACTGTACCTAGTCCACATGTGCTCAATAAAGTGTCTAGCAAAAGCTAGCTGTTCTTAATAAAAAACGACTAGTTATTAATGAACATAACAACAGGTACTGCGACCAGCTCAGGAGGAGTTGGAGGAGGAAGAGGATGAGGAAGAGGACAAGGAGGAGGATACAGGGAGGAGGCAGCCTGCAAATCCACCTTCCATACGGCCTGTCCCTCAGTGCATCATCAGACTCCGCTTCCCCTGAATGAAACCACAGATCCCCATTGCTCAACACTTCTCCACCTTACCATCCCTCTGTCACAGACCATCACAGCGTCCTCTTGGCCACAATGCTGAAATGAAAGCCACCACAAAATAAACATTCCAAACCTAATATATAAATGATTCAATCTAACACTACATAACAAAGTCAACTAATCACCCTTGTACATTCTCTTAGTGCCTTTCTCCCATGTGCTTTTGCCTGTCCTAGTGCTCCTATGACATGCTACCCCAGTGGCTGCAGCATGGCTGGTGGAAGGCTGTTGACTTTCAGTGGGGTAAACTGCAGATGGCCTTGCAGGATGTCCTTGAGCAGCTTTGGGCCTAGATGCCTCCGGCTGTAGATGGCACCACCTCAGTATGGGCGGCAGCATTCTGAACTGCCTGGATGACAGGCAACAGCAAGGATACTGGCAGAGTGGCCGTGGTGGAAGTACGAATGCCGTCATCCTGAGAGAGGACAGCAGGTTCGTGCTGCACGGAGCCACTGGCACTCCCCCGGGTCGACGCCTCAGCAATCCTAGTAATCTGTTGTAGGACAGGTTACTGGACTGCTGTGACACTCTGCAAGCTCCTTTCCACACTGCTATGATGGCAGCAGTCTGAGCTTGCATGGCAGCAAGCTGAGCCTGCATGACAAAAGTCTGTGTTTCTACTGCAGTACACAGACATTGTGTGGCTTCTAGTGTGCTGCAATGGAAGCTGAGACATCTCCCATCAGACCCTGCATCATGGTTGGGTCCACAAATGCTCCAATGGTGTTGCCCATCACTTCCATCCTGGAAATCATGGGCTCCGAGCTCTGCACAAAACCCTGTGCAAGGTTGGAGCCGGACTCCTCCATGCTCCTTGACAGTCGCAACAGGCTGTCTGGCAGGCCTCCCAATGCAACAATCATTTGTGCTTGCATGCCCATCACCCTTCTTCTGAAGGCCGCCCCATCGAAGTGCTCATCTGAGTCCTTTGCAGCAGAACTCGTGTGCGACCTCACCCTCTGAGAAGCTGTCACCTGCGCTACCCTTTCCCCCTGCCCTGGCTGCAGAACCTGAAAGGAGTCGGCATCTGAGGAGGCAGACACAAATCTGCCGAATTCCAAAAGAACAGCAAAAGCAAGGAGTGTCACAGGACTGCAGGTAGGTGGGTGAGTATTAGTGTTTTATTCTCTCTAACGTAACTAGATAAACTAATTAATATAACTATAAATAATCGTGTGAATAAAGACTTCAAGAGAGCGAGAGAAGCGGCCGGAGATAAAGGCAGGCTCAACTTTTAAGGCTCTTAGGGGGTGAAATTCCCCTAGAGGGCCGTTTGGGGCGCTAAGTAAAAAATGTTTGGAAAATTAGGCGCTAACCTTTTCAAACATTAGTTAAATTCCCATTTTTTCTTCCAAGAGGGAAGTGGAGCGCTAAATCAAGCACTCCCCTTGCCTCTTGGAGTGCAAGAGGCGGCGAAGTGCTCAGCAGCACCACAACTGGCCAAGCTTGGCGCTGCCTTGCTGCAGGGGCTCTTCCCTGCATTAAAGGGAAGGGCCCCACGCTGCAAGCTCTGCAGGTTTATTTTTAGATATGTGGGCCACTGGGGAGCAGGAGTGCTGCAAGATCAGCCCGGCACTCATGCAGAGTGCTGGGCTGATCGATCGCGGCATGGTGGCCGAAAATAAATATTTTAAAAATCAGCAGATTTTTTTGGCCAACCGCCCACTGCGTCTTTGAGTTGCACCCGACGAGCGGTAGGCCTCAGTGTTCACGACCCCTGCAGGTAGTCGGTAACACCGCCTAGCGCTGCTGCACGGCACGATTGCAAATTCTTCTTCCGAGGCGCTACCGGGACGCTGTGCCAGGAGATGATGTCATGATCTCCGGGTGCAGAAGATTGGGGCGCTACCCATCAGCACCGCCACTAACCTCCTGCAGAATTTTGCGGGAGGTGCGGTTAACGTCTCGGGGCGGGGGGGCGTGGCGTCAAGCCATTCGTGCCCGGTTAACGCCTCCCACCGGAGGCACAAATGAAGGGAAATTCGCCCCCCAAGTTCTAAGTTTATTTCTGTAAGTTAGTTAATAGCCTATTAAATAGAGACATGGCAGGGCACCTCAGTCCCATGGAATGCACATCCTGTGCCATGTAGGAAATCCAGCATGCTTCCCATGTCCTGGACAACCATGTGTGCAGGAAGTATCGTCGACTGGAGGAGCTCAAGCTCCGGGTTTCGGAGCTTGAGCAACAGCTGGCATCACTGCGGTGCATCCATGAGGCTGAGAGCTACATGGATAGCATGTTTTAGGAGGTGGTCACCCCGCAGCGTAAGAGTGTGCAGGCAGAGAGGAAATGGGAGACTGTCAGACAGACAAGGAGGACCAAGCACGTAGTGCAGGAGTCCCCTGAGTGCATCTTGCTCTCCAACTATTAAATACTGGTGAGGGCGATGGTTCCTCTGGGGAGTACAGCCAGAGCCAAGTCCACAGCACCACGGGTGGCTCAGCTGTACAGGGCGGGGGGGAGGAGGAAGATTGTGACGGCAATAGTGGTAGGGGATTCGATAGTTAGGGGAACAGACAGGCGTTTCTGCGGCCGCTGACATGATTCCAAGATGGTAGGTTGCCTCCCTGGTGCCAGGGTCAAAGATGACACTGAGCAGCTGCAGAACATTCTGAGGGGGAAGGGTGAACAGCCAAAGGTCGTGGTCCATATCGGTACCAACGACATAGGTAGAAAGAGGGATGAGGTCCTGCAGACAGATTTTAGGCAGCTAGGAAAGAGAATAGTAAAGCAGGACCTCAAAGGTAGTAATCTCTGGATTACTCCCAGTGCCACGCGCAAGTGAGTATAGAAATTGGAGGATAGAGCAGATGAATGCGTGGCTGGAGAGATGGTGCATGAGGGAGGGCTTCAGATTCCTCAGGCATTGGGGCCAGTTCTGGGGGAGGTAGCACCTGTACAGGCCAGACGGGCTGCACCTCAACAGAGCCTGTACCAATATCCTCGTGGGGAGGTTTGCTAGTGCTGTTGGGGAGGGTTTAAACTAAGTTGGCAGGGGAATAGGCACTAGGATGTAGCATCAGACAGGAGAAACAAAGGGCACAAAGGATTGGGAGAGATGGATAGCACTAAAGTAATAAATAGTAAGGAATTAGGTGGGGTCAGACTAAGAGAGAATACAGGATGGTCTAAGATAGGCTTACAGTGTATGTATGTGAACGCACAAAGCTTATTAAACAAGGTTGGTGAGCTGCAGGTGCAAACAGCCACATGGGAATATGATATCGGGGCAATAACGGACACCTGGCTCAAAAAAGGGCAAGATTGGATGTTAAATATTCCTGGATATAAGGTGTTCAGGAAAAATAGGGAAGGAAAGACAGGAGGTTGTGTGGCACTATTGGTTAAGGAGAATGTTACAGTGCTGGAGAGAGACGATGTCCTGGAGGGGTCAAGGACCGAATCTATATGGCTAGAGTTAAGAAATAATAGAGGTGCCATTACACTACTAGACGTATTCTATAGGCCATCAACTAGTAGGTAAAATATGGAGGAACAAATTTGCCGAGAAATTACAGAGGGATGCAAGAACTATAGAATAGTGATAATGGGGGACTTTAATTATCCTAATATAGACTGGGATAGTAATAGTGTAAAGGGCAGAGAGGGGGAAGAATTTCTGAAGTGTGTTCAGGAGAACTTTCTGGACCAGTATGTTTCCGGCCCAACGAGGAAGGAGGCATTGCTGGATCTGGTTCTGTGGAATGAGGTAGGTCAAGTGGAGCAAGTGTCAGTAGGGGAACATTTAGGGAACAGTGATCATAGTATCATAAGGTATAGATTAGCTATGGAAAAGGACAGGGAGCAATCTAGAGTAAAAAATACTTAATTGGAGGAAGGCCAATTTCAGTGGGATGAGAAAGGATCTTGCCAGGGTAAATTGGAATCAAAGATTGGCAGGCAAAACTGTAATGGAACAATGGGCTGCCTTTAGAGAGGAAATAGTTCAGGTACAGTCGAGGTACATTCCCACTAGGGGGAAATGTAGGGCAACTAAAGTCAGAGCTCCCTGGATGACGAAAGAGATAGAGAGTAAGATGAAGCAGAAAAAGATGGTGTATGACAGATGTCAGGTCGAGAATACATCTGAGAATCAGGCTAAATATAGAAAGGTCAGAGGAGAAGTGAAAAAGCAAATAAGAGGGGCAAAGAGAAGGTATGAGAATAGAATGGCACCTAACATAAAAGGCAATCCAAAAATCTTCTATAGGCATATAAATAGTAAACGAGTAGTAAGAGGAGGGGTGGGGCCAATTAGGGACCAAAAAGGAGACCTATGCATGGAGGCAGAGGGTATGGCTGTGGTGCTAAATGAATACTTTGCACCTGTCTTCACCAAGGAAGAAGATGCTGCCATAGACATAGTGAAGGAGGAGGTAGAAGAGATACTGGATGGGTTAAAAATTGATAAAGAGGATGTACTAGAAAGGCTGGCTGTACTTAAAGTAGATAAGTCACCAGGACCAGATGGGATGCATCCTAGGATGCTGAGGGAAGTGAAGGAAGAAATCGCGGCGATACTGGTCATAATCTTCCAATCCTCCTTAGAAACGGGGGTGGTGCCAGAGGACTGAAGAATTGCAAATGTTACACCCTTGTTCAAAAAAGGGTGTAAAAATAAACCCAGCAACTACAAGCCAGTCAGTTTAACCTCGGTAGTGGGGAAGCTTTTAGAAACAATAATCAAATTACAGTCACTTGGACAAGTGTGGATTAATTAAGGAAAGCCAGCACGGATTTATTAAAGGCAAATCGTGTTTAACCAACTTGATCGAGTTTTTTGATGAGGTAACAGAGAGGATTGATGAGGGCAATGCAGTTGATGTGGTGTACATGGATTTGCAAAAGGCACTCGACAAAGTGCCACATAATAGGCTAGCCAGCAAAGTTGAAGTCCATGGAATAAAAGGGACAGTGGCAGTGTGGATACAAAATTGGCTAAGTGACAGGAAATAGAGAGTAGTGGTGAATGGTTGTTTTCAGACTGGAGGAAGGTATACATAGAAACATAGAAGATAGGAGCAGGAGTAGGCCATTCGGTCCTTCGAGCCTGCTCCGCCATTCAACGAGATCATGGCTGATCATCCAAACTCTAGCACCCGGTCCCTACACCGACAGCCATCCCACCCAAGCCCTATCCCTGTAACCCCGTAACCCCACGTATTTAATCCCCCCTAACACTAAGGGCCAATTTTTATCATGGCCAATCAACCTAACCCGCACATCTTTGGACTGTGGGAGGAAACCGGAGCACCCGGAGAAAACCCACGCAAACACGGGAAGAATGTGCAAACTCCACACAGACAGTCACCCGAGGCCGGATTTGAACCCGGGTTCCTGGCGCTGTGAGGCAACAGTGCTAACCACTATGCCACCGTGCTGCCATACAGTGGTGTTCCCCAAGGGTCGGTTCTAGGACCACTGCTTTTCTTGATATATATTAATGACTTGGATGTGGGTGTACAGGGCACAATTTCAAAAATTGCAGATGACACAAAACTTGGAAGCATAGGGAACAGTGAGGAAGATAGTGATAGACTTCAAGAGGATACAGACAGGCTGGTAGAATTGGCGAACACGGGGCAGATGAAATTTAACGCAAAAAAGACCGAAGTGATACATTTTGGTAGAAAGAATGAGAAGAGGAAATATAAACTAAAGAGTACAATCCTAAAGGGGGTGCATGAACAAAGAGACCTAAGGGTGTATACAGTATGCACAAATCGTTGAAGGTGGCAGGGCAGGTTGAAAAAGCATTTAAAAAAGCTTACAGGATCCTGGGCTTCATGAATAGAGGTATAGAGTACAAAAGCATGGAAATTATGATGAACCTGTATAAAACAGTGGTTCGGCATCAACTGGAGTATTGTGTCCAATTCTGGGCACCGCACTTTAGAAAGGATGTGAAGGCCTTAGAGAGGGTGCAGAAAAGATTTACGAGAATGATTCCAGGGATGAGGGACTTTAGTTACGTGAATAGACTGGAGAAGCTGGGGTTGTTCTCCTTAGAGCAGAGAAGAGTGTGAGGATATTTGATAGAGGTGTTCAAAATCATGAGGGATCTAGACAGAGTAGATAGAGAGAAACTGTTCCCATTGGCAGAGGGGTCGAGAACCAGAGGATTTAAGGTGATTGGCAAAAGAACCAAAAGCGACATAAGAAAAAACTTTTTTACGCAGCGAGTGATTAGGATCTGGAATGCACTGCCTGAAAGGGTGGTGGAGGCAGACTCAATCACGGCTTTCAAAAGGGAGTTGGATAAGTACTTTTAGGAAATAAATTTGCAGGACTACGGGGAAAGGGCAGGAGAGTGGGACTAGCTTAAGTGCTCTTGCAGAGAGCTGGCACGGGCTTCTTCTGTGCTGTGCCCAGTGACTCACCATGTGCAGATCACACCTCAATACACCCTCTAAAGTGCGCGCAGTGCCAGTTTCTGAGTTGGTGCCTGCGAGTGTCAGATTGAGCGATGGTGACTCCTCTTTTCCACCACACTCCTCTTGTTTTTCCTGCCCTGGGTGGGAAACTTGGTTTTTGGTTATCTGAAAGGAGAAAGGCACAAGGGTAGGGTTGCGGTGAGGGGAGATGGGATAACAAGATGTGCATGCTTACACCATCAGCAGCTTGTCAATGAGAAGAGATTGTGGGATAAGGAGGAAGTGGGATGGAAGAAGGAGGATTAGGTATGAGCATACTGTCATCATCTGTGCTTTCAGCCTCGCCAATTGCCATGGCTTCAGTGAAGGCCCCTCCAATCATATCTATCAGTCTCCTCCAGCTGGGTCAGGATATGCAGCCATGCCTGTCGCCCACCGGTTAGCTGCTCAAGTCTCCTGTTATACGCCACATTGGCCTGCAAGAGAAAGGAATGTTTGTCATTGAGTGCGGTGCAATGTGTTTGGGTGATCCACCTGTCACGATTGAATAACTGGCAGTGTGTGCAAGGTGTGCGATGTGGGTGTGAGACTTGCAGCAGTGGTGTGTGAGGGTGAGGTGAAATTATGATTGTGAAGTATGAGTCGTAATTAATAGAGATTGCTGGTAAATGAGTGATGGAGGTGTGGTGCATTGACCAATGTGTGAGGCTAGTGGTGCAGTTGGTGGGATATGGCATTTGAAGATCCATTCACTGACCTTGGCCACTCGTGTGAAGTCATTAAACTTCTTTCGGCACTGGATCCAGTTCCTCAGGGCAAGACTACTGGCAGTGACCGCTTCAGCTATCTGCTACCACTGCCTTGTTACAGTGAGTCTGTAGGACCTCCTAGCCCCCTGCGGGTAAAGGACCCGTCTCTTCCATTTACCCCCCTGCACAAAGGCCTCCAGTGCTGCATCTGAGAACCTAAGTGCCCTTCTCTGCCCTGTTGAGCCACAGCTACCTACATTTGCCTTGACAACAATTACAATGAGGTGCTGAATTCAGAAAGCACCTCCCCTTAAAGAAGTGCAGACTGCGTTTCAAACTGGAGGCTAGGTTTAAATAGAGATCACTTCCTGAATGCATCAACCATGTTAATTAGCAGGTAGCATGAATGTCACATGCTGCCTGCATTACTTTCAATGGGTGTGGGCAGATCGCACATCGCGATCCCCTTGCCTGTTTTCGGGCCTTATCGAATTTTTAGCCCAAGCACTTTTAAAATTTATTAAGGGTAATTTTTACCTTAACCACTTGGGTGGTAAACTAGTAGAGGAGGTTGCCTGCCTGTTATAGAAAGCGCCTGATTTTTTTTTGCATTGAAATCAATGGAAATTATAATTGTGTAGGTTCTACAATGGGCAGACAATTTGCTCCGCTAATTTACTGCCCAAGCGGTGAAGGTAAAAATTACCTCCCTTGGTCAGTCCTGAAATTACAGGCCCAGCTTCGGGAATGGTCAGGCCCAAGAACAGGGCATAGGCGCGACAGTGTTGATAGTGATGGTGAGTGGCTGAGAAGTAGAAGCGTCAGGCAGCAGTCAAGAGAGACCACAGAAAAGTCAATTCTCAAGGGGTTGTCAAGATGTTTTTAGATGAGGAGATGGCCAGAGGTACCATAGGGAAACAAAACCCAATTAATTACATAAAATTACATAGAATCTATAGTCAGAAACAGGCCATTTGATCCAAATGGTCCATGCCAAATTGGGGATTATAGTTAATAATGTGGAGGACTGGACCAAAATATAGGAAAACATAACTAAGCTTGCAGATTGGGCCAACAAATGAAATTCCACATAACAAGGTGTGAGGTGAAATAACAACAGAAAATGCTGGAAAAACTCAGCAGGCCAGACAACATCCGTGGAGAGAAATTAGAGTCGACGTTTCGGGTCTAACCCTTTCTCAAAACTGGAAAGGAAATGAAATAGATCGAAAGGGAGGACTGGGAGAGAACAAAAGAAGTGAAGAGACATTAAGAGGTATTCAAAACGAGACGAGATGGTGATGGGACTAGTGGAGACAAAAGACGGCTCAGATTAGGTGTGAAATGTTCTGGCAGAATGAGACAGCTGCCATGTGGGAGAGAAAAAAAAGGGGTGGGGGGAAAGGGCCAAAACAAAGATGTGGATAAAATATAAGCAAAAATGTAATGGGGGCCGAGGTTATGATCTGAAATTGTTGAACTCAATGTTGAGTCCAGAAGGCTGCAAAGTGCCTAATCGAAAGATGAGGTGCTGTTCCTCGAGTTTACATTGAGCTTCCGTGGAACAATGCAAGAGGCCAAGGACAGTGAGGTCTGAGTGGGAATGGGGCGGTGAATTAAAATGACAGGCGACTGGAAGCTCGGGGTCACCCTTACGGACTGAACGGAGGTGTTCTGCATAAGGTCACCCAATCTGCGTTTGGTCTCCCCAATGTAGAGGAGACCGCATCGTGAGCAGCGAATACAGTATACTAGATTGCAAGAAGTACAAGTAAATCGCTGTTTCACCTGGAAGGGGTGTTTGGGGCCCTGGACAGTGGGAAGGGGGGAGGTTTAGGGGCAGGTGTTACATCTCCTGCGCTTGCACGGGAAGGTGCCAGGCGAAGGGGAAGGGGTGCTGGGGGTGATAGAGGAGTGGACTAGGGTGTCTCAGAGGGAGCGGTCCCTACGGAATGCTGAAAGGGGAGGGGAGGGGAAGATGCGTTTGGTGGTGGGATCACTTTGGAGGTAGCGGAAATGGTGGACGATGATCCGTTGAATGTGAAGGCTGGTGGGGTGAAAGGTGAGGACAAGGGGAACCCTATCGTGGTTCCAAGAGGGAGGGGCAGGGGTGAGGGCAGAAGTGCGGGAGATAGAATGGACACGGTCGAGGGCCGTGTCAACCATGGTAGAGGGGAATCCTCAGTTGAGGAAAAAGGAAGACATGTCGGAAGCACTGGTGTGGAAGGTGGCATCGTCGGAGCAGATGTGGCGGAGATGGAGAAACTGGGAGAATGGAATAGAGTCCTTACAGGAGGCGGGGTGGGAGGAAGTGTAGACCAGGTAGCTGTGGGAGTCAGTGGGCTTATAGTGAATATTGGTCAATAGCCTATCCCCAGAGATGGAGACGGAGAAGTCGAGGAAGGGAAGGGAAGAGTCAGAGATGGACCATGTGAAGGTGAGGGAAGGGTGGAAATTGGAGGCAAAGTGAATGAAATTGTCTATTTCAGGGCGAGAGCTGGAAACGGCACTGATACAGTCATCAATGTATCGGAAAAAGAGGTGAGGGAGGGGACCTGAGTAGGACTGGAACAAAGAGTGTTCCACATATCCCACGAAAAGGCAGGCATAGCTAGGACCCATGCGGGTACCCATAGCAACACCTTTGATTTGGAAGAAATGAGTGGAGTTAAAGGAGAAGTTGTTCAATGTGAGAACAAGTTCAGCCAGGCGGAAGAGGGTAGTGGTGGATGGGGACTGGTCGGGCCTCTGTTCAAGGAAGAAGCGGAGCGTCCTCAGGCCATCCTGGTGGGGGATGGAGGTGTAGAGGGATTGTACGTCCATGGTGAAAAGGAAGCGGTTGGGGCGAGGAAACTGGAAACTGTTAAAGTGGCGGAGGGCGTCCGAAGAGTCGCGGATGTAGGTGGGAAGAGACTGGACAAGGGGAGAAAAGATAGAGTCGAGATAGGAATAAATAAGTTCCGTGGGGCAAGAACAGGCTGAAACGATGGGTCTACCAGGGCAGTCCTGTTTGTGGATCTTGGGAAGGAGGTAGAAGCGGGCTGTGTGCGGTTGGGGAACTATGAGGTTGGTGGCCGCAGGGGGAAGATCTCCAGAGGAGATGAGGTCAGTGACAGTCTTGGAAACGGTGGTTTGATGTTCGGTAGTGGGGTCATGGTCCAGGTGGAGGTAGGAGGAGGTGTCGGAGAGTTGGCGTTCAGCTTCCGCTAGGTAGAGGTCAGTTCGCCAAACAACAACAGCACCACCCTTGTCAGCAGGTTTAATGACAATGTCAGGGTTGGATATAAGAGAATGGAGTGCTGCAAGTTCAGAGGGAGGTAGGTTGGAGTGAGGGGAGCAGAGAAATGGATACGGCCGATGCCACGGCGGCAGTTAGTGATGAAAAGATCTCGAGAGGGTAAGAGGCCAGGGGGAGGAGTCCAGGTAGAATGGGAATTCTGAAAGCGGGAGAAAGGGTCAGTCGTGTGGGGGGAAGACTCCTGGCCAGAGAAGTGGGCACGGAGACGAAGGCGACGGAAAAAGAACTCAACATCGTGCCGAGCTTGAAATTCATTGAGGTGGGGGCAAAAGGGGATGAAGCTCAGGCCTTTGCTGAGGACTGATCGTTCGGGGCAACTTATTCCTTGGAGGGTAAGAAACTAACTGGGGTAGAGGAGAAAATAAATCTGGGAATACAGATACATAGTGACATGAATCATCATTCATGAAAGAAAGACTTATGAAATGATACTGAGCGGCCTACGGGTGGCGCTGTCAAGGGAGAGTATAAATACTCGGGCACGGGCCCAACTTGCGCAGGACATTCTTAACAGGAACTAGACCTCCATGTTGTAAAACATTTGATTAAAGCTTTGTTTAATGCTTAGACCAAGTGCCTAGTAGTTTTCTTACGTCACATAGATTCATTGAAATTTGTGAAACAGAAGGAGGCCATTTGGCCCATCGTGTCTGTGCTGGCCGAAAAAGAGCTATCCCGCCTAATCCCACTTTCCAGGTTACAGTACTTAAAGTGCATATCCAAGTACTTTTTAAATGTGATGAGTGTTTCTGCCTCTACCATCCTTTCAGGCAGTGAGATCCAGACTGCCACCACCCTCTGGGTGAAAAAAGTTTTCAACATCCCTCTAATCCTTCTACCAATTACTTTAAATCTATGTCCCCTGGTTATTGACCTCTCTGCCAAGGGGAATAGCCTTCCTATCCACTCTATCTAGGTCCCTCATAATTTTATACACCTCAATCAAGTCTCCCCTCAGCCTCCTCTGTGCCAAAGTAAACAACCCCAGCCAATCCAATCTTTCCTCATAGCTAAAATTCTCCAGTCCTGGCAACATCCTTGTAAATCTCCTCTGTACCCTCACATCTTTCTTGTAATATACCCTCGTGTTTTATACAGTTCTAGCATAACCTCCCTGCTCTTATATTCTAACCCTCTGCTAATAAAGGAAAGTATCCCATATGCCTTCTTAACCACCTTATCTACCTGTCCTGCTACATTCAGGGATCTGTGGACATGCACTCCAAGGTCCCTCTGCTCCTCTACACTTCTCAGTATCCTACCATTTATTGTGTATTCCCTTGCCTTGTTAGCCCTCCTCAAATGCATTACCTCACACTTCTCTGGATTGAATTCCATTTGGCATTTTTCTGCTCACCTGACTAGTCCATTGATAGCTTCCTGCAGTCTATAGCTTTCTTCCTCACTATCAACCTCACGGCCAATTTTTGTATCATCTGCAAACTTCTTAATCATGCCTCCTGCATTGAAGTCTAAATCATTAATACATACCACAAAAAGCAAGGGACCTAGTACTGAGCCCTGCGGGACCCCACTGGAAACAGCCTTTCATTCACAAAAACACCCGTCGACCATTACCCTTTGTTTCCTTCCCATGAGCCAATTTTGGATCCAACTTGCCACTTTCCCTTGGATCCCGTGGGCTTTTACTTTTCTGATCAGTCTGCCATGTGGGACCTTGTCAAAAGCCTTGCTAAAATCCATGTAGACTACATCAAATGTGCTACCTTCATCGACCCTCCTTGTTACTTCCTCAAAAAACTCAATATAGTTAGTCAGACACGACCTTCCCTTAACCAATCCATGCTGATATAAGTCACTAAAAGTAGCAACACAACTTGATAAGGCCATAGGGAGTGCAAACAAATTACTGGGGTTAATTTCTAGAGGAATTGAATACAAAATTAGATGGTAATGTTAATTTTATGAAAAACCTTAGTTAGAGAGCACACTTGGCGTACTGTTTGAAGTTCTGGTCTCCATACTACAAAAATGGATACTGAAGCACTGGAGAAAGTGCAGAAAAGATTTATAAGGACATTACCAGAATTGAGAGGATGCAACCATCAGGAAAGATTGAACAGGCTCTCCGGAAAGGTGAGACCTGATTGAGGTCTTTAAAATTATGAAGGGGTTGGATGTAGAGAAACTGTTTCTACTTCTGGGTGTGTCCAGAACAAGGGGGCATAAATATAAGATAGCCCCTCACAGATCAAATAAAGAATTTAAGAGGAATTTCTTTACACAGAGTGGTGAGAATGTGGAACTCGCTGCCACATGGAGTGGTTGAAGCAAGTAGCATTGATGCATTTATAAGCAGGCTTGATGCATGCATGAGACAAAAGGGAATAGACCATATGTGGGCAGGAAGGGAAGAAGTAATTAGAGTGGGAGGAGGCTCGTGTAGATTATAAACACCATTATACACCAGTTGGACCGAATGGCTTGTTTCTGAGCATAGATTCTATGTAATTCTACGTAATTAATTGAGCTTGTTTCCCTGTGGTACAGCTAGCCCTCTTCCCATCTAAAAACATCTTGACAACCTAAGCAGAGAAACTGGCAGGACAAAAAATGTCAGTAGAAGTTCATTTTATTGGAAAAATAAACAACCAAATCCAAAATGGATGGTACTTGATAGGGCCCTCGACCATGTCCATTCCATTTGCTGCACTTCTGCTCTCACCCCTTCTTCTCCCTCCCAGAACCCCGATAGGATTCCCCTTGTCCTCACCTTTCACCCCATCAGCTCCACATTCAATGGATCATCCTCCGCCATTTACGCCACTTCCAGCGTGATCCCACCACCAAACACATCTTCCACTCCCCCCCACTTTCAGCATTCCGAAGGGACCGTTCCCTCCACGATACTCTAGTCCACTCCTCAATCACACCCAACATCCCCTCCCCTTCCCATGGTACCTTCCTGTGCAAGCGCAGGAGATGCAACACATCCCCTCTTTACCTCCTCCCTTCCCACTGTCCAGGGCCCCAAACACTCCTTCTAGGTGAAACAGTGATTTACTTGTACTACTTGCAATTTAGTATTTTATATTCACTGCTCACGATGCAGTTTCTTCTACATTGGGGAGACCAAACGCAGATTGGGTGACTTCTTTGCGGAACACCTCCATTCAGTTCACAAGCGTGACCCCGAGCTTCTGATCACCTGTCACTTTAATTCTCTGCTCCACTCCTACCCCTCCCACTGAGCAAGTGTTGGCCCCCCCCGCCCGCACCCCCACCCCACCAACTGAACAAGTTTTTGGCCCCCAACATTTGATTGAAATGAGCAGCAAAGTAGACCCCCCCACCACCCCACAACTGATACCTGCAGCTTCCCCTCTGATGTAGTCCCTGCCCACCTCCCCCTTTACTGAGCAGGAATCATGGGCTCCCTTATTGGCTCAAATTTCCCATTTGCTCATCACAGGCAACTTATCCCCTGCCAACCCCTCCCACCCCAGATTTGCTGCTGGCCTATCTTGTTCCAACCCATCCATCAGTGGCAGATCGCTTCCCTCTCTGGCACTGGCTGCAGTTCTTCCTCAGAGGATGTCCCCACCCCACTTAATTTCCCTTTTTGTAGTAAACTCCTACAGTCCCATTACCAGCATTCTCCCGCCACTGGCCGCTATTCTCCCCCCGTCACCCCACTGGCTTTCCCATCCCTCGATCCTCCTAACCCTGATCTGAATTCTTCTTGCTCAGCACGCTCCCCTGCACTGAGATGATTTCCCAGGCAGAGACACAGCCCAATGAACAGCAACTCTTCCTGTACCGCTTTCTCCCCTCCAAATCCCCCTACACTCCCCGCCTCTTTCCCATTCCTCCTGTCTCCCTCCTCTCCTCTGCCCTTCTCCTCCTGCCTCCACCTCCTCTCCCAATCCCTTCCTCCTCCTCTTCCTTTCCCCTTCCTAGCTCTCCTTTTCTTCTCCCATCTCCCTCTCTCCACCACTTCCCTACCCTTCCCTCGTGCACTCCTTCCTTCCCCACCCTCTTGCCATCCCATTTAAAAAAAAAAAATTTCCAGGGATGTGGGCGTCGCTGGCAAGGCCAACATTTATTGTCCATCCCTAGTTGCCCTTGAGAAGGTGATGATGAGCTGACTTCTTGAACTGCTGCAGTCCGTGTGGTGAAGGTACTCCCACAGTGCTGTTAGGTAGGGAGTTCCAGGATTTTGACCCAGCGACGATGAAGGAACAACGATATATTTCCAAGTCAGGATGGTGTATGACTTGGAGGGGAACTTGCAGGTGGTGGTGTTCCCATGCGCCTGCTGCCCTTGCCCTTCTAGGTGGTAGAGGTCGTGGGTTTGGGAGGTGCTGCCGAAGAAGCCTTGGCGAGTTGCTGCAGTGCATCTTGTAGATGGTACACACTGCAGACACATGGCGCCAGTGGTGGAGGGAGTGAATGTTTAAGGTGGAGGATGGGGAGCCAATCAAGCGGGCTGCTTTGTCCTGGATGGTGTCGAGTTTCTCAGTTTTGTTGGAGCTGCACTCATCCAGGCAAGTGGAGAGTATTCCATCACACTCCTGACTTGTGCCTTGTAGATGGTGGAGAGACTTTGGGAAGTCAGGAGGTGAGACACTCACCGCAGAATACCCAGCCTCTGACCTGCTCTTGTAGCCACAGTATTTATGTGGCTGTTCCAGTTAAGTTTCCGGTCAATGGTGACCTCCAGGATGTTGATGGTGGGGGATTTGGCGATGGTAATGCCGTTGAATGTCAAGGGGCGGTGGTTAGACTCTTGCTTGTTGGAGATAGTCATTGCCTGCCCACTTCTACCTTTCCTCCTCTTCTACTCCTCCAACCTCCCCACCTCCTCCCTCTTCCATTCCCCCTCCCTCTGCTCCTTCACCCACAGCTTTCTAATGAACCTTGAATTTCCCACTTCCCCTCTGCCACACCCCCCCCACTACTTCTGCATGTTCCACTCCTATTTGTCTCCTTCTCCTCACCATTCCCTGCTGCCCCACATTGGTTCCATTTTCCGCTCACCCTCTAACCCTGATTGACCTGTAAAATTTAAGCTGGCCCTGACTACCTGTGTGCAATGCCAAAGAAAATCGACTAGTAGTAAAATAATTCCAACAAACTGGTCACCAGACCAGAAACTAGGTACTACAGTACAGTCATTTCTATCATAAAACTGACACAAATGAATGGAATGCTGACGGAAAATGTCTATAAAATCCTTTATGTCAGAAAGCAACGGTGTTGTGGAGAGCAGGAGAATGTTGGCCCGACATACCTAAATTGGCTCCTTTTTCATGAAAGTATTTGTCAAATTTCCTTTCATTTGTTTACAAATGTACATTATAATGGCTCAAATTATTTTGAAATGCATCACTATATTATGTGCACATGATGTGTGACTCTGCCTTCTTCTTTCCCTCCCTAATCAGAAATAAAAAGTATGCCATAACATTTTTCACAAAGCCAGTTCTCCTTTAAGAAAATATAAACATTACTAAAAGAAAACCTATAATACAGTGAATCAAAGTTCTGTTGATTCATATGTACAATGGTTTTACAATATGTTGATATACCATAATTTTAGGTACAACTGGCTATCTCATTAATAGAAAAAAGCATATCAAATAGCCTTGTATGTTGCACCCTTCTCAGTGTGGTCGACAAGGCACACTCTGATCTGTACCTTAGGTTTAAAATCATTCAAGACGAGAAGACCAATGCCAAACCTTCTGGTTAACTTAATCTTTGTTCCTGAAACATTTACTTTGTATCGAGTCTTTAGGAAGGTAGGGAAGTTCAAAATTTTCTTAAGAGTTCTTAATTAACCAGCCCAGTAGGAAGTTTATGTTGCAAAAATGCCATCAATTCAAGTTCAAAAGAATTAAACAAATTAAAAAATCTTCCTTTCTTTAATTGGAGGGCTCATTCATTTTATTGATTTTACTTCCGTCCATGTGTAAATGACCCCGCTCTCTTAAAAAGTTAAATTACGTGATAATTATTTAATAGCCAACAAATAAAATGTTACATAAATAACATACATCTTCACTTAGTATGCGCTAGCTTCCAAAGATCAATGGTTTGAATTAGCCACACCAGTTTACCACATTTACTTTTAAGTTAAACTTAAAAATTCTGCATGCATTGTTCATTCGGCAGCATTTATTTGTAAACTGCATGCTTCTTCTACATTGTGCATAAACAAAATTGCACCTACTGTACAGTAACTCAAATCTGAAATATGCACATTTTATGAACATAGAAATATAGAAACATAGAAGGCCATTCGGCCCCTCGAGCCTGTTCCGCCATTTAATGAGATCATGGCTCACCATCCAAATTAAGTACCCTGTCCCTGCTTTCTCCCCATATCCCTTGATCCCTTTAGCCTTAAGAAATATATCTAACTCCTTCTTGAATATATTTAATGTATTGGCCTCAACTGCCTTGTGTGGTAGAGAATTCCACAGGTTCACCACTCTCTGGGTGAAGAAATTACTCCTCATCTCAGTCCTAAGTGGCTTACCCCTTATCCTTAGACTGTGACCCCTGGTTCTGGACTCCCCCGCCATCGGGAACATCCTTCCTGCATCTAGTCTGTCTAGTCCTGTTAACATTTTATAAGTTTCAATGAGATCCCCTCTCATTCTTCTAACATCTAGCGAATATAAGCCCAATCGACCCAATCTCTCCTCATACGTCATTCCTGCCATCCCAGGTATCAGTCTGGTGAATCTTCGCTGCACTCTCTCCATGGCAAGAACATCCTTCCTCAGATAAGGTGACCAAAACTGCACACAATACTCAAGGTGTGGTCTCACCAAGGCCCTGAACAACTGCAGCAAGACATCATTGCTCCTGTACTCGAATCATCTTGCTATGAAGGCCAACATACCATTTGCCTTCTTAACCACCTGCTGCGCCTGCATGCTTACCTTCAGTGACTGGTGCACACGGACACCCAGGTCTCATTGCAGTTCCTCTTTTCCCAATCTATTGCCGTTCAGATAATAATCTGTCTTCCTGTTTTTTCCACCGAAGTGGATAACCTCACATTTATCCACATTATACTGCATTTGCCATACATCTGCCCAATCACCCAACCTGTCCAAATCATACTGGAGTTTCTTTGCATCCTCCTCACAGCAGACACGCCCACCCAGCTTTGTGTCGTCAGCAAACTTGGAGATACCGGCCCAGTAATTCCGGGCACAACGCG
This sequence comes from Somniosus microcephalus, assembly GCF_052327205.1. Lineage (NCBI taxonomy): Eukaryota > Metazoa > Chordata > Chondrichthyes > Squaliformes > Somniosidae > Somniosus > Somniosus microcephalus. The sequence continues at coordinate 146,997,029 of NC_140988.1, read as the reverse complement.
TGAGTACGGACGGGGTACTCACGCGTGTGCCCGGAGGAATTGCCGGTTTTCAGCATGCACAGCGCATGCGCTGAAAACCAGCATTTCCTGTCCTCTGACCCAAGGGGTTAAGAGGCAGAACACGCGCGACTGCACAGGCAGCGCGCGACTGCACAGGCAGCGCGTGCGTATTGAAATTCCTTTTTTTTTCAGAGTTGCGCGTGTGTAAAGGCCTCCGGTCTTTACGCATTGAAAAACCACACGTAAGTACTTAGTATTTCAGGTAAGTGGGCTTTTAGTACAATTGAGGATTTTTTTTCCCCACAGGTTTGTTATTTTTAAAGAATTTACAGTAAGGTAAGTTTAGTTTTAGACCCGATTTAAAAAAAAAAATTTTTTTTAATTTTAAAATTATTGTTTAAAATAGTTTTTCAGAGTTCTTTATTGTTCATTTAAGTAGTGCAATGTTTTTTTAAATTTTCTTTCAGGTTTAAGTAGTGTTTTGGGGCCAGGAGTTTTCATGAGTTTGACAGCTCTTTCTGTCAAACTCATGAATGAGTTTCCCCTCCCCTGATTGGCTGCACAGTGCTCACCTGATCCCAGCCGGCACATCGCACTAACTACGCCGCTGGATCAGGTAAGCACATCGCGCCAACATCTGAACCGGGCCAGTGACAGGAAATGCAAGCAGGCCCGGGCTTCAGATGTCAGCGCGCAGGGTGGGTGCAGATTGGGGGCTTGCACACGCGGCAAACACCCGATCCTAATTTCAGGGCCATCACATCTAGTTCCCTCGTCTAGATCATTTATATATTGTGAGCTATGGGGGCGGTTTACTGGTGGATGGACGGTATGTGGCCACCAGATCGAGACAAAGTCCCCCTCTCACTCCAATTCAGGAAGGCCACACCCACCTCCAACACACCTGAGGCAAACCTACCCATTAGCTCAGGTGTTTAAAAGGCAAACTAGTGCATCCCTTCAAGGCCAGTGCCTGAGAGGAGGCCAGTGCCTGAGGAGACAGGACCGGGACCGGGACCGGGACAGGGACCGGGACCGGGACCGGGACCGGGACCGGGACCGGGACAGGGACCGGGACAGGGACAGGGACAGGGACAGGGACAGGGACTGGGACTGCCGGCTTGAAGCTGCCACAGAGAGGGTTGATGAACCCGGGTGGACTATTGCTTAGTTCTGAGAGCCTGAGGTGATCCCTGGACCGGCTGAGAAAGATCCCATGGTAAAGTAACCCTGGCTTATTGTTGTTTTTTGAACGTCATATGTTTGTTGGATTTTGCCAGACGTGAACCTTTTTTCCCCGTTTGCTAAGAATAAAACGCAGCTAACTGCTGTTTTCCATAAACCAATCTTGTGACTGTGCTTGTGTCCTCCGATCCCGCATCAACACACCCTTCGGTCTAAGGGGTGGTTGATCACAATATATAGTGAATAGCTGGGGTCCTAGCGCCGATCCCTGCGGTACCCCACTAGTCACTGCCTGCCACTCGGAAAAATACCCGTTTATTCCAACTCTTTGCTTCCTGTCTGCCAACCAGTTCTCTATCCAAGACAGTACCTTACCCCCAATCCCGTGCACTTTAACTTTGCACGCTAATCTCTTATGCGGGACCTTATCGAAAGCCTTCTGAAAGTCCAAATGCACCACATCCACTGGTTCTCCCTTATCTATTCTACCAGTTACATCCTCAAAAAATTCCAGTAGATTAGTCAAGTATGATTTACCTTTTGTAAATCCATGTTGACTTTGTCCGATCCTGTCACTGTTTTACAAGTGCTCTGCTATTACATCTTTTATAATGGACTCTAGCATTTTCCCCACTACCAATGTCAGACTTACTGGTCTATAATTCCCCATTTTCTCTCTACCACCTTTTTTAAATAGTGGGGTTACATTAGCTATCCTCCAATCCATGGGAACTGTTTTAGAGTCTATAGAATTTTGGAAGATGACCAGCAATGCATCTACTATTTCTAGGGCCACTTCCTTAAGTACCCTAGGATATCGATTATCAGGCCCTGGGGATTTATCGGCCTTAAATCCCGTCAATTTCCCTAACACCATTTCCCTACAAATACTGATTTAATTCAATTCCTGCCTCTCATTAGACCCTATGTTCCCCGATATCTCTGGAAGGTTATTTGTGTCCTCCTTTGTGAAGACAGAACCAAAGTATGTACAGAAACAAGTCGGGCGGAGGCAGCGCAGCAGCGAGAAGCGGCAGCAGCAGCCACGAAGACCCGATTCGGCACGTCGACGGCAGCTCCTCGTCGTGAATTTCTGTTTCGGAATAGGAGGAGGGGAGCCGGGCATGGCGGTTGGAGGCCGGACGTGAGCGTGAGAGGCAGGCCCCGGGCCATTGCAAATTTGAACCAGCGACAGTGCGGAAAGCTCGCAGTTCGAGGGGAAGAAGGGAGAGCCGGGCATGGAGACCTGAGGCCAGACGGTGAGCGTGAGAAGAAGGACGCCATATTGTGGAGCCGACAACAGGGAGGAGGAGTCCGCGGAGATGGAGCGGCTGATGGACATCGCGTTCCCACTGCCATTGGACGCAATTGAATTGACTTTTACTGAACATGGCGCTGTAGAATAGTGACGTGTCTCTGTGAGCTCCCACAGCCTATTGTGGAAGTGATCGGGGAGTAAAAACATTCCATTGTAGTAATACATATTGTGGTAAACCACTTTTATCGTTCACTATCGTTACACTATAGTTATCACTGCTATATCGTTACTCTATGGCTATCACTGTTCACACTGTTGTATCACTATACGAGGTCGCCTCTTGTCACACTGTTATACCTGGGCTGACCACTGCTGACTCCGCCCACGGCTCCACCTACCTGCCCAGGTATAAAGGTGGTCGACTGGCTGGTATTCCTCCTTGTTGGATCCGATCACCCACGAGGGTGGGCTCTGTTATTTAGCCAATAAAAACCTATAGTTACTTTCTTAACTCGTCGCTTTTCATTGGATAAATTGATAGGTATATCACATATGGCAAATAAAATTGATTTGATTAATTAGTCAGCCATTTTTTTGTTCCCCATTATAAATTCCCCTGATTCTGACTGCAAGGGACCTACGCTTGACTTCACCAATCTTTTTCTCTTCACATATCTATAGAAGATTTTACAGTCAGTTTTTATGTTCCCTGCAAGCTTACACTCATACTCTATTTTCCCCCTCTTAATTAATCCCTTTGTCCTCTTTTGCTGAATCCTAAACTGCTCCCAATCCTCAGGTTTGCTGCTTTTTCTGGCCAATTTATATGTCCTCTCCTTGGATCTTATGCTATCCCTAATTTCTCTTGTTAGCCACGGTTGAGTCACCTTTTTTGTTTTATTTTTATGCCAAACAGGGATGAACAAATTCTGTAGTTCATCCATGCGATCTTTAAATGTTTGCCATTGCCTATCCACCGTCAACCCTTTAAATAACGTTCCCCAATCCATCCTAGCGAAATTGTGCCTTATACCATCGTAGTTTCCTTTATTTAAATTCAGGACCCTAGTCTCAGCGTCAACTGCTTCACTCTCCATTTTAATGAAGAATTCGATCATATTATGATCACTCCTCCCCAAGGGGCCTCGCACAACAAGATTGATAATTAATCCTTTCTCATTACATAATACCCAGTCTAAGATGGCCTGATCTCTAGTTGGTTGCTCGACATAACATAAGATAAGAACATAAGATAAGAAGTAGGAGCAGAAGTAGGCCATACGGCCCCTCGGGCCTGCTCCGCCATTCAATAGGATCATGGCTGATCCGAATCTAGACTCACGTCCACTTCCCTGCCCTCTCCCCATAACCCCTAATTCCCTTATCTGCTAGGAAACTGTCTATCTCCGTTTTAAATTTATTTAATGTTGCAGCTTCCACAGCTCTCTGGGGCAGCAAATTCCATAGATTTACTACCCTCTGAGTGAAGAAGTTTCTCCTTATCTCAGTTTTGAAACAGCAGCCCCTTATTCTAAGATTATGCCCCCTACTTCTAGTCTCACCCATCAGTGGAAACATCCTCACCGCATCCACCCGATCAAGCCCCCTCACAATCTTATATGATTCGATAAGATCGCCTCTCATTCTTCTGAATTCCAATGAGTAGAGGCCCAACCTACTCAACCTTTCCTCATATGTCAACCCCCTCATCTCCGGAATCAACCGAGTGAACCTTCTCTGAACCGCCTCGAGGGCAAGTATATCTTTTCTTAAATATGGAAACCAAAACTGCACGCAGTATTCCAGGTGTGGCCTCACCAATACCCTGTACAACTGCAGCAAGACTTCCCTGTTTTTATACTCCATCCCCCTTGCAATAAAAGCCAAGATTCCATTGGCCTTCCTGATCACCTGCTGCACCTGCATACTAACTTTTTGTGTTTCATGCACCAGGACCCCCAGATCCCTTTGTACTGTAGCACTTTGCAGTTTCTCTCCATTTAGATAATAACTTGCTCTTTGGTTTTTTCTGCCAAAGTGCATAACCTCACACTTTCCAATATTATATTCCATCTGCCAAATCTCTGCCCACTCACTTAGCATGCTATGTCCTTTTGCAGGTTTTTTATGTCCTCCTCACTCACTGCTTTCCCTCCCATCTTTGTATCGTCGGCAAACTTGGATATTTTGCACTCGGTCCCTTCCTCCAAATCGTTAATATAGATTGTAAAGAGTTGGGGTCCCAGCACTGACCCCTGCGGAACACCACTAGTTACTGATTGCCAGCCCGAGAACGAACCATTTATCCCAACTCTTTGTTTTCTGTTAAATAGCCAATCTTCCACCCATGCCAGTATATTACCCCCAATCCCGTGATTTTTTATCTTGATCAGTAATCTTTTGTGTGGAACCTTGTCAAATGCCTTTTGGAAGTCCAAATACACTACATCCACTGGTTCCCCTTTATCCACCTTGTATGTTATGTCCTCAAAGAATTCGAGCAAATTTGTCAAACATGACTTCCCCTTCATAAAACCATGCTGACTCTGTCCTATTAAATTATGTTTATCCAAATGCTCTGTTACTGTTTCCTTAATAATGGACTCCAACATTTTGCCAACCACAGATGTTTGGCTAACTGGTCTATAGTTTCCAGCTTTTTGTCTACTTCCCTTCTTAAATAAGGGTGTTACATTAGCAGTTTTCCAATCTGCCGGAACCTTTCCTGAGTCCAGGGAGTTTTGGAAAATAATCACCAATGCATCCACAATCCCTACCGCCACTTCTCTCAAGATCCTAGGATGTAGGCCATCAGGTCCGGGGGATTTATCCGCCTTAAGTCCCATTATTTTACCGAGTACCATCTCCTTAGTGATTTTAATCGTGTTTAGTTCCTCCCCCTCCCCCCCCCAATTGCCCCCTGTTTGTCCATTGTTGGGATATTTTTAGTGTCCTCTACTGTAAAGACTGATACAAAATATTTGTTCAGCGTTTTTGCCATCTCCATGTTCCCCACCACTAGTTTCCCGGTCTCATCCTCTAAGGGACCAACGTTCACTTTAGCCACCCTTTTTCTTTTTATATAGCTGTAGAAACTCTTGCTATCTGTTTTTATAATTTTTGCTAGTTTACTTTCATAATCTATCTTCCCTTTCTTAATTAATCTTTTAGTTATTGTTTGCTGGCTTTTAAATGCTTCCCAATCTTCTATCCTCCCACTAGATTTGGCTACATTATATGCCCTTGTTTTCAGTCCGATACTATCCTTTATTACTTTACTAAGCCACGGATGGCTGTCTTTTCTTTTACTCCCCTTGGTCCAGGAAACCATCCCGTATACACTCTAGGAATTCCTCCTCCACAGTATTGTTACTAATTTGGTTAGCCCAATCTATATGTAAATTAAAGTCACCCATGATAACTGCTATGCCCTTATTGCACGCATCTCTAGTTTCCCATTTAATGCCATCCCCAACCTCAGCATTACTGTTTGGGGATCTGTATACAACTCCCACTAACGTTTTCTGCCCCATGGCATTTCTCAGCTCTGCCCATACAGATTCCACATCATCAGAGCTAATATCCTTTCTTACTATTGTGTTAATCTCCTCTTTAACCAGCAATGCTACCCCACCAACTTTTCCTTTTTTCCTGTCATCCTGGAGCCATGTCTCCATAATCCCAATTATATCATATCTGTTTACATCTATTTGCGCAGCTAATTCATCCACCTTATTACGAATGCTGCTCGCATTAAGACACAAAGCCTAACTAAGTTTCCTTTTTCATACATTTTAGGGAAAGGATGACTACAAGAACAAATTATTTTTTGCAGCAGTATATAAGAATATTGAGAAAGATTATTAAAGATTTTAGTTGTGTGTGTCTCCATAATTCTCCTAGGTTAATTTTCAAGTAATTCCCAAAATAACTATGATTGAAATCACAGGTTTTAGTTACTGAGCACAATGGCCCAGAAATTGGTGTCGGGGGCTTCCCGCGGGTGCAAGCCCCCGACCTACACTTACATAGCGCGCCGACAGTTGAAGCCTGGCCCTGTGTGGATTTCCTGTCAGTGGCCCGGTTCAGCTCCCGGCGCGCTGTGCTTGCGTGATCCAGCGGCGTAGTCAGTTCGATGAGCCGGCTGGGATCACGTGAGCACTGGGCAACCAATCGGAGGTTGCAAAAGTTCATTCATGAGTTTGATAGTAAGAACTGTCAAACTCATGAAAACTCCGGGCGCCCAAAACAGTACTTAATCTTCAAATAAAAGTTTAAAACAATCCCACTGATTAAATGAACTATTAATAACTCTAAAAAACTAATTTAAACAATTATTCAAATTTTTGAAAAAATAATTTTTTTTTAAATCGGGTCTAAAAATACACTTACCTTACTGTAAAGTCTTTAAAAATAATAAACCTGTGGAAAAAAAATTCTAACTTTAATTAATAGACCACTTACCTTTTAAAACTAAGTACTTACGTCTGCTTTTTTCTCGCGTAAAAACTGGAGGCCTTATCGCACGGGCAACCCTGTAAAAAAAAAGGAATTTCAGCACGCACGCGCAGACTCCTGCGCGCACGCGTTCCACCTCTGAACCCCTTGGTTCAGAGGAAAGGAAATGCCGGTTTTCCGCGCATGCACTGTGCATGCTGAAAACCGGCACTTCCATCGGGCCCACGCGTGAGTACACGGTGCTTACTCACGCATTGGGACCCGAATTACTGGGCCAATATTTCAAAGGTGGTTGCATTTATTTACCAGTTTGCTAAAATTATTATACTGTTTATAAATAACAGCAGCTTGCTAAAATTATTATACTATTTACAACTTTCACTCAACCATGTTCATATGATCAAAATCTTAATTCCAGAACATGCCTGCACAGTTGATTGACAATTCCAAAAATAAGCAAACTTGGACATTATTATGGCCCCAATATCATGAGAGCCTGGGTGGAGTTCCAGGGTAAAAGGGATAGGAGATGACCGGTGAAGCCAGGAATCGGGTGAGACTGGGAAATGCCAGTGTCTAGAAATTGGATATAGCCATGAAATGGGCATTGTTAAGGCCAAAAGATGTTAAGCTGCGCCACCTGAAAATGGTCTAGATAGCACGCAAAATTTGTGCTCACTCTTCATTAACATGATTATAGTCATGATTTCAGCGCTAAAACTGCTGCTCATTGGCTTAACGCGCAACAGGTGGACCAATATCGGAGCCAGTCTAATTCACAGTAATGTGTGTCACAAGCTTTTTCCACTTCTTAAAGGGGAGGTGCATTGATGCTACAGCACCTCATTGTCAGGGCAGTTGGGCTTGCAGCTGCCCCAACAACCAAAAGGAAAAGATCAAGGACAAGCAAGCGTTGTGTACACATGGCAGATCGTTGCACCAGGGAGAGAGCCAGGAGGTTCTCCGATGGAGCTCTGGAGGCACTTGTAGTGGCTGTGGAGAGGAGGGAAGGCTGTCCTCTACCTGCAAAGTGTCAGGAAGCATTCGCCCTATATATCCTGTACCATGTGGCAGGAGATAGCGAACCATGTGACGGCCAGCACTGTGGAGCCACGGTCCGCCGTTCAGTGCAGGAAGAAGTTTAATGACTTCAATAGGTGGTCAAAGTGAGTGAAGGCTTCAGCAAATGCCACATACCATCATCTGCACCACAAGCCTCAATCACTGCTCAATGCACCAAACCCCCCAGCACTCACTTACCAACAATCTGCACCTTTCACCGCTCACACCTCACAATCATAGCTTCACTTCACCTTCACAATCTTACCATTGCTGCAACACTCACACCCACATCTCACTCCTTGCACACACTGACAGCTATTCAACTATGGCAGGCATATCTCCCAAACACATTGCACTACACTCACTCACCCACTTCTCTCTCTTGCAGGCCAAGCTGGCACATAATCATCGGGACCAGCAGCAAACAGGCGGGGGCCAAGCTGACACGCAGGGCTTCAGCCATCTGGAGGAGCGAGTGCTCCAAATAATTGGGAGTCATGTGGTAGAGGCCATGGCAACCGGTGAGGTTCAACCCCTTGGGGACAATAACGGTATGTTCATTCCTAATCCTTCTCACATCCCACTACCCGCTCAGCCCACAATCTTTTCTCATTTTCAAGCTACTCATGCTGTATGCTTGCATTTCTGGCTTATGCTCCACCTCCCCTCACCATAACCTGACTCTTGTGCCTTTCTGCTTTCAGATAATCAACAAGCACCCAAGCAGCCTGTCCCTGATGTCATCGCAGAGAGCGAGGGGGAGAAGGAGAGGGGGAACAAGACACATTGTCACTGCATCTGTCACTCGCAGACACCAGCTCAGAAACTGGCACTACGCATACTTTAGAGGCTAGTGCAGTAGCGGGATCTGCACAGGGTGAGGCACCGGGGATGAGTGGGCTGCAGCAAGGCTGGGGGTAAGGGTAGCTCAGGGGCCAGCTCCCCAGAGGGCGAGTTCGTGCGCGAGTTCTGCTGCACAGGACCCAGATGAGGATCTTGATGGAGTGGCCTTCAGAAGAAGGGTGATGGGCATGCAGACCGAATTGATGATTGCAATGGCAAGTTTGCCAGAGAGCCTCTCGGCAATGTCAAGGAGCATGGAGGAGTCTGCCTCCAACATTGCACAGGCTCTGTGCAGAGCATGGAGCCCATGATTTCCAGTCTGGAAATGATGATACACTCCCAGAGAGACTGTGTCGACCGGGACGCGATGGTGCGCATAATGGGTGATGTCGCAGCTTCCATTGCAGCACAGGCGGAAGCGACCCAATGTCTTAGTGCTGCAGCGGAAGCTCAGACTGCTCTGATGCAGTCTCTGCTTGGTGCCATCGAAACACAGACTGCTCTCGTGCAGTCTCAGCTTGAAGCCACCCAAGCTCTGACTGCTGCCATCGTGGCTGGGTTTACGAGTGTCGACCGGGGCTTGCAGGGTGTTGCAGCAGGCTAGCAATCTGTGCTCCAACAGATTGCTAGAAATGCTAAGGTACTGTCGCAGGAGAGTAGCAGTTGGCCAGTGGTATAGGAGCCTGCTGTCCTCTCTGAAGATGACAGTATTCCTGTTCCCACCTCTGCAGCTCTGCCATTGCCCTTGCCACTGCCTGCCAGTCAGCCAGCCCAGACTGCTGCCACCCAAGCCGAGGTGGTGCAGTCTACAGCCGGGACTTCTAAGGCCACAGCTGCTCATGGTCATCCAGCAAGACCATCTAAAGCCTCCTGCTCGGAAACTCAGCCATCTTCCACCAGCCCTGCTGCAGCCGCTGGGGGAGCACTTCATAGGAGCACAAGATTAGGAAAAGCCTCACGAAAGACAGGCACTAAGACATTGCACAAGTGTGACTAGTTATTAATTTTCATATAAATATATGTGAATTGATTTGTGATAAATTTATTAATTTTGTTTGGAATCTTTTGTGGTGGCTCTCATTTCAGCTTTGTGCCCAGGGGGATGCTGTGATATTCCATGAGGCAGGGATGGTATGATGGGGATGCCGTGAGCAATGGGAATCTGGGGTTACACTCATTGGAATCGGTGTTTGATGAGCTGTTCACAGAGAGCCCGTCCGGAAGGACAATTCTCTGCCTGTCTCCTCCCTGCCTCCTCTTCCTCTTACTCCTTGTAGTCCACCTCGTCCTCTTCCTCCTCGTCTTCCTCCTGAGGTGGTGCCGCAATCCCTGGTGGCAAGGGCTGGGCCCTCATGATGGCTAATTTGTGAAGCATGCAACAGACTAACACGGAATGGAACACACGCTCCACCGGGGACTGGAGGGCTCCTCCCAAGCGGTCAAGGCAGCAGAACCTTTGCTTCAGTAGCCTGATGGTCTGCTCAATGATGTTCCTGGTGGAAGCATGGCTCTCATTATATGAGTGCTGGGCACGAATGGTGGGGTTGCTGAGGGGAGTCATCAGCCAGGTGGAGAACAGATAGCTCTTGTCTCCGAGCAGCCACCCTCGCATTTGCTGTGGTGGCTGGAAGATTGCTGACACAGACTGACGCAGGATGAAGGCATCATGGCTGCTGCCAGGATAGTGGGCATTGATCATCAGGAATCACTAGGTGTGGTTGCACATTAAGTGAGTGGTAGCCTTTACAGTTATGGAAGATCTCGGGACGTTATGCAATGCCCGCAAAGCCAGGCGTGTGTAGTTGATTACCCCCTGCACCATGGGGAAGCCCACAATCCTGGCAAAGCCACATGTGCACTCGTCCTGCTTCTCTCTGCTCAGAGAGAAGCCAACGTAGTCCTTTCTGGTGTAGCGAGCCTCAGTGACCTCCTGGATGCAGCGATGAATGGCGAACTGTGAGATGTTAGCTATGTCTCCTGCTGCAGACTATAAGGATCCGCTGGAGAAGAAATTGAGGGCCACGGTGACCGTGACTGCCACTGGGAGAGCCGTGGTTGCCCTGATCTCAGGCTGTAGGACTGGTTGCAGGAGGTGGCAGAGTTCTGTGATCACCTCTTTGCTGAAGCGTAGCCTCCTAATACACTGCTCCTCGCTTAAGTGGAGAAAGGAGAAGCGCTGTTGGAATATCCTAGGTGGGTAAGGCCTCCTATTGAGAGCCCTCATGGTCCTCCTTCTCCTCTGCCAAAGATCCTGGAGCCTGAGGTTAACTCAGTACAGCCCCCATGACTGTGAGCAAGTGTTGTTAGCAGAAGCCTTTAAAAAATAATGAAGGAGTTCTGCATTTGCATCAACACTCCCTGTTACCTTAGAACCTTAAAAGAAGTTAATAAAGCTGGTGGATTTGTAGAAAGTAGCACAGAGCTAGTCAAATTGCATAACCATGTCAGCAGCAACTGATTGCTGATGATCCCTTTAAATATTGTTGCTGGAGCCTCCTTCCTGCTGTTGAACATTTGCTCTGCCTGTCATTGTGTAAGTTGAACAGCAAAATCTAATGGTGCAGATCAGGCGTCAAGTGAGCGTTGCACACTCACTGACATCATGATCTAGTTAATTTCAATTCCTCCAGCAATTGCATTTAACGGCAGCGCTGCTGGACCTCACAAAGTGATGGCTGCTGTGGGACACGCCACCAGCTGCGGAAGAATGGCAGCTGGCATTTTTTCACCATATTATGCCGGTAACGGGTGGCAAATAGGTCTCCACCCCGAAGACGTCACTTTAGGAATTTCCACTGAGATGGGACGGAGGAGGATGGAGGGACGATTCCTTTCATGCAATTAAATTCTAAACCTGCACCTAGAGGGTGCTTCCAATATCTCGCTGCAACGGTGCAAACAAGCATTTATGCTGGGCTAAATCTTCCTGGAAAAATAACGGTGCACGTCATTATTAATCATAGAATTAATGTGCAAATCGGCCAGTAAGTTCAGGGGATGAAGATATACACCACGCACAAATGGTATCTCGCTCTTACCCTCACCATTATTTTTAAGAACCTGCTGGATTTGCACTTTAATTGCTCATTAAATTCGCCGTAGAATGTTAGGGCTCATAATTAATAGCGCAAGTACCCTTTTAACGGCGTAATAATAGTTAATACCTTGCCAATCAATCTCTCTAGCCCAGAAAGGGAACAATTTCTACTGCTGAGTCTCATTCTTGCATGTAGTAAATTGTTAGAGAATTTAAAAATGTAACATTTTTAAATTAAACACTTTTTTCTTACTTTTCCTTTCTGTCTCTCTCTCTTAAACCAAACTTTATTTCACTCTATTTCTCTTTCTGTACCTCATTTGACTCTAATTCACCCTCCTTCTCCATTGTTCCTCTGTTTCTTTCTCAATCCTTAAATCTCTTTGGTTAAGGAGCTACACTGTTGGTCCTGTCTTTCACTACCGTCCCAAATGCCCCATTGCTCGCATTTCCAACAAGTTACAGTGCAAACATTTTTTGAGCTGAAGTGTGCAGGAAAATGTCTAACTAACAGCGCATGCCACAAGATACCCTACTCCAGCAAAATCCGGCCTACTGTTCCTCCAGGGTTTCTACCGAAATTATAGAGAGAGGTTGAGACAGGGTGAGTACGGGTAAATGGTTTACATGTTTTTATTTTCTTAAATTGTATTTGTGGCTGTTTGTTTGAATAGTTTCATTCCTGCAATTTTGGTATTTTTCTTAGCAGCACAATACATATGGAGCTGAAAACTTGCAAAACTAGTCAGCACAAGAGTTTGCCTACACCTGCTTCAGGAAACCTTGGTTTGGAGCTAGTTGAATGAAAATGTTATTCATTGTAGATGAGGCATGCTCTTCTCAACCATTGTATGGTATTGGGACAATGCAAGGGTTGCTCAGCACTACCAGTTAGGATTAAGATTTTTAATCAAAAAGAGTAAGACATCACAAACCTATTCAAATGCATAGGAGCTTGTTTCCTTTTGTAGAGTGAGATGTGCCAAGTTATTTTCTAATTTTAAACCAAAATGATCGCAACTCAACAACTGTTTGGACTTAGCTAATGCCTTTAATGTATTCAAATGCCCCAAAGCACTTCACAGAAGTGAAAATAACTGGAAATGAGAAATGGAAGAAAGATTGGGAGGGTGACCAAGACCCAGATCGAACAAGTAGGTATTGAGGCTGCTTTATGGAAGGGAGAGCGGTGGTAGCAAGACGGAGAGGCCGAAGCAGAGTGTTCCACAGAGGCAGTCATTGAGTCTGCTGCAGTGCTGCTGTCAGACATTATGCAACAAAACAAAAAATGTCCACTGTCAGCAGATGTAAAACTAAAAAAAATCTTCACTCTAACACTGCTATCAAGCAATAACTGAGCATCAGAAACTCTCTGCTGGATTCTAGCAACACATGTTAACTTTTGTTAAGGAAAACAATGCAGAAAAGTAACAGTGTATCACATGTTTATTGTGAAGCAGTTTCACTTGATGGAATGTGTTTATTTGATAGGACATGATAGAGCTTGTTTTTGCAAAGTGAAGGCATGGTCTCCTCCAAGTTCTAGATGTATGACAAAAAATGAAATCAGAAAATTGCCGTAACAATTACAGAAGTTAACAATTTTACAAGAAACAGTGATTGCCTCTGCATTCCGCTGAAATTCATTCACTTTACTGTAAGCACACATTTCAGGTAATGAAAAAATAAAACTCCACGTCTGCTTTAAAGGGCATAAAAAGGAAAACAATAATTTTGTTCACAAACCTTCAACAAAGAAAGTCTATTATCTCCAAAACAGTGTTTTGGAATAAAAGGCAGGCTGTATTTAGCTGTTAAACATCTACACTGCAGAGGTGATTACATTTTACAAAGATATATTTAAATGTGATAGGATTAAATCTGTAGAGAGTTTGTTTTGGAACATGCTGTTTTGTGAAGTATAAATATTTGACTGACTGTTGGCACATTATGGGATAGATTCTTCCCCAGAACGGTACTGAGGCGGCCGCTGGGCAATGCAGTAGTTCTGGCTGCCCAATCACATGGTCAGAAGGTCTGGCTGATTTTAATGGCTGGGCCTTATATTCATGGAATTGGCAGTTGCCCAGGCGTCAGGATCGCTGACAGGCCCAATTCAGAGGTGGAATTTCTGCCTGGGAGCTCCCTTAGTTAAAGGATGAAGGTACCTCTTATAGACAGGTGTCAAGTCACTCTCAGTAAACTATTATCTGCTGACTGGAAGCAGTTTGGGAAGAATTGTTAATGTTTCCAAGGCCCTCAGAAGTGTAAGATGTGCTGTTTAAGTGTGTGATTTTTCAGCAATACCTATTTGTTCTATGGCCCTCAGAGTACAACGAAGAAATATTAACATTCTGCAGGAAAAGATGGCCCACAGCAATAGTGAGAGGACCCATACAGAGGGGGCGGAGGTGCTTGTATCCATCCATCTTCTCACTCAGATGGAGGAGGAAGACATGCAGATATTGCATTAGGAAAGAATGCAAAGCATTGGTGATGGCGAGGTTGGTGTAAGCCCAAAGTTGTTTGCCTTTATTATTACTATCTCTCTCCCCTCACTATCCTGCATGTAGACTTAATGGCACCTTGGTGCTGTCTAGCGCTGAAAGTTCTCAACTACTTTGTGAACTGCCACCTCCATAGTAACCCTTGTCAATTCTCCCCTTCTCTAGGTTCTCCTCATTCTTCAGATCATCAAACAGAAGCTGTGGAGGACCTTGCTCTATCTTTTCCAAGTACCAGCTCAGAGATCAGCACCCCAGTTGGGTTTGAGAGTGAGGTAGAGGGGAATGCACATGGTTATTCACACAGCAATCGTTTGCAGTAGGTAATGGAAAGGGAAGCCCAGGACACAGTCTGCTGAGGGCAAGATCAGGTCTGAGTGCTACTATTGAGGATTGAGATGCAGACCTCAGAGGCCCAGCCTACAGAAGGAAACTCCTTGAAATGGACCAGGAGATGTTGGGGCTGCTTAAGAGTTGCTGCGGCATGCCTGAAAGTATGGAGAAGTTCCATTTCAGCATGTGCAGCATTCTAGTCAGTAGCATACAGAGTCTGCAGTCTAGCCTGGAGCATGTGAATGCTGCAGCCAGGACCTCTGTATAGGAGTCTGTGTCACCAGCTTGAGCAGCTTTGAATGAAGCTCAGACTGGTGCCATACAGGCTCTGGGCTCCTCAATATCTGCCGACTTCTGGTGGAATACATGGATATGGGCTTCCAAAACATCTCTGATCTCCTATGGTCTGCTCTCATTAAGTCTGAAATCCTGCAGGCCAATGGGAGTGGCCGTGGCTCAATGGGAGTGGCATGTTCTGCATCTCGCAAGTCTGCTCTCACGCCACCCTCTGAAACAATGCCCACCATGGCATCTGAACCAAATTGCTTCAGCAGTAAGCGAGATGTTGCAGTCTTCAGCTGACCCCTCAGGGGCCCGATCTGCTACAGGTCACCGACCATGAGCATCACAACGACCCTCATCTGAGCATCAGCCGACTTCCATCACACCTGCGAAAGTCACTGGGGGATCACCTTGTAGAAGCAGTAGATTAGGTAAAAGAACACTTAAGTAGAGCACAATGGGGTAACACCAAGGTGAAATTGTTTTGGTATGCCACTGCGTGAAGGTATTAAAAAATTATAATAGTGCAATGATGCAAGATTGTCTATTCCAAGGGTTATACTGAGGTATTGAGCCATCGATGGCAGGTACCACCTGCGCAAATGGTGGTCAAAGAATGGGGGTGGGCGGGGTTACTTGCATGTAGCTTTGCCAGGATAGCGGGCTTCCCTATGGTGCAGGGCACCATAGACTGCACCAATGTAGCTTTGCGGGCACCACATAACAATCCTGAGACCTTCCATAACTGTAAAGGCAACCGCTCACTTAATGTGCAGTCGGTGGGCGACCACGCTCAGCGATTCCCGATGGCCAATGCCCGCTATCCTGGCAGCAGTCATGATGCCTTCATCCTGCGTCAGTCTGGTGTGCCAGCAATATTCCAGCCATCACATCAAACTCAAGGGTGGCTGCTCAGAGGCAAGGGCTATCCGCTCTCCACCTGGCTGATGATTCCCCTCCACAACCCCACCACTCAGGGCCAGCACTCATATAATGAGAGACATGCTTCCACCAGGAACATCACTGAGCAGACCATCGGGCTACTGAAGCAAAGGTTCCACTGCCTTGACCGCTCGGGAGGAGCCCTCCAGTATTCGCCAGAGCAGGTGTACCATTTTGTGGTGGTCTGTTGCATCCTCCACAACTTGGCCAGCATGAGGGTGCAGCCCTTGCCACCAGGAATTGCAGAACCACCTCAGGAGGAGGACGAGGGAGAGGAGGACGCGGACGAGGAAGGGAGGAGGCAGGCACCCAATCCCCCTTCCGGACAGGCTGTCTGTGAACGCCTCTTCAAACTCCGATTCCAATGAATGAAACCCCAGATCCCCATTGCTCACCACATCCCCATCATATCATCCCTTTGTCATGGAATATCACAGCGTCCTCCTGGGGACAAAACTGAAATCAGAGCCACAACAAAAGATTCCAAACAAAATTACTAAATTTATCAAAAATCAATCGGCACATATTTACACTTACGATATGAACTAATCACACGTGTGCAATCCCTTAGTGCCTGTCATTCAGATGCCTTTCCTGATCTAGTGCTCCGACGAAGTGCTCCCCAGTGGCTGCAGCATGGCTGGTGGCAGGCTGCTGAGTTTCCATGGGGAAGACTTCAGATGGCCTTGCAGGATGACCTCAATCATCTCTGGACCTAGAAGACTCAGCTGTAGATTGCACCACCTCGGCATGGGTGGCAGCATTCTCGGCTTCCTGGCTGACAGGCAGTGGCAAGGGCAATGGCGGAGTGGGATTGGTGGAAAAGGAATGCTGTCATCCTGAGAGAGGACAGCAAGTTCCTGCTCCACTGACCCACTGCCACACTCCCGGGGCGGTGCCGCAGCATTCCCAGCAATCTGTTGGAACACAGATTGCTGGGCTGCTGCAATACCCTGCAAGCCCCGGGTGACATTGGTAAACCCAGCCACGATGGCAGCAGTCTGAGCTTGGGTGGCAGCAAGCTGAGACTTCATGAGAGCAGCCTGCGCTTCTGCTGCAGCACTAAGATGTTGGGTTGGTTGCACCTGTGCTGCATTGGCAACCGCGAAATCGCCCATCACATGCAGCATCATGTCTGGGTCGACAAAGTCTCTTCGGGAGTTTTCTATCATTTCCAGCCTGGTAATTCTGGGCTCCAAGCTCTGTGCAAAGCCCTGTGCAATGTTGGAAGTGGACTCCTCCATGCTCCTTGACATTGCTAAGAAACTCTCTGGCAGGCTTGCTTTGCACCTAGCAGTTCGGTGTGCACGCTCATCACCCTTCTTCTGAAGGCCACCCCATCGAGGTCCTCATTTAAGTCCTGTGCAGCAGAAACCGCGCGCAAACTCACCCTCTGGGGAGCTGGCCCCTGAGCTACCCTTTCCCCCTGGTCTTGCTGCAGCCCAATTGCACCCGGTGCCTCACCCTATGTGGATCCCACTTCTACAATAGCCTCTAAAGTACGCGCAGTGCCAGTTTCTGAGCTGGTGTCTGCGAGTGACAGAATCAGTGGCATTGTGTCTTCTTCTTTTACCCCTCGCTCTCCTGCATCGCCGCGGGACAGGCTGCTCAAGGTCTTGTTCTTGATTAGCTGAAAGCAGAAAGCGCAAGAGTCGGGTTATGGTGGGGTGGGGGAAGGGGGAAACAAGATAAGCATGCATGCAGCATCAGCAGCTTGAAAGTGAGAAGTGATTGTGGGATGAGAGGTAAGTGGGATGTGAGAAGAAGGATTAGGAATGCGGATACCATTGTTGTCCCCAAGGGAATCAACCTTGCTGGTTGCCATGGCCACTGTGATATGCCACTCAATGATCTCCAGCACTCTCTCCTCCAGGTCAGTGAGGTCCTGGATGGCAGCTTGCCCCCTGCCTGTCTACCGCTACTGCCTCCAGTTATGCGTGACCTTGGCCTGCAAGATAAAGGGACGTGAGTGAGTGAGTGTGGTGCAATGTGTTTGTGTGATGTGCCTGCCACAGTTGAATAGCTGTCAGTGTGTGCAAGGTGTGAGATGTAGATGTGAGTGTTGCAGCAGTGGTAAGGTTGTGAGGGTGAAGTGAAGCTATGATTGTCAGGTTTGAGTGGTGATAGGTAGAGATTGTTGGTGGGTGAGTACTGGGGATGTGGTGCATTGAGCAGTGTGTGAGGCTTATGGTGCAGATGGTGACGCCTTCTCTCACCTTGATCTACCTTGTGAGGTCATTGAACTTCTTTCGGCACTGGATGGCCCACCTTAGAACCACAGTGCTTGCCGTCACATATGCGGCTATCTCCTGCCAGAGCCTTCGAGATGTGTGTGGCGAGGGCTTCTTGCCAGTCTGCGGGAAGAGGACAGCCCACCTCCTTTCCATGGCCACGACCAGTACCTCAAGAGCCACATCTGAGAATCTGCGGGCTCTCTCCCTGTGCTGATGCTCAGCCATGTTTTTCCACTGCCGTCTCCTTCTAGGTGAAGTTGCAAGTGTCTTGACAATGAGGTGCTGTAGCATCAATGCACCTCCCCTTTAAGTATTGAATAAAGCCTGTGCCAAACATGACTGGGAATTCGACTGAACCTGATATTGGCCCATCTATTAAGCGGTAAGCCAATGAGCAGTGGTTTTAGCACTGAGATCAAGGGCTAGAAATTCATCTACTTACCTCCACTCTGTAGCACCATGAAATGGCAAAAAAATGGTGGCCACCACTTTTTTGGAAGCTGGTGGCGGGTACCGCGGTAGCTGCCATTTTCCTCCCTCCCTTTGAGCCCTGGAAAAAAAATGGCGGCGTGGTGCCATCAATCGGTGTGCAACACCGACTGTATGTCACCACTCTGAATTTTGACCCTAGCGCTGAGTTCAGCGTTGAGTCCTATGCACGCCAAACCTGGCATGCCAGCAGGCTGACAGTGGTGATGTCAACACCTCTTAAAGGGACACACACATCTTTCAGGTAAGTTTGGATTTAAGCTTTTGGACTGTTTTATAAAAATGTTATTGAAATAGTGGCTTGCTGCAATAGATCTTAAAAGTTTTTTAAGTGTGTAGGGAATGCTGCGGGATGCTTGCAAGGCTTCAGATCATAAAGGAAGGCCTCTGAGAAGACAGAAAATGCTGCAAATACTCAGCAGATCAGGTAACATCCATAGAGAGAGAAACAGAATTCACATCTCAGGTCAAGATGCTGGCTGACCAGCTGAGTATTTCCAGCATTTTATGCTGTCATTTCAGATTTACAGCATCCACTTGCAGAGGGAACAGGAAGATGCCAAAGAGGAGGAAGCAAAAGGAAGGATGCAACCCAGACAGCCCCTTTTTGACCATGATATCAGGATGGAATCATCCGCCTGCGGTACCAGTGACCACAACCCCAATTTCCCTTTCCACATTTGTCCCACATCTTATCTTACCTCTGCTACTGACCATCACAGTGTCATCTTGGCCACGATGCTGAAATAAAAGCCACCACAAAGCAAACCTTTCAATCCAACTTTATACATCTATCCATCCAATATGACATCAAGAAATCAACTCATCACCCTTATGCATTCTCTTAGTGGCTGTCTTGTGTGTGCCTTTGCCTATCCTACTGATGTCACGCAGTGCTACCCCAGTGGCTGCGGCATGGCTGGTGGAAGGCTGCTGACTTTCAGTGGAGGACATTGCAAATGGCCTTGCTGGTCGACCTTGAGGAGCTGGCGGCTGGGAGTGTCAAATTAAGTGGCGGAGTTTCTTCTTCTTCACTCTCCTCTCCCTCTTCTTGGTCAACCGTTGGCTGGGCAGGCTGCATTTCTTGGGTGTGTGAAATGAGGAAGGCACAAGGGTGGAGTTGTGGGGATGGAAGGGTGGTAAGGTAAGCGGTGCATGCCAGAAGGAGGATAACGTATGAGGATATCAACATCTTGTATCCTTTCAGCCCTGCTGCTGGCCAAGGGCTCATCCATGCCCCTGCCAAGAATGGCCTGCACTGTCTCCTCCAAGGCGGTGAGGTGATGCTGGAATGGGAGATGTGCCTTGTGATTGGTGCAGATTGTTGGTAGATGAGTAATTGTGGGTGGGGGTTATGCATTGCGAAGTGTGTGAGGCTAGTGGTGCAGTTGGTAGGAGTCGACTCTTGAAGATGTATTCACTGACCTTGACCACTGGTCTGAGGCCATGAAGCTTCTTTGGGCACTGGAGCCAGGTGGTGGGGCCGACATTGCTGCAGTGACAGCCTCGGTGATCTGGTCCCACATCCTTCTTTCTCGAGGGCCTCCTGTCCCCTGTGGGTAGGGGACATCTCTTGAAGTGTTGACCTCCTGCACAAAGCTGGAGTGCTGCGTGTGAGACCCCGAGTGCCCCTTCCCTGGCTTGCTGAGCCATTTGTGTTAATGCTGAAGCACTTTAACCATTTTTTTGGGTGTGGAAGACAATTCAGCTTTATGAGATGAAGACTGCCATATGGGATTTACTTTTAATGAGTATTTTTTTTGAAAGGCAGTAAGGGCTGGAAAATGCATTTTTTCACTTGATTTTAATTTTTATTAGTTCTGATCGCATTGCCCTTTTAATTCATAGCCCTTTCAATTGCCCACGATTCATTGCGAACTCCAAAGCCTCGCTCCCATAGGTTGTAACAAGCTGCAACGCTGCTCCTGGATGCGAACTTTGGGTCAGATGCCTCCACTAACACACCAAGAGGGCGTTAAATGGTAAGTTAGTGCTGCGCCACAAAGCTCCAGCTCCCAGCGCGAATTTTTGCATGGTAGCGCTGCAGCTATTTTCAATGGCCGTAAACCCGAGGCTGCTCAGAGAGAAGAAAACGTAGTCCCTGTGTGTAGAGAGCCTCAGTGACCTCCTGGATGCAGCAATGGATGGTGAACTGTGAGATGTTAGCTATGTCTCCTTCTGCAGACTGGAAGGATCCATTGGCAAAAGAATTGAAGGCCACGGTGACCTTGACTGCCACTGGGAGAGCTGTTGTCGCCCTGCTCTCAGGCTGCAGGTCTGGTTGCAGGAGGTGAAACAGAGCATCCTAATACACTGCTCCTCACTTAAGTGGATATAAGAGAAGTGCTCTTGGAAGATCCTAGGTCTCCTCCAAGGTGATGAGGTGAGGCTGGAATGGGAGATGTGTCTTGTGATTGGTGCAGATTGTTGGTAGGTGAGTGATTGTGGATGGGGATCATGCATTGAGCAGTGTGCGAGGCTAGTGGTGCAGTTGGCAGGAGATGGCTTTTGAAGATGCATTCACTGACCTTGACCAGTGGTCTGATGTCATGATGCTTCTTTGGGCACTGGAGCCAGGTGGTGTGGGTGACACTGCTGACAGATGTGGTGATGTAGTCCCACATCCTTCTTTCTGGAGGGCCTCCTGGCCCCTGTGGGTAGAGTACCTGTCTTGCAGTGTGCTGAATAATCACATTTGGGACTTCTATTTAATGTTAAGTTTTTTTTTGAAAGGCAGTAAGGGCTGAAAACTGCATTTTTTCACTACATCGTCATTTTTATTGGTTCTGAATGCATTGCCCCTTTAATTCATAGCCCCTTTAATTGCCCACAATGCATTGAGAACTCCATAAACTCGCTCCCAGAGGCTGTAAGAAGTTGCAACGGCGACAGTGGATGGGAACGTTGGGTTGGAGGGCTCCATTAATGCCACCAGGGTGGCGTTGCACAGTCGGTTAGCGCTGCACCAACCCCCAGTGCAAATTTTTCAGCAGTATCGCTGTAGCCATTTTCAGCGGCCATTAATAGGAACATAGGAACAGGAGTATGCCATTCAGCCCCTCGAGCCTGTTCTGCCATTCAATGAGATCATGGCTGATCTGCGAGCTAACTCCATATACCTGCCTTTGGCCCATATCCCTTAATACCTTTGGTCAACAAAAAGCTATCAATCTGTAGTTACTGGTATTGTCCTTACACCCTTTCTTGAACAATGGTGTCACATTTGCCACTTTCCAATCCTCAGGCACCTCTCCCGCATCTAGGGAAGATTGGAAAATTATGGTAAGCCCTTCCGCTATCTCCACCCCCAATTCCCTTAGCAACCTGGGATGCAAGCCATCTGGACCAGGCGACTTGTCCACTCTAAGCATACCCAGCCTTTCTAGTACATCCTGTCTATCAATTTTTACCCCTTCCATTGCTCCTACCTTTTCCACTTCTACCAATCAGCATCCACCTCCTTAGTAAACACCGATGCAAAGTACTCATTGAGTATTCTAGCCTTGCCCTGTGCCTCTAAGCATATATCACCTTCTTTGTCTCTAATAGGTGGTACCCCACCTCTTACTACCCGCTTACTGTTTAGATGCTGGTAGAAGATGTTTGGGTTCCCTTTTATGTTAACTGCCATTCTACTCTCATATTCTCCCTTTGCCAATCTTATTTTTATCTTCACATACCCTCTCAGCTTATTGTATTTGGTCTGGTTCTCCCTTGATGAATTCACCTGACATGCATTGTACACCCTCTTTTTTTGTTTCATCATCTTCTCAATCTCCCTCTTCATCCAAGGAGCCCTTGTTTTGGTTCCCTTACCCTTCCCTCTTGTTGAAATGTACCTAGCCTGTACTTGGAACATCTCCTCCTTAAAGATCACCCATTGTTCGTTACAGTTTTTCCTGTCAGTCTTTGGTTCCATTTTACCCTGGCTAGATCCTTTCGCATCCCATTGAAGTTAGCCCTATTCCAGTTTAGAAGTTCCACTCTAGATTGTTTCTTGCTCCTCTCCATTGCTAATCTAAATCTTATGATACGATGATCACTTGTACCCAAGTGTTCTCCTACAGATACTTGGTCGACCTGGCCCACCTCATTCCCCAGCACCAGATCCAGCAATGGTTCCTTCCTAGTTGGGCCAAGAACATATTGGTCAAGGAAATTTTCCTGAACACATTTCAGAAATTCCTCCCCTCCTTTCCCTTTATCCTAGCATTATCCCAATCAATATTTGGGTAGTTAAAGTCCCCCAATATTACCACTCTGTCGCTCTTGCATATCTCTGCGATTTCCCTGCAGATTTGCTCCTCTACCTCCCTCTCACTATTTGGAGGGCTATAGAATACCCCCAATAGTGTGATCATACCTTTTTTGCTCCTCATTCTAACCAAATGGATTCTGTCCTTGTCCCCTCAAGAACATCCTCCCTTTCCAACACTACAATGTCTTTCTTAATCAGCACTGCCACCCCACTTCCGTTTTTCCTTCCATATCTTTTCTGAATGCCTTCTACCCTTGAATATTAAGTGTCCGGTCCTCACCGTTTTTAAGCCACGTTTCTGTTATTGCCACAACATCATATTGCCACATGACTAATTGTGCTTGTAGCTCACCAACCTTATTCACCACACTTTGTGCGTTTACGTACCTCTTCAAAAAATTTAATCAGTTTTTTCAGGTATGACCTACCTTTCACAAACCCATGTTGCCTCTCTCTGATCAACTGAAAATGTTTGAGGCGTTCAGTCACCCTATCCTTAATTATTGATTCTAGCAATTTCCCGACAACAGATTTTAGGCTAACTGGTCTATAATTTCCTGGTTTCCCTCTCTCGCCATTCTTAAATAGCGGAGTGACATGCGCAATTTTCCCAATCTAAAGGAATGGTTCCTGAATCTAGAGAACTTTGGAAGATTATAGTGAGGGCACCTGCAATGTGCTCACCTGCTTCCTTTAAAATCCTGGGATGGAAACAATCTCATCCTGGGGATTTGTCACTCTTTACTGCCATTATTTTCTTCATTACTGTTATTTTACTTACGTTAATTTTATGTTCGTGTTGCCGGGGACACTGGCAGCTTCTTGTTGCAGATCAATTTTTAGCCGCAAGACTACAATCATGTTAATGAGGACTAAGCACAAATTTTGTGTGCTACCTAGACCATTTTGACTTGGCGCAGCTTAACATTGTTGGCCATTAATACTGCCCGTTTTGTGGCCATATCCAATTTCTAGGCCTGGGTTTATAGACCCCATGTGG
Source organism: Somniosus microcephalus (assembly GCF_052327205.1). NCBI lineage: Eukaryota > Metazoa > Chordata > Chondrichthyes > Squaliformes > Somniosidae > Somniosus > Somniosus microcephalus. The sequence continues at coordinate 146,973,144 of NC_140988.1, read as the reverse complement.
AGGGTAGGCTCACCTGTGCGCAAACCCCCTCCTATATGGTGCTCAGACAGGACCTGGTGCAGCTCCAGCATGCTTTCCTTGCTTCTCCTGCTGCTGCTCCTCTTCTTCCTGTTTTTCCTCCTCCTTCTCCTCCTCTTCTGTCCAAACTGGGCTTCTAGAATCACTCTCCTTCCTTCTCTCCTCACTCACCCTCTCTAAAGACAAAAAATTAATTGTGCCAATAATCACCACAAAACCTCAGTGTTCAAGTTACTACTCATGTTGTAAATCCTTCCAAAGCACTGAAATCTCACAACAGCCAAAGTACTGACCAGTTCTCTCTGCAGCTGCTTGCTCCTTTAAATACAGCTCCTAATTCACGATTCCGGCTTTCACTGCCTAAGGTTGCTGATTGGGGCCAGCCGTCGGCACGACTTCTGTTTTGGTGCCCAAAGATAGTTTTGCCATACTAGTTGTTTCATAAGGCTCTGATTTAAATATCATTATTAACTTACTACCGTGTTTAGGTGGCCACCCAGGCTGTCTCAATTAAGGACCCCATGAAATTGGCGCAAGCAGCATTTCAACCGAAATGGGACGGTAAGTCTTTCGCCACAATTTTCGGGGCCGACCGTCCCGTTTCTGTTGAATTCAGCTCAACGTACTTTCTATTTTTTATAGGTTAACAGCCCAATTAGGTTGACATCTAAGCTGCCTGCTAATATCTGACACATTAATTAATGTTATATAATTCGGCTTTTTGACCTCAACTTGACATACGGATTAGGAAAAGCAAAGATTATTAAAGGTGTTTCCTGCAGGAAAGATTTACTATATTTTGTAATCCCTTTTTGGAATTGTGAAAGAATGAGATCAGAAGAAAATGGTTGCTTTGGTGCAGAGAAGCTTCAGAAGAAAAAGCACAACACATTCAAGGAGTCAATGCATTAGATCACTGCTTTTTCCTAGTATATACCTGGCAGGGCATGTGTTACTATAGCAAGCTCAATATGAAAAACAAGAAATGTTTTTCTGATAGATGAAGAACCCACATTTAATTCTTATCAAACAAGGCTAAAACAAGGTAGAGCAGCCAGCATAACAGGGCTTTCAACTGAAAGAATTTTGGCAGAAGAAAACACAGCTTAAGTAATTACTAGTGTGAAGAAAAATGTTCAATATTTAGTGGTATTTTTGATCCCAAATATTCATAAATTATGAATCACTGTACAATTCAATATAATAAAAATGCTTACGCTCCTGTGAAGTACTATGAGACATTTTACTACCTTAAAGGTGCTATATCAATGCAAGTTGTTGTTATGGAATTAGAACTGTAGGTGTGCGAGAGAGAGAGGAGAGAAGCACAGCAGAAATTACACAGCATAGTGTTTTATAAAAAAATATTCAACTGTGTGATATCTGATGGTGTGAGTGACATTTTGTGGCCCATTGTTGGAATGTATTTGGAATTACACTGAGCTATGTCTTGAGTAATTCATTGACTTGATTATCAGGAGATAGAAATGACGGACATTACATTGAGTTACATCGAGTCCACAGCACAGAAACAGATAATTTGGCCCTATTGGTCTATGCCGGCATTTATGCTCCACATGAGCCCCTTCCCAATTCCTTTTCATTTAACTCTATACCCTTCTATTTTTTTCTCCCTCATATGCTTATCTAGCTTCCCCTTAAATGCATCTATGCTATTTACCTCAACTACTCCTTGTGGTAACACATTACACAAATTAATAAAATTATCGACATAGGTTAATAAGGCCATAAAAAAAGCAAACCAATTACTGGGTTCATTTTTAGACGGATACAATTGAAAAGCAGGGAAGTCCTGTTAAACTTGTACAGAATCTTGGTTATACCACACTTGGAGTACTGTGCACAGTTTGGGACTCCATATTATGAGATGGATCTAGAGGCATTGGCGAAGGTGCAAAAAAGATTAACAAAGGTGATACCAGAACTGAGAGATTATGAGGTTATGTGTATCAAGAAAGATTGAACAGGCTGGGGCTCTTTTCTCTAGAAAAGAGAAGACTGAGGGATGACCTGATCTTTAAGGTCTTTAAGATAATGAAAGGGTTTGATAGGGAAGACATGGAGAAAATGTAGCCCATCTATTGCTTCTCACTCCATGAGTATTGAACGAGTACGTATTGAAAACTGTAACTGCATCCAAATTTTTTGGCCATGGAATGAAGTAAAAATCTCATGAAAAATTGATGTGCGCTGCACATTTTATAAGATGGGTTTTAAAGACCTAATTCAGTTAACAAAAGTTATGATACCAGCACATTAATGCTAAACATGCAGGGGTGGGTACAGTGGTGACACTAGGACAACTACTCCAAATCTCCCACTATAATTAACAGTCCTTTTACTGAACGACATTGAGTCTTAACATGTTTTTCTTAAACTCCCTCAATTAGCCTCATTCATATTGCTGCCAACATTGCCAGGTGGTCCAGCACCAGGAAAGCAAAACAGGGATGTATTGATAGGGATCCGATTTTGAGTGTTTATGGGATTAAGTTCCAACTATGATGTGTGAAGCAATTGAAAGAAGCCAGCCATTGTCCTGTCAAGCACAAAGTACAGACTATAGTGCTTATCTTTGTTTTCAATCTAATATGTTGTATTATATGAATTCTTGTCTTCTTTGATCCAAACACAAAGTTATCAGGAACGATGGTATGTGTCAGTTTGAATGTACAGGTGCTGATTGCATCAAAGTGTTAAGGTGTTAAAAGTGTAACACAGAGACTTCACTTGGTTTATGGAAATGCTGGCAGTTGTGGGTCTCTCCACGACATAATGGCTCTTAACTCCTTCAAGTACTGTCTTCCTCGGGAACTCCTTTTGCGTTCAATCTAAAACTAACCCTCATGTGGCTAGTCCTAAAGTGCTCAAATGTCCATCCTAGAACAAAAAAAACTGTATGCCTGATAGCACAGTGACCCACACTTTGCTTATCGCTGTATTATGCATTCTCGGTAAAAGGTGCAGGGAGGATGGGGTGGCAGGTTACAAGTAGCAGGATTATGTGATTTGATCATTCCTGTATTGCTGTGCTTCTAATACGGAGGAGCTCCTTGAATTCTGAAGTTTTTTTTTGAAGATTGGTTTTATAAACACAAACCTTATCGGCGCTTATCTAAATAGGTATTATCATTAAAAATGTTAATCTGTGAGTTCCCAGTTTCACGGCATGATGTGGTGCAGTATTGGGAACAATCCTGAGAGTGGTGTAAGTGAGTAGCCATAACAACCATGGTTATCTGGGAAATCAGAGAAAAGCTGACCTGCAGTCAGAAGTGCTTAAATGTGTGAGGAGAGCTGTGCCACTAAGCTCTGACTACCAGTGAAATTTAAGGAAATAAGAAAGTCTGGAGCAAGAATAAGCCATTCGACTACTCAAGCTAGCTCTATCCAGAGCTCATATATGATCATTCTATCATGGACTTCCCTCCCACATTGCTTCTTAATTCCTACTTTAAGGGCCACTAAAGGGGCAATTTTAACTTTCCCCAATCAGTGGGAAATGAGCGGAGGAGCAGGTAAAATGGAGCCGCTGCATTTCCTGCCCTGTTCCCGCTGATTTGCGATTTTAACGCTGCTGGTTTCAGTGGCAGATGAGGCTTCTGCCGGACTCCGGTGACAACCTAATTAATGAATACAAATCGGGATCGCCGTGACGTATGTGGGCCCGATAGAATTTTAAACTGCCTTTGAGCGGGACACTCCTGAATCTGACAGGAAGCCAGCGAAGGTAAGTTAAAACAAACACTTCCCTCTGGGTCCCACAAGGGAAGTCAGAGCCTCTGCTCTCCTAGGGACCCTCCCTCCCCTGCCCCACAGCCTGGAGAACCTTGGAATAGCCCCCACCCAGACCTACCTTGCTGCCAGCAGACTTCTTCTGATGCCGTCAGGTGGCACAGAGGTGGCCCAATTTTTGTCCTTCCCCGCTGGCCAGCTGCCGATTTCCGTTGGAAATGGGCAAGCAGCTGATTGGCGAGATTCAAATGAGGCCCGGCAATTGACTTCTGCTGGGCCTCCGACTCACTCTCCCATGTGGGATTGCCATTCGTTCCTACCGGCTGAAGAAAATCAAGTAGTGCAATTAATATCAGCCCAGATATTCCGATCCCTACAGGTGAGTACGCGCTGTGTACCCACCCATAGCGACATCAGAAATGCCGGTTTCAGGCATGCACAATGCATGTGCTGAAAACCGGCATTTCCGATCTGTCAAGAATCCTCTTGACAGATCCTCCGCCTGCCCTGGAGAAGGGCCTCTGCAGGCGGATAGTTCCGCTTTTTGGAGACCCTCCGCCCGCAGAAAACGCTTATAATTCCTGCGCCTGGTAAAAGCAGGCGTAAGGCCTGCTTTTACCAGGATAAGAGTTGAAAAAGAAATGTCACTGATGCATCATTTAAAAATACTTAAAAAACAGGTAAGTTTATTTCAGCCCCGTAAAAAAAAATTTTTTTTCAAAAAATTTAATTTTTGTTTAAAATACTTAATTTATTGTAATTTCAAGTCATTTTAAAAATGTGATTTTTAAAAAATTTATTTAAAGTTTTACTATGTTTTTGGGGTGATCTCCATTCATATATTTGACAGGTCTTCCTGTCAAGTGTATGAAGGGAGATTCCCTTCTTTGATTGGCTCTCCATGGCCCACGTGATCCCAGGGACGCTTGCGAACCGCATGCGCCCCTGGGATACATAGGCCCTGCACACTTGGAGTTTGAGAGGTCCACGAGCGGAAGTGTGTGCATCCCGGGAGCCTTCAGGTAAGGGTGTAGATTTTTTCCAGATCAGAGGCTTCCGCACGCGGGAAGCCTCCGATCGGAAAATACGGCCCATCATGTTTTGGAATTTTAGACTATGCTGCCACAGGGGGCAAACCTTGGGGTACTATATGTTAAAAATGGTATTATTGAACTAAACTTAGCTCTCAAAGGGTTAAATTCACAAGACAGCAAAGCTGGCAGGTGTATATTCGCTAGGGGGTAATTTTAACCTAACCCGCCCAGCGGCAAACCGATGGGATTGGATCAGCCTCCCGGGTTTAAATCAGGCTGGGTGTAAAACGGGCGTTCCATCCGAACCTGTCAGGTTTTCTGCTGGGTGGGTTAGGTTAAAATTACCCCCTAGATTTCAGATGGTGCGTCTGGACAAGTGTCCTGCAGACAATGAAAGATAGCTTGACATTCCAGTGATTGTACACATTCATTGCACCTGCAAAATCTCTATTCATTTGAGTGCAGCAGGGGCCATTGCCAAGTCAGGTTGGTGGATTCAATTCTTTTCAAAGCTGACATGGGAGTCAGTCTTTTGAAGAAATGGAGAGGACTGTGAAAGCAAGAGGCAGTTAGGCAGCAAAGTGCTGCAAGAGAGTTGAAGAGACATGAGATTACCCTGGACTGCAGGATATGATGTAGAGCAGTTATTCGTTTTAAGTAAGACAACCCACTGAAGCGTGTTCATTATTTTAAAATCATTACGCAAAGATAAGTTTTACTGATTGAACTAAGTGAATCTGATCATCACTGATGCTCTGTTTGTTCACCTTGCTGTGGAATAAAGCAGCTTAATTGCTCATATCAAGCCTCACCGAGTGGTAACTTAGTACGCAGTTATAGAATCATAGAATGGTTACAGCATAGAAGGACGGCACTTCCAACAGTGCAGCACTCCCTCAGTACTGCATTGGAGTGTCAACCAAGATTTTTGTGTTCAAGGCCGGAATTTTCTGGGGACCGTGCGGGTGCGTTCGGAGTTGGGGTGGGTGGGAAATTTGAAATAAGTCGGAGTGGGTCGGGAACCCGCCGTCATCCCGCCCCCACGCGCCTTTCCCTCGAGCACATCGGCCAGCGCGGCAGCGACCTGAATGGCAGAGGCGGGCGGCTGAATTCAAATCATTAAGAGGTACTTGTCAGACCCTTAAGCGCCTTTTTCACCCTACCTTTTAAATTTCCCTGGCTGCCCACTGGATTCATGCAGCTTGGGAACCATATCTGTCAGTCTGAGGTGGGAGTTGAGTGGCTATTGCTCCAGCTGATTAGATGACAGCATGAAATGTACTATAAAAGCTCCAACCTCACAGCTGATCACTTTTCTCAGGCAGAAGCTGTTGCTGACTGCATTCCCAGCACAGATTTAGCTTTCTACAGGCTGCAAGTGTTTGCAGCAAAGTCGCCATCCAGTCTCACCTCATTGGTACAACCTATCACTCCACTGACAGATTGCTTCTCTCATCTCTACTTGACCTGCCATCTATTCCATCAGTATGGGTGCCATTTAGGCTCTCTCACCTTGCACACCAGCAGCACCAACAACAATACCACCAACCTCCTCCTCAATCACCTGATGCTCCACAGGACAGAGGGCATCAGCGCAGGGCTGTACCACGCCAGAGGCAATACCCCCAACACAGGGTATACAGGCAGAGGATGAGCTTCCTCAACATGATGGAGCAGCAATGCCAAAGGAGGCTCAGGCTATCGTGCCATGCCATCGCAGGCAGTTGCACATTACTCGAGCAAGACCTGCAGCCCAGAGGATCGGGTGGACACGCCTTACCAGTGACTGTCAAATTCACCACCACCCTCAACTTCTTCGCCTCAAACTCCTTCCAGGGATCTGCAGCAGACACTTGCGGCATCTCGCAGTCGGCCGCTCACAGATGCATCACCCAGGTCACCGATGTCCTGTTTGACAATTCAGCCAATTATATCAACTTTGCCACTGATGAAGCCAGTGTTACTGAGAGGGCGCTCGGCTTTGCTACTCTGGCTGGCTTCCCGTGGGTGCAGGGCATCATCGACTGCACACATGTGGCCATCAGGGCACCCCATCATAACCCAGGAGTCTTTGTCAAATGCAAGGGCTTCCACTCCCTCAATGTGCAGCTGGCCTGCTACCTTAGGAATATCATCATGCATGTGTGCCAAATTCCCTGGCAGCTGCCATGACTCTTCTGTTCTGTACCAGTCCACCCTCCATCAGCTCTTTGCTCCTCCAAACAGACTTTCTGGCTGGCTGCTTGGAGACGAGGGCTATCCGCTGAAGATGCGGCTCAGGCCACCCTTGAGGAGGACAAGTACTGAAGCCGAGGAGAGATACAATGAAAGCCAGATTTCCACCAGATCATAGGGCAAACAATAGGAATGCTCAAAATGCGCTTCAGATGCCTTGACTGATGTGGAGGAGCCCTTCAGTACGCAGCAGCCAGGGTCTCCAGAATTGTCATCATCTGCTGCGCCCTTCACAACAAAGTGCAGCAGTGAGGATTAGTGCTACATGAGGAGCAAGAAACTGAGCATACATCCTCTTCAGAGGAGGAGGAGGAGCATCAGCTGGAAGACGAGGAGGAGCAGGAGCTGGAGGAACCTGCGGCCCAGATCCCATCAGCACCCGAGTACATTGTTGCCCAGCAGTATACCCATATGGCTGCCACATGCTACGCAAGGCTGGCACCACCCCACAGCAACACCATAAAGCACTACAATGACCAAGCCATTCCTTTCACAATGACCATCATTGCTGGAAGTAAAGTTGAGTCTCATCATTCACTGCAACTCACTAACCCACTTCCAAAGGTGCACACAAATTTGTCCAAGACCAGAAAGTGGTGAAAATAAAGATTGTTATGGTTGACATCACATTAATGGAAAATTTACATTAACATTGAATAAAACACCCAAGTGGCTACCCTTGTGAATCTACTTATGTGTCATCTTTCTCTTATGTGTGCTTCTATGAGGTGCTACCGCTGTGGCTTCAGCAAAGGTAGAGGCAGCCTGCTCACTTCCCTGCTGCGACTACATAGACACTCTTGGTAGATGTCCTCTGGGTTTTGGAGACTGTGATGGACCCGTCAAAGTTTGCTCCTCCTGCAACTGTGCAGGGGCAGACTTGGTCATCACTGTCCGAGGAGGCATCTGGGGCTCTGACTGAGGGGGTGGCAATGGGGGGAAAGTATAAGTGCTTTGAGAGGAGCCCACATGTCTGTGTCCCCTCTCACCATCATTCCTCTCATGGGCCACCCGCACTTCCCTGCTAGCAAGGAGCTGGAGAGCACCTTACTGCACAGCAGTGAGGCCATGAGGACCCACATCTATACTGACATCCCTCCTAGACAGGAGCATCTGCCATCTATTCTCCATAGCCGTCTATTCTCCATAGAGACCATGTGCTCCTGTGAGTGGCGCATTAGTTGCTCCATGCAGGTGGCCATCCTATCCATGGAAGAGCTGACAGTAGCCATCGCTTGCGACATGGTGGTGCTCATGTTGGGGATGGACACCTCCATTCTCTGAACATTTGCAGACATCACGGTCGCAAAACCTGTCAAAGCCCCCTGCACTTCTTCCTGCACCTCCAGGATTGCCCTCTTTCTGAATGGCCCCCAAGGCTCAACATCTGCAATTAGCTGAGTAGAGCTGGGAGCATCCTGCGCCCTCTAGCGAGGAGTCTCCACTGTTGTCCCTGTCTCCACCATCCGCTCTTGCTCAGTTGTGACTTGTGACACACCAGGTGACAACACTACTCTGTCTTGCATGGGACCCACCGAGGTGTGTGTATCTGCGCTGCTGCTGGGTGCGCTTATGTCTGGTGATGCTGCACCCTCAGAGGCTGGAGGCTCCACTGAGGAGTCGTCTTCCTCTTTCTCTTCCATCACCAGGTTGCTGAGATGTCCCCCTCTCTCCGTCTTTCACCTCCAGCTGCTCAGCCACTCCCGACAATTCTAACGTAGCCTCCTCAGCTGTTGTGAGGGTGGCAAAAGATGGAAGCCCACCTCCAGTTCTTTCCCTCTCTCTCTTATTGTGTGCTCTCTTTTCCTGCAAAGAGGGAAAGAAGAGAAGGTTGAGTGAGAGTGATGGGTGTAAGTGTAAGGAATGGATGGGTTACATCTTTAGAGGGAGACTATAATGGATTGGGGTGGCAATGCCAAGTGGCCTCCTTGTGTGTTGTTAGTTGGTATGATTGCATTAGGATGACGGTGAGTGTGAGGGGTGGCTAGTAAGATGGGGATGTGATAATGTAGATAGAGAGAGAGGGATGGGTGGATGTGCATGGTATGTTGGTGTGAGTAGAGATGTGCAGGAGTAGGGTTGGGAAGGCATAGTGATGGAGATGTGATGAGAGGCACAACAAGATGAAGTTGAGTGTGACTTTGTACTCACGTTTCCTGATCTAATGAGATAATTGTAACGTTTCTGGCACTACACCCAGGTGCTCCTGACCACATCCCTACGATTTACCTCCTCTGTAATTTGGAGCCAGGCTCTATTTCTCTCCTGGGGTGGTCTCTTCTGTCCATTCGAAGGGAAGAGCATCTCCCTGCGTGCTCTGACTCTCTCCACAAGCATATGGAGGGAGTCATCAAGAACATGGCTGCAGTCCTCTGCCTCTGTGCAGTCATGTCTCCAAGTATTTGGAGCAATCAAACCCTCTAGTGCAGTGACTGCACACTCCTAGATGAATCTTCAAGTGCAATGTGGCCATGGCTCCTTTAAATATCCTGGCTGAAAACGCGTCATCGATGATGTCATCAGACCTGCACCATTTAATAGGGCTGAGTAATGTGCAGGGCGGGTTTAATAGGCCCCATTATTGCAAAGTCGATTTCTGCAGCGGGATGGAAGCAAGAACAGGTCGCAACCCACCATGCAGACCGCCCGCACCCAAGCCGTCCAGGTAAAGAAAATTCTGGTTTATGTCATGGAAGCAACCATGGAACAGGCTATTTTAGATCTTGCATTGGGTAATGAGTCACGGTTAATTAGTAATTTCATAGTAAAGGATCCTCTGGGGAAGAGTGATCATAATATGATAGAATTTCACATTGAGTTTGAGAGTGAAATACTTAAATACGAAACTAAAGTCTTAGGGCTAGATTTTCAGTTGCTTGCGCCAGCAGTGAGCGCCTTAAGAGAAGTGATTTTCGGGCGCTATGCGTGTAGCGCCCGGGCGCAGCGCAGTTTGCGCCCCGCCCCAAATTAAGTTGCCCATTAGCGCCGGCGCAAAGTTTAGCGGCCGCCCGGATGCGCGCGCAGAAAATGACGTCACATCCTCGTGCAACGCCCTTTGGCCGCCCCGAATCCAAACTTCAGTCGGACCGCCCCATTGTGCGGCTGGCGTCCAGAGCATTTGTAAAATGGAACGCAACACACACTGGGGCGCGCAAATTAAAGGGCACTCCTCCGCATGTGTTGTGTGGACGGATCCAGTGTGTTGCTGTGAACGGTGTATTTATGTCTCCCTCCTCCTCCTCCTCCTCCTCCTCCTCGTCATCGTCATCATCCTCCTCCTCCTGCTGTCTTCCCCCCCAGACTCTGCCTTTGAAAAAAACACATGCACCCTTCCCCTTTAAGAGCTCACTGGCACCAGAGTGTCTGCCATGCGCTGCGCCCGAGCTCGGGTGTTGCGCTCTGCACCGCCGGCTTAGCGCCTAAAGATAGTAGTGGAACGCCTCTTTTAGCGCTCCACCAACCTCTTAGGGCGAAGCCACTGAATTTCCGGCAACGGGGCGCTACTTTGGGGCGGGCGCTAACTTCGGGCGGGCGCTAAGGTTAGCGCCCCAAAACTGTCTATACTGAAAATCTAGCCCTTAAACTTAAATAAAACTTACATATATATGAGGGTCAAGTTACATAAGAACATAAGAATTAGGAGCAGGAGTAGGCCATGCAGCCCTTCGAGCTGCTCCGCCATTCAATAAGATCATGGCTGACCAACATAGCATGCACGTCCACCCATCCCTCTCTATCTACATTATCACATCCCCATCTTACTAGCTATCCCTCACACTCACCCTAATCCTAATGCAATTATACCAACTAACAACACACAAGGAGACCACTTGGCATTGCCACCCCAATCCATTATAGTCTTATTAGCTAAGGTAGATTGGGAAATTGGATTAAAAGATATGACGGTAGATAAGCAGTGGCAAACATTTAAATAAATATTCCAAAATTCTCAACGAATATACATTCCATTTCGAGATAAAAAGTGATCCATCCGTGGCTAACTAAGGAAGTTAAGGATAATATTAGATTAAAAGAGGTTTATAATGATTGTGAAGAACAGTAGTAAACCTGAGGATTGGGCGGGCTTTAGAAACCAGCAAAGGATGACCAAAAAAATTGATAAAAAGGGAGAAAATACAATATGAGAGTAAACTAGCAAGAGCTAATACAAGTATGTAAAAAGGAAGAGAGTAGCAAAAGTAAGCATTTGTCCCTTAGAGGCTAAGACAGGAGAAATTAAAATGGGGAAAATGGAAATGGCAGAGACTTTAAACAAATATTTTGTATCTGTCTTGACAGTAGAAAACACAAAAAGCAAACCAAAAATAGTGGGGAACCAAGGGGCTAATGAGAGTGAGGAACTTAAAGTAATTAAGATCAGTAGAGAAAAAGTACTTGAGAAATAATGGGTCTAAAAGCCGACAAATCCCTTATTCAAGACACCGCTATTCAAGAAAGGAGAGGGAAAACAGGGAACTACAGGCCAGTTAGCCTGACATCAGTTGGTGGGAAAATTCTGGAATCCATTATTAAGGAAGTGGTAACAGGGCACTTAGAAAATCATAATATGATTAAGCAGATTAGGCATGGTTTTATGAAAGGGAAATCGTGTTTGACAAATCCAATAGAGTTTTTGAGGATGTAACTAGCAGGATAGATAAAGGGGAACCAGTGGATGTAGTATATTTGGATTTTCACAAGGCATTCGATAAGGTGCCATACAAAAGGTTGTTACACAAGATAAGGGCTGATGGGATTGGGGTAATATATTAGCATGGATAGAGGATTGGTTAACGGACTGAAAACAGAGTGTAGGAATAAATGGGTCATTTTCAGGTTGGCAGGCTGTTGCTAGTGGGTTGACGCAAGGATCAGTGCTGGGGCCTCAGCTATTTACAATCTATATTAATGACTTAAATGAAAGGGCCGACTACAATGTATCCAAGTTTGCTGATGATACAAAGCTGATGGGAAAGTAAGCTGTGAGGAGAACACAAAGAGTCTTCAAAGGGACATAAACAGGTTAAATGAGTAGGCAAGACATTGGTAAATGGAGCATAATGTGGGGAAATGTGAGGTTATTCACTTTGGTAGGAAAAAGAGAAAAATAATTTTTTTTTTTAATATTGAGGAACTATTAAATATTGGTGTTCAGAGAGATTTAGAGCTGGATTTTGTCACTGGGGTGGGCTGGGGTCGGGTCATCCACTTTTCGTGTTATCCACCCAATTCCAAATCGATGTGGGAGATTGATGCGATTTTCACATAATTGGGCAATTGAGTTCCAGCGTGTGGGAACCCATGGCCCAATTAGCTTTTTCAGTCTGAAACTCGCCTCCGATGATGTAATCATTGCTGCTGCATTTAAGGTCTGCAAGAAGCCTTGCTTCTTCTGCAGACTGCCAACCTTTTGGCCTTTGCAGTGAGAGGGACCTGGAGGCAGAATGAGCAGCGGGAGAACTAAGTCTGCTCCCAGATTTGATGACGTCGCCCTGCAAGCTTTGGTGGAGGGAGCAAGCGCTAGTAAGGAGGTGATGTTCCCTTCTTCAGGGAGGAAGAAGCCTCCCCAGCAAATGAAGGTCGTGTGGGTCCAGGTGGCCCAGGAGGTGAACTCGTTGTCCCTCATCCGCAGAACCTGGCTTCAGCGCAGGAAGAGGTTTCATGACCTTCTGCACACTGGAAAAGTGAGTATGACTTTGCCATCACGCTCAATCTGATCCCCATTGCCTCTCCTCACCAGCACTCAGCTTTAGCAACCTCTTCCTCCACATCACACTTGACATTCACCTAACTATTCGACTATGCAGCCCTCACACTCCCTATCACTGTGATGCTATGAAAACAACTGACAACACACAGGGAGGGCCCTTGGTCTTGCCAACTCACTCCATCTTTGTCTCCTTCTAAGCATCTGTGCTATGGATTCTCTACACTCATCCTTCATTCTCACTCAAACTCCACTTGTCTCCCTCATTGCAGGAAAAGAGAGCTCACAATAAGAGGGAAAGAGCGAGGACAGGAGGAGGGCCACCCTCAGTAGCCCAGCTCACCCCCTGGGAGGAGGCGGTCCTGGAGATCGCGGGACTCGAGGAGGATGCGCAAGTGGAGACGGACAGACGGGTGCATCAGAGAAAGCTGGTGAGAGAATAGTTTTTCATCTCTCTCATTGACATTGCATGAGTCGCTGATAATGATTCTGAAGCTCTAACAGATGGACGTATGATCATCTGCAATATGCAATGTGCATGTAACCTTGGCCTCACATCTCTGACTCTTTCCTTTACTCCACCACAGGACCATCGCAAGCACCCATCCCCAATATCCAGGAGGAACAGCCTGAGTCTCCAGGCTCCTCAGAGGAAGCTACAACCTCTGAGGGCGCAGCGTCAGCAGAATTCAGCCAACCCAGCACCAGCGCAGACACTCACACCTCAGTGGGACCATCGCGAGATAGAGTAGTGTTGTCACCTGGTGTATCACAGCTCACAAGTGAGCATCAGCGGATTGTGGAGACAGGGACAGCAGTGGAGAGTCCTAGTCAGAGGGCGCAGGACTCTCCCAGCTCGGCTCAGCTGCATGTCGACCCTCTGCCTCTGGGTTCATCCAGAAGAACAGCAGTGCTGGAACTCCAGGAACAGGTGCAGGAGTCTCTGGCAGGTTTTGTCTCCAGGGTCGCTGCGAGTGTGGAGAGAATGCAGGAGTCCATCACAAACATGAGCAGAGCCTTTGTGGAGTCACTGGCGCATGAATGCAGCACCACGGAAAGGATGGCAACCTCCGTGGAAAGGATGGCTACTGTAGACGAGAGGATGGCTATGGCCATGGAGGAGCTAAGTTGCCAGAGTGTCGAAAACACGGTGAGTGTTCAGAATAAACTGACATCTCTGGAGGAGCGATGGTCAGCTATTGAACAGAGAAACCAGACCTTCATGGAAGTCCTTCTGAGTAGGACTGCCATTGCAGGTACGGGTCTCCAGGGCTCCCCTGATGTGCAGCAAGGTGCTCTCAAGCCACTTGCAAGCACTAAGGTGGACCTGACCCATGAGAGGGATGTTGGTGGCAGAGAACAAGGAAGTGGGGGCTTCTCTCCAAGCGCTCACACAACCATGCCACTGCAGAGCCCTTAGTCAGAGCCCCACCAGAGTCCCCACCCAACTGAAATCGGCGTCTCAACCCCTGCACAGCCGCAGGAGCAGCAGACTGTTGCCGAGCCCTCACAGGTTCGCAACTCCAGAGGACGCCCGCCAAAGGTGTCGAGACAGGAGCAGCAAGAAAGTGAGCAAGGGGCCTCCACATCTGCTGAAGCCACAGGGGAAGCACCACATAGGAGCATGCGTAAGATAAAGATACTGCACAAATAGTCACAAGGGTAGTCACTTGGGTGAAATGTTGTTTTTATTTTTTAAATGCCATCAGTTGGTTATTGTAAATAAAAATTCTGATGGCAACTGTTGCAGTTGTGGCGTGTGTCATTTCGCAAATGGGACTTCCACATTGAGGGCTTAGGATTACTTGCAATTGTCAGTATGGTGGTCAGAGTGCTAGGAATCCTCTGGTTCTTGGCCATTGTCGATGCTCTGGTAAGAAGCTCTGAGGCAAAAGTGCTCGATTGGCTAGGCTAAGCAAATCTGGCCAAGATGCATGCGTGCCTTGCATCCCGGCCAGCAATGTTCTCGTGTACTGCTGCCGCTGGTTGATGGGCCTCTGCAAGATGTTCGTTTTCGCTCTCCTCCTCCTCATCTGAGGAGGATATGTGAGGAGCCACTTGGTCCTCGGGAATCTGCAAGCCACGCCGCTGTGCCATGTTGTGAAGTGCACAGCAAACCACGACGATTCTGGAGACCCTGGCTGCTGAGTACTGCAGGGCTCTACCTGATCTATCCAGGCATCTGAAGTGCATCTTCAGCATGGCAATGGTTTGCTCGATTATGGATCTGGTGGAAGTGTGGCTGTAGTTGTAGCGCTCCTCAGCTTCGTTGGATGGGCTCCTCAACGGCGTCATTAGCCACGTCTTCAGGGGATAGCCCTTGTCTCCAAGTAGCCATCCATTCAGTTGGTCTGGCGGACTGAAGAGCAGAGGCACACTAGACTGGCGCAGTGTGAAGGAGTCATGGCAACTGCCAGGGTACTTGGCTCAAACATGCAAAATTTCCTTCTTGTGGTCACACACCAGCTGTATGTTGAGGGAGTGGAAGCCCTTGCGGTTGACAAAAATACCTGGATTACGATGGGGTGCCTTAAGGGCCACATGTGTGCAGTCAACGATGCCCTGCACCCTTGGAAAGCCTGCCAGATTAGCTAATCCAACCACTCGCGCCGTGACACTTGCTCGATCCTTGGAGAAATGGATGTGATTGTGCGCGATGGCAAAGAGGTCATCGGTTACCTGCATGATGCAAGTGTGCGCGGCCGCCTGGGAGATGCCGCTGATGTCTGCTGCTGATCCCTGGAATGAGCCTGAAGCAAAAAAGTTGAGTGTGTTGGTGACTTTGACAGCCATTGGTAAGGGGTGTCCACCTGCTCCTCTGGGCTCCAGGTCTTGCTGCACCATTGCGCAGATGTCACCCACTACCTCTTGCGGAAGTCGGAGCCGCCTTTGGCACTGCTGCTCACTCATGTTGAGGTAGCTGATCCTCTGTCTGTAGACCCTGTTTGGGGGGTATCTCCTGCGCCGATGGGCTTCCATGGGCTGGCGCCTTCTGGCCTGTGCAGCTTCAGGTGGGTGAGCAGCAGCTTGGTGCTCCTGTTGTTGCCGCTGCTGTTGGTGCTGCTGTTGTTGATGGTTCTGTGCTGCCGCGGCTGGTCTTCATCCTCATCTGATGTCCAGGAGGAAAGGAAATAAATGGTTCCCATGCTTCTGGTAGCTGCCTCAGTTGAGGAAGCGCTCAATCAAGGTGGCGAGAGGGGTTCCCAGGAGGTCACACTGGAGATGGGTGTCAGGCTCCAAACTTCCACAGCTGTGGTTATGCCTGCTAAAAGTTCCCCTAGACCTGAGACAACAAAGCCCTGCCACCTGCAAATGATGGCTGATCAAATCTCCTATTTAATGGTTGAGCTGCAGCTGAGAGTCAGCAATCCAATTGTGCTCCCACCAGGTTTCACCGTCGTGTTTCAGAGGAGACGTGAATCACGTGGGAAAAGGGTTAAAATCGGAAAGGCCTCTCAAATGGGATTACAGAGGCAATTTAGTGGTTGTTAAGGGCCTTAAGGGCCTATCCTGCCTCTTGGAGGCGGGATGGAGACGGGATCAGAAACCACGCATTTGGGAAAATTGCTTGGAGGCGGAATGGAGGCGGGGTCAGGCCCACCCGCCAGTTTTTGCAATTTTAACACCCCATGCGCCTCCATTCCCGCCTCCTCGGGCCTGGCAAAATCCAGTCCTTAGGTGTTCTTGTACACGAAAAACTGAAAGTTAACATTCAGGTACAAGAAGCAATTAGGAAGGCAAATGGTATGTTGGCCTTTATTGCAAGGGGGTTGGAGTACAAGAGTAATGAATTCTTACTGCAATTATACAGGAATTTGGTGACACCATACTTGGAGTACTGTGTACAGATTTGGTCTCCGCACCTCAGGATATACTTGCCTTAGAGGCGGTGCAACAAAGGTTCACTGGCTTAATTCCTGGAATGAGAGACCTATGGGGCCTATGACTGAGACTGATAGATTTTTGGACTCCAGGAGAGTCACAGGATATGGGGATCGGGCGGGAAAGTGGAGTTAAGGTCAAAGATCAGCCATGATCCTATTGAATAGCAGAGCAGGCTCGAGGTGCCACATGGCCTACTCCCGCCCCTAATTCTTATATTCTTAAATACAGCAACTTCATGACATTTAGAGCATGTCAATGGTGAAGCATTTGTGAAATGCTGTTTTCACAAAGGTAACGACGGAGTGGCGCAACTCGGACAGTTTTGCATATTCACATTTAACAACGCATCTCTTCCTCGCCTGAAGTTGCTGTACCATTTACATTAGCCTCACCGTTATTTTGACAGCAATTAAACCCTTTTATAAGCTGCACCACCCACTGCTAAGGTGCAAATTGAAACAGTCCTTTCCCCACGGAGAGGGAGGATGAGGGGCCCCTAGTTACTGTCGCACATTTCCTAAAAGATTGATAGTACAGCACAAGCACAGAACCAGGACTAGATCACTCAAATAACATCTTAAAAAAGAGAGTTGTTCCAAAAAAATTACTCTAATTCCACTTGTGATGACTCTTTTAAAAATTGTTTTGGCCTTTGGTCTCCATTTCTCTACTCAAAACTCTGTGCAAGAAGAGAATTATTATCAGAAGAGTGATATCAATGCAAAGTAGTTTGTCCCCCCTCCCTCTTTAACTTAGCCATGGAAGGCACTTTAAACCATCCCTCCTGGTGGGAGAAATTCTACTTTTGAGCCCAGAAATTGCTGTTCATGAATGATTTGGGATTATTTGTAAGCTGCTAAAGACTTTTGGAAAGGTTCTCAGTTGCCCTGTTACCCCAATATCACTGTTTATAACTGCACGTATAAATGTGCAATGTCCTGTCAGTATAGCGGGCTGTTTGATGGAATGTCAGAAATCATTGCCCTACAGAGCAGCAGTTGAATGGATTAAGCAGCCAGATAAACCCTTGCATTGGTGCAGACTAAGCAGACCTGGGGTTTTCTCAAACATTTTTCTGCAGAATGGAGTTTGGAAGAGCAAGGATGTTCAGATCCGATGACTAACTGCAGGAAATGCTAATTCATGAAGATTGGGAAAACAGGGTTGTCCTGTTTGGAACCAAAAGACATCCTCCTCAAAAATAGCTAGCTCTGCAAGGTTGGGAGCAAAAGGCTGACAGAGTAAATACTGTGCACAGGACCCAGTGGACCTGTATACAGGTCAGGAACAAAGATAGTTGACCTCAAGTACACTGTTAAGATAAGGCTAAAGTACAGCTTTCAATGCCAAGTATATGCCCAAGTAGCCATGCCAGGTCCTATAATTCAATTTGTTTGAGCCATCTTAAAAAGTAATAGAAGCTTATCCTGTGTCATCCATCCATGAGACAAAGTCTACTTAAAGCTTATCATTCATACCGTACTGCATCTAGACTAACTGACAATGATTTTCTGTGTCAAGCTCTTTAAGATTTCTGTGCAACATGGCAAAAATATACGCAGGAACTTATAATTCAAGCTATGGTCACACAGAAATCTTGAAGCGGCTTGACAGGAAATCTTTGTAAGCCGACCTAGCTGCATAACTCATTTTTATTTAGCATCAGACAGCATGGACAGCTGCATGTCACTGTCTGTGCTACTTAAACTAGCAACATCTCAGGATTACGTATCTGCTTGCAGGAGAAGATGGTACATAATAAAAGGTAGCAAAGTAAAACTAGAAGAGTATTACAAGCCCCTGTCACCAACTGGGGAGACCAACCTAAACATGTTTGGCCATAACACAGTCAAGGGAGTGGATGAGAATGAAGCCAGAGGCCTCTCCCAGGTTCAGCGCTAGAACCGTCCTGGTCTTGTTACACCTACTCCCCTTCTCAGTCACTTTCACATATACATACAATTAACTTCAATCATATCACACAGTATGTTGCAACAGAACAACTGCTGGAAGGTGCTTCTTTGACGCAGCATGGTGACATGCGTTTTTTTACTGTTTTTGTACACCTCGAAGATTGTCATGACTTCCAGTGTCCCTGAAAAGCCAGCAACTGACAGCACCTTTGACAAACAGTAGCACAGTTAGTTACATATATTCCAGATGATATAGATAGTGAGCTTCAGGAGGCTGTATCAAGTGTGGGGCATTCTGGAGGGGGAGGGTGAACAGCCAGCTGTCGTGGTGCATATAGGTACCAACGATATAGGTAAAAACTGGGATGAGGGCCAAAAAGCTGAATATAGGGAGTTAGGAGGTAAATTAAAAAATAGGACCTCAAAGGTAGTAATCTCAGGATTGCTACCAGTGCCACGTGCTAGTCAGAGTAGAAATAGAAGGATATTTCAGATGAATACGTGGCTAGAGGAATGGTGCAAGGGGGAGGGATTCAAATTCCTGGGACATTGGAACCGGTACTGGGGGAGGTGGAACCAGTACAAACTGGATGGTTTGCACCATTGCAGGACCGGGACCAATGTCCTAGGGGGAGTGTTTGCTAGTGCTGTTGGGGAGGGTTTAAACTAAAATGGCATGGGGTTGGGAACCTGTGCAGGGAGACAGAGGGAAGGGAAGCAAGGATAGAAACAAAAGACAGGAAAGAAAAAAGCAAAAGTAGCATTCAGAGAAATCAAGGGTTTAAATCAAACATGGCCACAGTAAATAATAATTCTAATAGGTCTAAGAGTGTTAAAAAAACAAGCCTGAAGGCTTTGTGTCTTAATGTGAGGAGCATTCGTAATAAGGTGGATGAACTAGCTGCGCAAATAGATGTAAACGGATATGATATAATTGGGATTTCGGAGACATGGCTCCAGGGTGATCAAGGCTGGGAATTCAAAACCCAGGGGTATTCAATATTCAGGAAATACAGGCAAAGCAGGTGGGGTAGCATTGCTAGTTAAAGAGGAGATTAACACAATAGTAAGGAAAGATATTAGCTCTGATGATGTGGAATCTGTATGGGTAGAGCTGAGAAATACCAAGGGACAGAAAACATTAGTGGGAGTTGTATACAGACCCCCAAACAGTAATGCTGATGTTGGGGATGGCATTAAATGGGAAATTAGAGATGCGTGCAATAAGGTCACAGCAGTTATCATGGGTGACTTTAATCTACATATAGATTGGACTAACCAAATTAGTAACAATACTGTGGAGGAGGAATTCCTGGAGTGTATACGGGATGGTTTCCTGGACCAATATGTCGAGGAACCAACTAGAGATCAGGCCATCTTAGTCTGGGTATTATGTAATGAGAAAGGATTCATTAGCAATCTTGTGCAAGGCCCCTTGAGGCGGAGCGATCATAATATGATAGAGTTCTTCATTAAGATGGAAGAAGTATTTGACACAGAGACTAGGGTCCTGAATTTAAATAAAGGAAACTACGATGGTATGAGGCGTGAGTTGGCTAGGATGGATTGGGGAATGTTACTTAAAGGGTTGATGGTGGATAGGCAATGGCAAACATTTAAAGATCACATGGATGAACTACAGAATTTGTTCATCTCTGTTTGGCATAAAAATAAAACAAAGAAGGTGACTCAACCGTGGCTAACAAAGGAAATTAGGAATAGCATAAGATCCAAGGAGAGGACATATAAATTGGCCAGAAAAAGCAGCAAACCTGAGGATTGGGAGCAGTTTAGGATTCAGCTAAGGACGACAAAGGGATTAATTAAAAGGGGGAAAATAGAGTATGAGAGTAAGCTTGCTGGGAACATAAAAACTGACTGTAAAAGCTTCTATAGATATGTGAAGAGAAAAAGATTGGTGAAGTCAAGCGTAGGTCCCTTGCAGTCAGAATCAGGGGAATTTATAATGGGGAACAAAGGAATGGCAGACCAATTAAATACATACTTTGGTTCTGTCTTCACAAAGGAGGACACAAATAACCTCCCAGAGATGTCGGGGAACATAGGGTCTAATGAGAGGGAGGAACTGAATGAAATCAGTATTTGTAGGGAAATGGTGTTAGGGAAATTAACGGGATCGAAGGCCGATAAGTCCCCAGGGCCTGATAATCTACATCCTAGGGTCCTTAAGGAAGTGGCCCTAGAAATAGTAGATGCATTGTTGGTCATCTTCCAACATTCTATAGACGCTGGAACAGTTCCCATGGATTGGAGGGTAGCTAATGTAACCCCACAATTCTAAAAAGGTGGTAGAGAGAAAATGGGGAATTATAGACCGGTAAGCCTGACATCAGTAGTGGTGAAAATGCTAGAGTCCATTATAAAAGATGTAATAGCAGAGCACTTGGAAAACAGCGATCGGATTGGGCAAAGTCAACATGGATTTACAAAAGGTAAATCGTGCTTGACTAATCTACTGGAATTTTTTGAGGATGTAACTGGTAGAATAGATAAGGGAGAACCAATGGATGTGGTGTATTTGGACTTTCAGAAGGCTTTCGATAAGGTCCCGCATAAGAGACTAGTGTGCAAAGTTAAAGCACATGGGACTGGGGGCAAGGTACTGACTTGGCTAGAGAACTGGTTGGCAGACAGGAAGCAAAGAGTTGGAATAAATGGGTCATTTTCCGAGTGGCAGGCAGTGACTAGTGGGGGACCGCAGGGATCGGTGCTAGGACCCCAGCTATTCACAATATATATTAATGATCTAGACGAGGGAACTAGATGTAATATCTCCAAGTTTGCAGATGACACAAAGCTGGGTGGGCGTGTGTGCTGTGAGGAGGATGCCGAGAAACTCCAGTATGATTTGGACAGGTTGGGTGATTAGGCAGATGCATGGCAGATGCAGTATAATGTGGATAAATGCGAGGTTATCCACTTCGGTGGCAAAAACAGGAAGACAGATTATTATCTGAACAGCATTAGATTGGGAGAAGGGGAAGTGCAACGAGACCTGGGTATCCTTGTGCACCAGTCGCTGAAGGTAAGCATGCAGGTGCAGCAGGCATTTAAGAAGGCAAACGGTATGTTGGCCTTCATAGCAAGAGGATTTGAGTACAGGAACAAGGATGTCTTGCTGCAGTTGTACAGGGCCTTGGTGAGACCACACCTTGAGTATTGTGTGCAGTTTTGGTCGCCTTATCTGAGGAAGGATGTTCTTGCCATGGAGGGAGTGCAGCGAAGATTCACCAGAATGATACCTGAGATGGCAGGAATGACGTATGAGGAGAGATTGGGTCGATTGGGCTTAGATTCGCTGGAGTTTAGAAGAATGAGAGGGGATCTTATTGAAACAGTCTAAGGATAAGGGATAAGCCATTTAGGACAGAAATGAGGAGGAATTTCTTCACCCAGAGAGTGGTGAACCTGTGGAATTCTCTACCACAAAAGGCAGTTGAGGCCAATTCATTAAATATATTCAAGAAGGAGTTAGATATATTTCTTAAGGCTAAAGGGATCAAGGGATATGGGGAGAAAGCAGGGACGGTGCTGAATTTGGATGATCAGCCATGATCTCATTACATGGCGGAACAGGCTCGAGGGGCCGAATGGCCGACTCCTGCTCCTATCTTCTATGTTTCTATGTTTCTTCTATGTGTCATGGTGTTCATTTTAACCCTACCTGCCCAGCATATTCCAACATCACTTGCACTTTAGTACCGCATCCAGGAAGCCTACTCTGCATTTTTAAAATTTTGCACAAATCACCAAAGACATAGAGGGGAAAATTGGGTGTCGCCCTGTTTGTGGTGGTAACTTCGTCGGGGCGCTACTTTTAACGCCCCAAAAAGGTTAGTGTCCTCACACCTGAAATTGAATGGTAGCACCCCAATCAGGAGTCGGGGCACTACTGGAAGTGCTCCCCCTCCCTATTGGGGCGCTCCCATTGAACTACAGGCCCCATTCAGGACTCCCTTCCCTGATTAAAGGGGAGGGGCCTAGCACAGTGCGCACCAGGGCCCTGCTGAACCACCGGGGAGTGGGGTGCCGGGAAAACAGCCCGGCACTTATGAGGTGTGCCGGGCTGACCTATCGCGGCCGACACACTGCATAAGGAGGCAACAGGGGGCAGGAGCTGGCCACCTCGTGGCACTCACGGGGGGTGTAAAGCAACCGAATTTTCCCCCCATAGGGCTGGATTTTGCTCCAATATCCCACCCATAATTCATAGAATAGAATCATAGTATGGTTGCAGCACAGAAAAAGGCAATTCGGCCCGTCAAGCCCGTGCCGGCTCTCTGCAAGAGCACTTCAGCTAGTCCCACTCCCCCGCCCTTTCCCCATAGTCCTGCAATTATTTTTCCTTCAGGTACTTATCCAATTCCCTTTTGAAAGCCATGATTGAATCTGCATCCACTGCCCTCTCAGACAGTGCATTCCAGATCCTAACCACTTGCTGCATAAAAAAGTTTTTCTTCATGGCGCCTTTAGTTCTTCTGCCAATCACCTTAAATCTGTGTCCTCTGGTTCTCGACCCTTCTGCCAATGGGAACAGTTTATCTCTATCTACTCTGTGTAGAACCCTCATGATTTTGAACACCTCTATCAAATCTCCTCTCAACCTTCTCTGCTCTAAGGAGAACAACTCCAGCTTCTCCAGTCTATCCACGTAACTGAAGTCCCTCATCCCTGGAACCATTCTTGTAAATCTTTTCTGCACTTTCTCTAAGGCCTTCACATCCTTCCAAAAGTGCGGTGCCCAGAATTGGACACAATACTCCAGTTGAGACCGAATCAGTTTTTTATAAAGGTTCATCATAACTTCCTTACTTTTGTACTCTATGCCACAATTTATGAAGCCCAGGATCCCGTATATTTTTTTAACCGCTTTCTCAACCTGCCCTGCCACCTTCAATGATTTGTGCATATATACCCCCAGGTCTCTCTCTTCAAGCACCCCCTTTAGAATTGTACCCTTTAGTTTATATTGCCTCTCCTCGTTCTGCCTACCAAAATGTATCACTTCGCACTTTTCTGTGTTAAATTTCATCTGCCATGTGTCTGCCCATTCCACCAGCCTGTCTATGTCCTCTTGAAGTCTATCACTATCCTCCTCACTGTTCACTATACTTTCAAGTGTTGTATCATCTGCAAATTTTGAAATTGTGCTCTGTACACCCAAGTCCAAGTCATTAATATATATCCTAGTGCCGACCCCTGGGGAACACCACCTTCCTCCAGTCCGAAAAACAACCGTTCACCACTACTCTCTGTTTCCTGTCACTTAGCCAAATTCATTTCCATGCTGCCACTGTCCCTTTTATTCCATAGGCATCAACTTTGCTGGCAAGCTTATTATGTGGCACTTTATCAAATGCCTTTTGGAAGTCCATATACACATCAACCCCATTGCCCTCATCAACCCTCTCTGTTACCTCATCACAAAACTGAATTTAGTTAGTTAAACACAATTTGCCTTCAACAGATCTGTGCTGGCTTTCCTTAATTAATCCACACTTGTCTAAGCGACTGTTAATTTTGTCCCAGATTATTGTTTCTAAAAGCTTCCCCACTTTCGATGTTAAACTGACTGATCTGTAATTGCTGGGTTTATCTTTACATCCTTTTTTGAACAAGGGTGTAACATTTGCAATTCTTCAGTCCTCTGGCACCACCCCCATATCTAAGGAGGATTGGAAGGTTATGGATCGTCCCTCCGCAATTTCCACCTTTACTTCCCTCAGCATCCTAGGATGCATCCCATCCGGTCCTGATGACTTATCTACTTTAAGTACAGCCAGCCTTTTTAGTACCTACTCTTTAGCCATTTTTATTCCATCCAGTATCTCAACTACCTCCTCTTTTACTATGACTTTGGCAGTAACTTCTTCCTTGGTAAAGACAAATGCAAAGTACACATTTAGTACCTCAGCTATGCCCTCTGCTTCCATGCATAGGTCTTTTTGGTTCCTAATTGGCCCCATCCCTCCTCTTACTACCCGTTTACTATTTATATGCCTATAGAAGACTTTTAGATTCCCTTTTATGTTAGCTGCCAATTTATTTTCATACTCTCTTTGCCCCTCTTATTTCCCTTTTTCACTTCCCCTCTGAACTTTCTATATTCAGCCTGGTTCTCACTTGTATTCTCAACCTGACATCTGTCATACACACCCTTTTTCTGCTTCATCTTACTCTCTGTCTCTTTCGTCATCCAGGGAGCTCTGACTTTGGTTGCCCTACCTTTCCTCCTCGTGGGAATGTACCTCGACTGTACCCGAACAATCTCTTTAAAGGCAGCCCATTGTTCGATTACTGTTTTGCCTGCCAATTTTTGACTCCAATTTACCTGGGCCAGATCCATTCTCAATCCACTGAAATTGGCCTTCCTCCAATTAAGTATTTTTACTCTAGCTTGCTACCTGTCCTTTTCCATAGTTAATCTAAACCTTATGATACTATGATCCCTGTTCCCTGTCTGTATATTCACCGACTGACACTTGCTCCACTTGACCCATCTCATTCCCCAGAACCAGATCCAGCAATGCCTCCTTCCTTGTGCTGATCAAGAAAGTTCTCTTGAACACACTTCAGAAATTCTTCCCCCTCTCTGCCCTTTACATTATTACTATCCCAGTCTAAATTAGGATAGTTGAAGTCCCCCATTATCACTACTCTATCGTTCTTGCACCTCTCTGTAATATCCCTGCAAATTTGTTCCTCTATATCCTTCCCACTAGTTGGTGGCCTATAGAATGCATCTAGTAGTGTAATGGCACCTCTATTGTTTCTTAACTCTAACCAAATAGATTCTGTCCTTGACCCCTCCAGGACGTCCTCTCTCTCCAGCACTGTAATATTCTCCTTAACCAATACTGCCACCCCACCTCCTAACTTTCCTGAACACCTTATATTCAGGAATATTTAGTACCCAATCCTGCCCTTTTTTGAGCCAGGTCTCTGTATTTGCCACAACATCATATTCCCATCTGGTTATTTGCACCTGCAGCTCACCAACCTTATTTACCACGCTTCGTGTGTTTACACACATGCACTGTAAACCGATCTTAGACCTTCTTGTATTCTCTCTTAGTCTGACCCCATCTAATACCGTACTATTTCTTACTCTGCTGCTATCTGTCTCTTCCAATCCTTTGTGCACCTTGTTTCTCCTTTCTAATGGTACACCCTGGTGCTCATCCCCCTGCCAAATTAGTTTAACCCCTCCCCAACAGCACCAGCAAACCTCGGCTCTGCTGAGGTGCAACCCATCCAGCCTGTACAGGTCCCACCTCCCCCAGAACTGATCCCAATGTCCCAGGAATCTAAAGCCCTCCTTCCTGCACCATCTCTCCAGCCACACATTCGTCTGCTCTATCCTCCTATTTCTATACTCACCAGCTTGTGGCACTGGGAGTTTGGTGTGATTGCGGTGGAAAAAGGGAGACATTGGGCCAAGTTTCCTGCCAAAGCTTGATTTCCCTCCCCAGCTCCTGCTTGGGCCACCCTGACCACCGTGTGTAAATGCCAGGAAAAATGTGGTGGTGGGTCCTGGGGCAGTGGTGATATGTCCCCCTGTCCTTGAATGGGGAGAAAGGGCCAAGTTGTGGTTTCCTCAACTCCATATGGGCCCCAAAGGCCTAATAAAAATTAATTGATTCTTCTCTGGGGCTCTTCGGCCCCCTTTAAATATGTGTCGATCTCTTCAGTGCTGCAGTGGCAGTCCCACTGCAGCACTGTCCAGATTCTTCTCTTCGGCACTGGAAGGCTTCCTTCCACTGGGAGCCTGCCCTACAGGCCAAACAGGAAAATGGGTAGGAGTTATGGCAGGGTCACAGCAGCGAGCGGGGGTCCCAGCCCACCATCAAGAGGAGAATCCAGCCCACTTGTGTGTATAATGTACAATAATATGTTAGCAGATCACCAGTTTTGACTGTTGGCCAGTGAGATTTTCTTAGCTTACTGGTCCTGCTGTCAAAAGACAAGAAACTTTAATTTTGAGAACTAAACAAGCGCTAACTAAATCTTACTAAATCAGTGTCAAAATCCTTATGGGCGTTAAAAAAAAGAACAAAAATAAGCGGAAAAAAGGCGGGGCCAAGATTGATTTTAATATATCAGTCAATATACATGCGTAACATTTATGAATAGCATCATATCCTTCAAATTTAGTTTCTATAAAGCGTGTTTAATTAGTGCCAGATCATAGTGAGGTCTGCTTGACCCTGAAGCATTCTCTGGCATATTTGTTTAGCCATATGGACTGCTTGGTCACAGTCCACATATACAGACTGTGTGCTAAAGATTTTATCCACAGTATGGAGAAGTAACAGTGTTTTTTAAAATGTTTTTACGTTCTCAGATTTAGGGACTCTGGTTTGCTGATGAGTTAACATTTTGCCAAATATAATGAATGTAGGTGCAATATTATAGCTGTTATGACTCTATCTTGGAAACATACTAGCAGGCACACTAAAGCAGGGAGTTTTTCCAAGCCACACTAAGTAAGGAGGAAATTAGAAATGCAATGCATCTTTTTAATGGTTTCTGTGATTTATTTGTGGTATAAAATATCTTGGCGGTTTGTTAACTGAATTCAGTTTTTGCTAAAATCAGTAACAGAGGTTTTTCCATTTTATATGGTAAACTCAAGCTTATTTTTGTATTTTTTAATGATATTTTTATGAGCGAAATTACGTCTGAGAATTGGATCACATAGCGGGTTAACATAGTGTTTCAATTCTGGAACCTAGATTTTAATCCAGCCCAGAGTGATAGAGTTAAAGTCCTCTCTGTGTTGGATGTAAGGCCCCTATATGAAATCTTTAAGCAGCCTCTATTCATAATCCATAGACCACAATGCATAAATGGCCCAATTTTACAGTATATTGGCAATCTCATTCAAAGAGACTCTAAGGGTGATTGGTGTAGGAAGCTGAAAAAACCCCATTAGTTCAGAACCTTTTTTGAATTTGGGCTTGATACATGTTGTTGAGACAAAGTAAGAGCTTACTTTATCTGGTTCTCTATCTGGCCACACTGTGACTAACCTGGAAGAACTTGATATTGACACTTAAGGGCTAATTTTATTAATGGGTGCTTCTGGTCAGCAGTGCAATTTTATAAAATCGCCCATTGGTGCCATAAGTTGGAAAGTGCTTTATTCCCCAGCATTGACATCCCTTTTATGATGGGAACAAAAATTCACAAATAAAAATAAAATAGTTAAAATATATTTTAAAAATTCTAATGAATATCTGCCTCGACAAGTATGCAACGAATATTTGGACACATTTCCTAAGATAAAGAAGTTATCTTACTCAAAGATTTCACAATTAGATTATAGTTCAAAACAGGTTATTTTAAACTGCAAAACCCTCCTTTAATATTGAATTTTCCAACTTTGAACTCCTGGGACACTAAATTCGGCTCCGTAACGTCCGTTTTTTCTGCTCTACGGGTGCTGATTCGGGTCTAAAATGGCATCCACGGCATGCGTGCAAACTCCTGCTGCACCACGCCAGACCCCATTTTGGGTAGCTCATTAGCGCGGGCGCTGAGAGTGTGCACCAAAGTTATGAAGAGTAGACAGATCTTGGTGTCAATCAGCGTAAAACGCTGATTTGACTCCAGCGCTGACATTTTCGACCCCAACGCTCCAGCTAAGGCCATCTCTTAAAAAGGCACAGCTGAACATGTGTTCAGCAGCAGGCAGGATCTCCCACCAGCCCTATTTAATGGGATGACCAACTGCTTTCAGGTTAGTTTCTGATTGATTTCTACTGGCTCTTTGTGAGTTTGTAGAAGTGTTTGGTGGTTTGGTATCTTATTTGAAGTTGCTGAAATGTTCAGGGAGTGGTGTGGCAGGTTACTTCAAGGCTTCTGCTCAGACCAGTTGCTCCCAGACATGGATGCAGTAGTTTGTATCCCCCTTAGCCTGCAGCATGAAAGAGATAATGGCCCAGAAATTTGGGTCGGGGGCTTCCCGCGGGTGCAAGCCCCCGACCTGCACTTACCTTGCGCGCCGGCAGTTGAACTGTAGGGCCCCGTGGAATTCCGCTCCGGGGCCTGGCCCAGCTGCCGGCGCGCTGTGCTTGCGTGTCCCAGGGGCGTAGTTAGTGCGATGCGTCCCCTGGGATCACGTGAGCCATGGGCAGCCAATCGGAGGAGGGAAAAGCCCATTCATAAGATTGACAGGTAAACCTGTCAAAACTTATAAATACTACAGGCCCAAAATAGCAGTAAACCTTCAAATAATTTTTTTTTTAAATCACACTTTTTAAATAAACTATAAATTACATTAAATAACTATTTTAAACAATAATTAACATTTTTGAAAAAAATAATTTTATATCATAACGGGGCTAAAAATAAACTTACCTTGCTTTAAAGTATTTAAAAATAATAAACCTGTGGAAAAAATGTTTTAATTTTAATTAATTGACCACTTACCTTGCAAAAAGCAGGCCTTATGCCTGCTTTTTAAATGTGTAAATACTGCAGGCTTACCCTCCCGGGAAAACCTGTAAAAAAAACTTAAGTTCAAAGCACACGCGCAGCCTCCCCTGCGCGCGCGTTCGACCTCTGAACCTCTTCGTTCAGAGGATCGGAAGTGCCGGTTTCCTGCGCATGCGCAGTGCATGCAGGAAACCGGCAATTCCATTCGGCCTGCGGGTGAGTACCCCATGTGTACTCACCCGTGGAGACCCGAATATCTGGGCCAATGAGCAGAGGCGACACAGAGGAGGACAAGCTGCTCGAAGAGGGAGGAGGAGGAGGAGAGGGAGAAGGGCTCTCAGCAGGAGGGTCTTCAGGGAGCAAATACTCCTATAGAATCATAGTATAATGCGTAAATTTTTTTTTCCTGATATCGCCTCTGGTTCTTTTGGCAATCACTTTAAAAATCCTATCTCAACCTGAGCGAGGAACAGGGTATACAACATCTCCGCTTCATTAAGGAGGTGCTCACTGAAATCTTCCACCTGCTGCAGGTGGAACTACAGCCTCAAAGCAGGGCAAGGACAGCATTGTTAGTGGCTGTGAAGGTGAGCGTGGCTATGAATTTTTATGTGTTGGGCTCCTTCCAGGCTGGGACAGGTGATATTTCCAACATCTTCCAGTTTGCCATGCACTGTTGCATAAGGGAGGTCACTGAGGCCCTGTATGTACAGAGAGATGATTCCATTTAATTCTCTCTTGCCAGAGAAACAGGTGGAGTGAGCACGTGGCTTCACCAGGATAGCAGGCTTCCTCGTGGTGCAGGGTGCTATTGACAGCACACACATCGCTTTGCGGGCACTGCATGTGAATTCGGAGATGTACCGCAACCAGAGGGGATGTCCAGCTGGAGTCCGACAATATTTAGTGTATTGTGCAGGTCAACCCTCGGTATCATGGCAGCAGTCATGCTTCCTTCATTCTGTGGCAGTTCGCTGCACCATCCACATTTGAGCCACCATGACAAACCAGAGGGTGGCTACTGGGTGACAAGGGCTATGCGCTGCCCACCTGGCACATGACACAGGTGTGCAACCCAAGCACACGTGAGCAGCATGCATATAATGAAAGCCATGCTGCCACATGAAATGTGATCAAGCAGACCATTGGGGTGCTTAAACAACGCTTCCGCTGTCTGGACCACTCTGGAGGAGCCCTGCAGTACTCGCCAGAGCGCATCTCAAGATTCATTGTTGTCTGCTGCACAACCTCGCCATCATGAGGGCACAGCCCTTGCCTCCACATATACGGCAAAGAGCTGAGGAGGAGGAAGGGAAGAGGCAGCCAACACTACCCCTTTCTGGCTGTGCTGTCCGTGATCGACTCACTGGACTGCGGTAGCAGTGAACGCAACTCCAATTCCTCAGTCACCAACAGTCCCGCACTGGCATCTATCCGACCATGTGGAAAACTGCCCAGGTATGTACTGTCCACAAAAAACAGGACAAATCCAACCTGGCCAATTACCGCCCCATCAGTCTGCTCTCAATCATCAGCAAAGTGATGGAAGGTGTCATCGACAGTGCTACCAAGCCGCACTTACTCCAATAACCTGCTCACTGATGCCCAGTTTGGGTTCCGCCAAGACCACTTGAGTATTGTGTGCAGTTTTGGTCGCCTTATCTGAAGAAGGATGTTCTTGCCATGGAAGGAGTGCAGCGAAGATTCACCAGGCTGATACCTGGGATGGCAGGAATGACGTATGAGGAGAGATTGTGTCGATTGGGCTTATACTCACTGGAGTTTAGAAGATTGAGAGGGGATTTCATCGAAACCTGTAAAATTCTGTCAGGCCTGGACAGACTAGATGCAGGAAGCATGTTCCCGATGGCCGGAGAGTCCAGAACCAGGGGTCATAGTCTAATGATAAGGGGTAAGCCATTTAGGACTGAGATGAGGAGGAATTTCTTCACCCAGAGAGTGGTGAACCTGTGGAATTCTCTGCCACAAAGGGCGGTGGAGGCCAGTTCATTAAATATATTCAAGAAGGAGTTGGATATATTTCTTAAGGCTAAAGGGATCAAGGGATATGGGGAGATGGCATGGACAGGGTACTGAATTTGGATGATCAGCCATGATCTCACTGAATGGCGGAGCAGGCTCGAGGGGCCGAATGGCCTACTCCTGCTCCTATCTTCTATGTTTTTATGTTTCTATGACCTCATTACAGCCTGGGTCCAAACATGGACAAAGGAGTTGAATTCCAGAGGTGAGGTGAGAGTGACTGCCCTTGACATCAAGGCAGCATTTGACTGAATGTGGCATCAAGGAGCCCTAGTAAAACTGAAGTCAATGGGAATCGGGGGGAAAAATTTCACTGGCTAAAGTCATACCTAGCACAAAGGAAGATGGTTGTGGTGGTTGAAGGTCAATCATCACAGCCCCAGGACATCACTGCAGGAATTCCTCAGGGCAGTGTCCTAGGCCCAACCATCTTCAGCTGCTTCATCAATGACCTTCCCTCCAACATAAGGTCATAAATGGGGATGTTTGCTGATGACAGCACAGTGTTGAGCGTCATTCACAACCCCTCAGATAATGAAGCAGTCCATGCCCGCATGTAACAAGACCTGGACGACATTCAGGCTTGGGCTGATAAGTGGCAGGTAACATTCGCGCCATACAATTGCCGGGCAATGACTATCTCCAACAAGCGAGAGTCTAATCACCTCCCCTTGACATTCAACGGCATTATCATCGCCGAGTCCAACACCGTCAACATCCTGGGGGTCACCATTGACCAGAAACTTAACTGGACC
Organism: Somniosus microcephalus; assembly: GCF_052327205.1. NCBI lineage: Eukaryota > Metazoa > Chordata > Chondrichthyes > Squaliformes > Somniosidae > Somniosus > Somniosus microcephalus. The sequence goes on along the minus strand of NC_140988.1, from coordinate 146,941,337 downwards.
AGCCACATAAATACTGTGGCAACAAGAGCAGGTCAGAGGCTGGGTATTCTGCGGCGAGTGTCTCACCTGCTGACTCCCCAAAGCCTTTCCACCATCTACAAGGCACAAGTCAGGAGTGTGATGGAATACTCTCCACTTGCCTGGATGAGTGCAGCTCCATCAACACTCAAGAAGCTATACGCCATCCATTACAAAGCAGCCCACTTGATTGGCACCCCATCCACCCCCTTAAACATTCACTCCCTCCACCACCGGCATACCGTGGCTGTAGTGTGTACCATCTACAAGATGCATTGCAGCAATTCGCCTAGGCTTCTTCGGAAGCACCTCCCAAACCCGTGACATCTTCCACCTAGAAGGACAAGGGAAGCAGGTGCATGGGAACACCACCACCTCTAAGTTCCCCTCCAAGTCACACATCATCCTGACAGAAGTATATCGCCGATCCTTCATCGTTGCTGGGTCAAAATCCTGGAACTCCCTACCAAACAGCACCTTCACCACACGGACTGCAGCGGTTCAAGAAGCCGGGTCACCACCACCTTCTCAAGGGCAATTAGGGATGGGCAATAAATGCTGGGTTGCCAGGGTCTCTCTGAGAGTGTACCATCATTTCCTGACTGGAAATCCTGGGTTCCATGCTCTGCGCAGAGCCCTGTGCAATGTTGGAGATGGACTCCTCCACGCTCCTTGACATTGCCTTTAAGTAGCAGATGTCTTCTAACTAGTGTTTGGTTTGCTGTTGCGGCAGCTGCACACCCAACAATCATGACAATGAGGTGCTGCACCTTCAATGAACCTCCCCTTTAAGTAGCAGAAAAAGCCTGTGGCAATCACGACTTGCAATTAGACTGCCCTGAATATTGGTCCCACTTTTCAGTATTACTCCAATGAGATTGAGTTTTTAGACTAGAATCATGAATACAATCATTTTAATGCGGAGTTAGTACAAATTTTGCGTGCATCCTAGACGATTTTCAGGTGGCCCACTTTACCTTTTTTAATCTAAACACTGCCCATTTCTTGGTTATAACGAATTTCTGGAGAATGCACCCGGATGATTAGTTGATATTGTCATTTTGATTGCATTTGGATAAATTTATGATTTTTGTTTGGAATGTGTGTTTTGTGGTGGCTCTCATTTCAGCCCAGGAGGACACTGTGATGTTCTGTGACAGAGGCATGGTATGATGGGGAAGTGGTGAGCAACGGGGATCTGGGGTTTCATTCACTGGAATCAGAGTCTGATGAGGCATTCACGCATAGCCTGTCCAGAACGGGGATTTGCTGCCTGCCTCCTCCCTCCCTCCTCTTCCTCATCTTCATCCTCTTCCTCCGTCTCCTCTCCCTCCTCCTCCTCCTGAAGTAGTCCCGCAATCCATGGTGGCAAGGGCTGTGTCCTCATGATGGTCAAGTTATGGAGCATGCAGCAGACCACCACGAAATGGGGTACCTGCTCCGGCGAGTACTGGAAGGCTCCTACTGAGCACCCAGATGGTCTGCTCGATAATGTTCTTGGTGGCAGCATGGCTGTCATTATATGAGTGCTGGGCACGAGGTGAGGAGTTGCAGAGGGGAATCATCAGCCAGGTGCAGAGCAGATAGCCCTTGTCTCTGAGCATCCACCCTCAGTTTGACGTGGTGGCTAAAAGATTGTTGGCACACCAGACTGGCGCAGGATGAAGGCATCATGACAGCTGCCAGGATAGCAAGCATTCACCATCGTGATGCGCTGGGCGTGGTCACACAACAACTGCACATTAAGTGAGTGGCAGCTTTTACAGTTACGGAACATCTCAGGATTGGTATACGGTGCCTGCAAAGCCATACGTGTGCAGTCGATGGCACCCTGCACCATGGGGAAGTCCGCTATCCTGGAAAAGCCACATGTGCGCTCATCCTGCTTCTCTCTGTTCAGAGAGAAGGCAATGTAATCCCTTCTCCTGGAGTAGAAAGCCTCTGTGACTTCCCAGCTGTAGCAATGGAAGGCGAACTCGGACATGTTAGCTTTGTCAAACTGGAAGGATCCACTAGCGAAAAAATTAAGGGTCACGGTGGCCTTGAGGGCCACTGGGAGAACTGTGGTTGCCCTGATCTGAGGCTGCAGGTCTGTTTGCAGGAGGTGGCAGAGTTCTGTGATCACCTCCTTGGTGAAGCGGAGCCTCCTAATAAGTGGAGATAACAGAAGTCCTCTTGGAAGACCCTAGGTGGGTAAGGCCTCCTGTTGCGAGCCCTACTGGCTCTCCGCCTCCTCCCTCTGTGAGTATCTTCTCATCTTCTTTGCTGCCTCCACTCCCTCTCCCGAAGATACACGAGCGTGAGGGGGACTGCAAGTACAGCCCCCATGATTGTGAGCAAATGGTGTGAGCAGAAGCCTTTAAATGACAATCAAGGTGTTCTCCACTTGCAGCAACACTCCCTGTGACCTCAGGAACTTTAAACAAGTTTAGAAAGCTGCAAGAGTTGCAGAAACTTAGACAGAGCCAGTAAAACTGAGAAACCATGTCAGCTGCAAGTTGTTGTTGATGATCCCTTTAAATAGCGCTGCTGGACACTCCTTTCTGCTGCTGAATGCTTGGTCAGCTGGTCGTGATTAAGAGACAGTGGTAAGTGGAGCGGCAACATCGAAAATGGCAGATCGTGCGTCAAATGAATGTTGTACACTCACTGACGTCACGATCGGCCTCATTTCCATTTCTCTAGTAAGTGCTGGCAACGGCAGCGCTGCCATCCTGCTGCAAATGGTGGCTGTTGTGGGACCCACCAGAAGCAGGCGGAAACAAGTTGGCCGCCATTTTTTCACCAAAACGGGCCTAAACGCTGGCGCTAACCCCCGAATTTCTAGGCCCAGATGCCAACTTGCTTATCATCCTGTCTGATTGCTCCACTTCCTAGCTCAAGACTGTCTTGGCTATCTCATTTCATAATGTGGCAACAAAAAAAAGTCAACAGGCACGAATCACACATGCTGCACTTTCAGCTGAAGCTAAACGGTGCAGTCAGCTAAATTGTATCCGAACACAACCCTAAAGCATCTCTGGAATGAACAACTTTAACCATTTCATTATTTCTAGCTGCAGTACAAACCCACCAGCCATTTATAAGTAAAAAGAAAGCAAAAACCTGAATCATATGAGATTAAACCAAATCCTAACCCTATGTATATATGTATACATGACTCGGGTATCTTATATACTTTAACCTCATTCATTTCTCTTTCATGCAGCTTTAATAATTTTCTTGTTAAAATGTTTATAGCTAATTCTTTTTTAAACATTGTGATTGATTTAGCTTTAACAGCGTACTCCAACAATACATTCCATACTCTAATAAGTCTTTGCATGAAATAAATTATAATTTCCTCTTTTTGCTTTTAATACTAATCCTGCTTACCCTCTCAAATCCTTTCAAAATTTTGAACAGTTCTATTAGATCTTTGCTCCAACTTTGTTTTGCTCTAGGGAATAGTCATGTTTTAAAATTTCTCTTGACTATACCCTCTCATCCCTCATGCCATCCGTGAATCTACATTGCAGTTTCCATGACTGTGATATATTTTCTGTAAGGGGGTGTCCAAAACTGCAGACAGTACTCCAACTGTGGTCACGGAATCATGGAATTGTAAAACCCAGAATCCCTTTTGCCTTTTTAATGGTTTTTCCACCTGCAATCCCGCTATTAAAGATTTGTAAATATGTACTCTGAAATTTCTCTGGGGTTGATTATGTGGCCCTATCACAGTGGCTGTATGATAACTATGCTTCTAGTGTATAGTGTGCTTAGACAAAGTCAACATGGATTTACAAAAGGTAAATCGTGCTTGACTAATCTACTGGAATTTTTTGAGGATGTAACTGGTAGAATAGATAAGGGAGAACCAGTGGATGTGGTGTATTTGGACTTTCAGAAGGCTTTCGATAAGGTCCTGCATAAGAGATTAACGTGTAAAGTTAAGGCACATGGGATTGGGGGCAAGGTATTGACTTGGATAGAGAACTGGTTGGCAGACAGAAAGCAAAGAGTTGGAATAAACGGGTCGTTTTCCAAGTGGCAGGCAGTGACTAGTGGGGTACCGCAGGGATCGGTCCTAGGACCCCAGCTATTCACAATATATGTTAATGATCTAGACGAGGGAACTAGATGTAATATCTCCAAGTTTGCAGATGACACAAAGCTGGGTGGGCATGTGTGCTGTGAGGAGGATGCCGAGAAACTCCAGTACGATTTGGACCGGTTGGGTGATTGGGCAGATGCATGGCAGATGCAGTATAATGTGGATAAATGCGAGGTTATCCACTTTGGTGGCAAAAACAGGAAGGCAGATTATTATCTGAACGGCAATAGATTGGGAGAAGGGGAAGTGCAACGAGACCTGGGTGTCCTTGTGCACCAGTCGCTGAAGGTAAGCATGCAGGTGCAGCAGGCGGTTAAGAAGGCAAATGGTATGTTGGCCTTCGTAGCGAGAGGGTCGAGTATAGGAACAAGGTTTTCTTGCTGCAGTTGTACAGGGCCTTGGTGAGATCACACCTTGAGTACTGGGTGCAGTTTTGGTTGCCTTATCTGAGGAAGGATGTTCTTGCCATAGAGGGAGTGCAGCGAAGACTCACCAGACTGATAGCAAAATACTGCAGATGCTGGAAATCCGAAATAACAACAGAAAATGCTGGAAAAACTCAGCAGGCCAGGCAACATCCGTGGAGAGAAATTAGAGTCAACGTTTCAGGTCAAAACCCTTTATCAAGACTTTCTTGGCGGCTGCCTACCAGCACCTCCGTCCCTGGCCTCTGACCCCCCCCACCCCCCGCGAAATTGCCGGCTGTTTCCCGAGAGCCCGGCACTTCTCCTTGGTGTCGGGCTCGTTTGCCGGCACTCGCGAGCGGGGATCGCGCTGTTGCAGGCCCCTCCCCCTTAACAATGGGAGGAAGGCCTGCAGTACCGCATCGTGCTGTGCCGCAGCATGTGGCGCTGTGGCACGTTGCGCTGCGATATTCAGTTTCAGCGCCCTAAGAGGGAAGCGGAGCGCCTTGACCCTCGCCCCGTCTCCCTCTAGGGGCAATGAAACTGAATATCTGATGATCGCTAAAGCCTCGAACGCTGCGCTAAATCCTGCGCTCAGGCGACTTTGGCGCCACTTTGGCGCCCCAACCCAATTTCTAGGCCATTGACTTTAAAGCTGCTGGAAAAATATAAAAGGGTTTCGGCCATTTAAAAGTAAATGAACGTGTGTGTGTTGGGTGGGGGGATTTCTTCCAGTCTTTGGAAAGATTTTAAATAGTTTTTAAATATTTGACAGCCTTTCGAATAATTGAATGGGAAAAAAGTGTGACAGGCCGAAAGCAAAGTAAGGCAAATCCAATGTAGAGCCAGAAAAAGGAGCCTGTGGACAAGTGGAAGAACGGCACTGCACCTGATCCCATATTTGGTGGCTGGTGAAGTGGATGTGATGCTACTGCATAGGTTGGGTGTTTGGCATCCCAAGGCACCCTCCCCACAAGACTGAAGTAGACCATGTCTGACATGAGATGGTGGCTCAACTCAACGCTGTACACAGTACCTTCAGGACCTAGGAACAAATGTAGGACAAGGAACCTAGCAAGGTATGATTACTCAACAGTACCTTATACCAGGTTAATGGTTCAAAATATTACCTGCCAACCTATCTTTTGTGCATTGCTCATCAATGCCAAGTGCTCCCACCACTGTATGCCTCTTTCATTGTATTGTACACCGATACTTCAGCAGGGCACACATTCAAACTGAAATCTGGCACGCTTACGTCTTCTAATATCTTCACACATCAAACCATTATTATATACATAATGACACTGGATAGACTTCAGGTTGGGTACATGGCAGTCACTGGTGACCCTTTGTACTTTGGGGCATACACCAGTGTGGTTAGATTGATTACAAAACATGCTGGCCATGTAGAGTAACATATCAGTCAACTGTTTGATATACAGTATGTTTGAGCAGCACATTCGCTGATATTGCAATAGCCACTGAAAATGGATTACAGGAGTAACATTTGAGGGCAGTGGTGATCTTGCCAACCACTGACAATGCTGTCTCTGTGTTGCAATTTGGCAATAGGTATTCTTGCTGCAGAGGCCAAAGCTCTGCAACTGGCTCCCAGCTGACCCGGAGCAACCTGCAGCAGTTGTCCTTTGGGCTATTGGCACCTAGATGTAGCAGGGTCTGCAAATATGTAGTGCTCTCATGACCTAATACAGGTCTTTAAGATTATGAAAGAGTTCAATAGAGTAGACTTGTGGGAGAATTCAAAACGAGGGGCCACAAATATAAGATAGTCACTACTAAATCCAATAAAGAATTCTTTACTCTGAGAGTGGAGCGTGCTACCACATGCAGATAGGATTAGATGAAGTAGGGTGGGAGGTGGCTCATGTGCAGCATAAACACTGGCATAGACCAGTTGAGCCGAATAGCCTGTTTCTGTGCTGTAAATTATATATAATTCTATGATCTGGGGCTTGTATCACTTCAACCATGAATCTGATCCCAGCAAGATGCAGCCAAGTTTGCAGGGCTCTCATGATCTTTTGTGCACTTAGAGAGGAGAGGTGATATCGGCAGATTCAGCAAGGTCACCTCATTATGATATTTGAATGTTCTCCCTACACATTTTCCACATTTGATGCACACTGTGGTTTCTGACACCTGTCGTGGTTTCTGGTTCTTGCTATTGTTACTGGCTCCCACTATGGTTTCTAGCACCTGCTGTGGTTTCTACCTATTACTGTGATTTCTTGCTCCTGCTGTGTCTCTTGTGGCTCCTGCTATTTCTCTGCTTCCTTCTTGTCATGCTGCTCCCCTGCACCTGCTTGCTTTCCTCTGGCCACCACTGTTCCTCTTGCCTAGGCCTGCAGAAATGGCAGCAGGAGCCAGCAATGATAGTGGTAGCCAGAAACCACCGTAGGAGTCGGAAACCCAGCAAAAGTCAGAGGAGATACAATAGGGTAGAGGTGGGAATGCCTCATCAATCCTGGGAGTCACTGGCTTTCACCTTCCAGCTCAGTTACATTAGAACATCCAATTGTTTAAAGTGAGCGGTCAACAGGACTGGATCCCCGATAGGATCTTAATCTCTGGTCGGGAAGTTATAAGACTGCACAGCATGGAGGTTTGAGAATTGTTCTGCAACATGCGTGCAAGTAAGTACAGTTAGCACTGGGTCCAACTTTTAAAATCTCCTCCAATGAAGTCTTGAGACTCCTACCCTCACAAGACTACCATTGTCCAGCATTATGAAGGACGGTTCAGGATTTCAGGAACTAGTAAGTCAATTATCTCATCATTATTGTTTGTGGGACCTTACTGTGTGCAGATTGGCTGCTGTGTTTCCTACATTACAGCAGTGACTACACTTTAAAAGTACTTAATTGCTGGTAAAGTGCTTTGGGATGTCGTGAAAGGCGCTGTATAAATGCAAGTTCTTTCTTTATATATACACATCTGTATATATCTAAATATATCTATCTGTGACCTACAGAGGTCTTTAAAATTATGAAAGATTTCGATTTAGTAGACACAGAAAGAGTGTTTCCACTGGTGGGGAAGAGTGAAACTAGAGGCCATCAATATAAGATAGTCACCAAGAAATCAAATAGGGAATTCAGAAGCAATTTCTTTACCTAGAGAGTGGTGAGAATGTGGAACTCGCTACCACCGGGAATGGTTGAGGTGAATAGTATGGTGAACATGCTGACTCAGACGCGATAGCCAAGGCTATTACCAAAAAGTTTTCCTATCCACAACATGTTTGCATTGCTATTACACTTGTTTCCTGTTGTTATTTGCTGCTACATTATATTTTAGGTCTATTTTCTCTTGCAGATTATTCCATAACATTAATTTGCTGTAAATGTGGAGAGTCGTGGCAGCAGCTCACAATTTTTGCTGTAAAACGTCATGGTAGAGAGTTGTTCAAATTATGAACTATAATGATCTCAAACTGGATTCAGAATACTGTGAGCAAAATTAATTTAATACACATGCAACAACTGATTGTATCTGCACGGCTGAAAAAAAGGGTATGGTTTTTAGATTACTACCAAGAAAAGAAATCCAATAGAACCCAAATCTCTAGGGTGCGACTTGAACTTACAACCTTCTGACTCAGGTGAGTGCTACCACTGAGCCACAGCTGGCACTCAATGAGCTATAGAAAGATTCCCAGTAAAAATGATTAATGATGTGCCCATAAGCTCCTCAAAAAGTTAAGTATCTGTTAAAGAATGTGACAGCTTTTTAAAGATAGAAACAGATGATCAAATTCACTGTAGAACATAATGGCTGCGATTTTGTCTACTTGGGCGGCTTCAAGGTGGGAGAGATCAGCGGCTTGGGTCAACCCCGCTGCTGCGTGGATCCTGTTGATGAAGATGATCTTACCCTAGTGGGCCTTGTTAGGCCCGCCCTGCGCGTTTCCTGGCCCAATTAAAAGATGCGGATGAGACGATTATTGACGGTTTATTTAAAGGAGCCATGGCTCCATTTAGTCTCAGTTGCAATTTCATGCCATTCAGTGCTGTGAGTGTTTGCATCTCTGAACTATGAGCTTCCAGCACCTCGCTTCTCAGATGAATCCCTCCATCATCTTGTGGAGGGAGTAAAAGCACGTAGAGAGGTTCTCTTCCCTACGGACAGTAGGAAGAGCCCCTCTCCTGCAGATGAAGGCAGCGTGGCTGCAGATAGCGCAGGAGGTAATGGGGCTGTTAGTGGTGGTTCGCACCTGGGTGCAGTGCTGGAAGAGGTTCAATGATCTTCTAAGATCAGGAAAAGTGAGTATAAAACCACACTTACCTTGATGCTGCTGTGTCTGTCATCACATTCCCACCACTCTGCATTGCCAACCCTACTCCTGCACAACGTTACTCACCCCAATATCCCTTGGACCTTCATCCATCCCTCTCTCTCTCTATCTACATTATCAGGTCCCCATCTTACTATGCAGATCTCACACTCAGCCTCATGCAATGACAGCAACTAACAACACAAAAGGAGGTAACTTGGTATTGCCAACCCACTCCATCAAAGTCTCCCTGTAAAGCTCTATGCTATTCCATTCCTTACACTCATTGCATCACTCTCACTGAATCTTCTCTTCTTTCCCTCCTTGCAATAAAAGATAGACCACAATAAGAGGGAGAGGGAGAGAGCTGGAGGAGGCCCTCAACAAACCATGTCATATCTGACGAGTGCAGAGGAGACAGCACTGGAGATTGCTGGAGTGGTGGGCCTTCCGGAAGTGTGGGATGGAGAGAGGGGCTCATTAGAAGAAGCTGGTGACAGAATAAATTTCTATACAATTGCATGCCTTTCATCATTGCCTCATATGGGGTGTGATGTCAAGACAAAATGAATGCTCATCATGTGGATAATGGCATGTGTCTGCAGTAGACATCCTGTATATATAACTGATGTCTTCACTGTACCACAGGTCCTCAAGAGCACCCCCCCCCCCACTGTCCAAGAGGAACAGCAAGAAGACTCCTCAGAGGAGCCTCCTGCCTCTGAGGGCACAGCATCACCTCAGACAACGCAACCCAGCACCAGCGCAGTGTCGCACACCTCGGTGGGTCTGTCACGAGATACAGTAGTGTTGTCACCTGGTGTCTCACCGATCACAACTGAGCAGCAGCAGATGGTGGAGACATTGACAGCAGTGGAGACTCCTCGTCGGAGGATGCAGGAGTCTCCTAGCTCAGCTCAGCTGCATGCAGACGCTGAGCCTCGGGGACCATCCAGGAATAGGGCAATCCTGGAGCTGCAGGAACAAGTGCAGGAGGCTCTGACTGGTTTTGCGACCGCGGTGACTGCGAGTGTACATAGAATGGAGGAGTCCTTCTCCAACATGAGCAACACCGTGGTGCAGTCACTGGCAACTATAGCTTCCTCCATGGATAGGATGGCCACCTGCATGGAGGAGACACCGCGCCAGTCGCATGAGAACATGGTTTCTCTTCAAAATAGATGCTCATCTATGGAGGAGAGATGGGCATCTATGGAGGAGAGTAACCAGAGGCTCATAGTCATCCTTTGTAGGAGGGATGTCAGTATAGAAGTGGGCCCTCATGGCCCCACTGAAGTGCAGCAAGGTGCTCTGCAGCTACTTGCTAGCAGGGAAGTGCAGGTGGCCCATGAGAGGGATGATGGTGGGAGGGGACACAGAAGTGTGGGCTCCGCTCCAAGCACTCTGACTTCCACCCGCTTGCCAACCCCTCAGTCAGAGCCCCAGATGCCCGAGATGGCCGAGTCTGCACCTGCACAGTTGCAGGAGGAGCAGACTTTGGCGAAGCCATCACCAGCTCTAAAACCCAGATGACGAACGCCAAAGATGTCTAAGCAGGCGCAGCATGGAGGTGAGGAGGCTGCCTCTACCTCTGCTGAAGCCACAGGGGTAGCACGACGAAGAAGCACCCAGAAAAGAAAGATCCCACACAAATAGTCACAAGGGTAGTCACTCGGGAGTCTTTCTCATTATCAATGTAATATTTATATTGTAGGAGTCTCTGCACTCCTAACAAAGAATCTATAACTTACTGGAAGTTAACAAACTGAATTTATTGTCTAAGAACTTTACAAAACAAGAAACTACAGGAGAAGCTCAAAACAGGTCTTTTCTCTTTCAATCCACACAAGGACTGGCTGGCCCTGCCCTCTACCTCTGACGTCATGACGTCATCATGTTTCCCGCCGAAGGGGACGTCACGTGACCCACGTGATGACGTCATCGCGTCAGATCGCGATGTTGTCGATCTAGCTCTGCTCCACAGTTCAGATGAAAATTGCGGCCCCCGATCCGACGAAATATCCGCAGGGACACCAAAACGGGCTACCCAGGATGAAACGAAAGCATGAGCAATGTCCGCAGATGTGGTGGACGTCAGGGGAACTGCCTCCGGCCACCTCATGGTGCGATCCATCATCGTCAAAAGGTACGTAAAGCCCCAGGAAGGTGGGAGTGGTCCCACTAAGTCGATGTGAATATGATCAAATCGCCGTTCCGGGACCTCGAAGGTGGCGAGCGGGGCTCTGACATGGTGCTGCACCTTGGACCGTTGGCAAACAACACAATTGTTCGCCCAGTCCCTTACGTCTTTGCGTATTCCCCTCCATACGAATTTGGAGACCAGCAGTTTTTGCGATGCCCACACTCCAGGGTGCGATAGGCCGTGTAAGGCATCGAAAATCGTACGACGCCATTTAGACGGGACGATCGGACAGGGTGCACCCAGCGAAATGTCGCAGAGCAGAGTGGTACCTGCGGAATGGAAAGGCACATCCCTCGGCTGGAGGCTGTTTGGAACCGAACAAAAACCCTGGGTCTCCGGGTCGTCCGCTTGGTCAACCGCCATCTGTGCGTAGTCAATGCCCAATTGGACGGCCTGGACGGCGGTGCGGGATAGGCAATCGGCGACGACGTTGTCCTTACCGGCCACATGTCGGATGTCGGTGGTGAACTCCGATATGTACGTCAGCTGCCGTTGCTGCCGAGCCGACCATGGTTCCGCAGACTTGGCCATTGCGAACAGCAATGGCTTGTGGTCGACAAATGCGATGAAGCGTCGTCCTTCGAGGAGGAAACGGAAATGGCGGATGGCCAAAAACAAAGCCAACAGCTCTCGATTGAAAGTACTGTACCGGCGTTCATGCCGTTGTAGCTGGCGGCTAAAAAAGGCCAGGGGTTGCCACGCGCTGTCGACCCACTGCTCCTGGACGGCCCCCACCGCGTAGTCTGACGCGTCCGTCGTGAGAGCGATGGTGGCTCCCGGCAGGGGGTGTGCTAATATGGTCGCATTGGCGAGTGTGGCTTTCGTCTCCTCAAAAGCACGATCCATGTCCTGTGACCAGACCACAGGGTCCTTTCCCGTCGAGCCTTTGAGGGCCTCATATAGAGGACGCATGAGCTGTGCAGCCCTGGGGATGAAATGATGATAAAAGTTAACCATCCCCAGGAATTCCTGTAAAGCTTTCACGGATTTCGGTTTCGGGAACGCCGCAATTGCTTCCACCTTGACCCGAAGTGGTGTTGCCCCCGTGGGGGTTATGCGGTGGCCCAGGAAATCCAGTTGCAATAGGCCGAAACGGCATTTGTCCGAGTTAACGATGAGGCTGTGCTGCTGAAGCCGTCTGAAAAGGACCCGAAGGTGCTCGAGGTGTTCCTCCTTGGAGGTGCTGGCAACCAGAATATCGTCCAAATAAACAAACAGAAAGTCAAGGTTCCGCAGGACTGAATCCATGAGGCGCTGAAACGCCTGTGCCGCGTTCTTAAGCCCAAAGGGCATTCGCAGGAATTCAAAGAGTCCAAAGGGGGTAATTATCGCTGTCTTTTCAACATCCTGAGGGTGCACTGGCACCTGATGGTAACCACGGATGAGGTCGATTTTGGAGAAGATGGACGTCCCTGCCAAATGTGCTGAGAAGTCCTGCATATGGGGAATGGGGTAGCGGTCGGGCGTCGTTATGTCATTGAGGCGGCGATAATCCCCACAGGGCCGCCATCCCCCGCCAGGCTTGGGGACGATGTGGAGAGGGGAGGACCAGGGGCTACCGGACCGACGGATGATCCCCATTTTTTCCATCACGGCGAACTCCACCTTTGCTGCCGCTAGCTTGCTGGGCTCTAAACGTCGCGCCCTGGTGTAAACGGGCGAGCCGGTGGTCGAAATATGGTGCTCCACCCTATGCTTGACGGTCGGAGCCGAAAAGTTGGGCTTCGTCAGCTCGGGGAAATCCTCGAGGAGACGGGCGAAATCGTCGGGATGCGGCCGCGCACATGAAATCGTGTGTGACGCAGCCGTGCTGCGCGCCCCCGAAATATCGTCGAGCGTGGCGGCGCGAACAAGGCGTCGATTTTTCACGTCCACCAACAGGCCGTTGGCGCCTAAAAAGTCAGCACCCAACAGGGCCTGTGAGATTTGAGCGGTGATGAAATTCCAGCTGAAAAACTGTCCACCGAAACATACTCGGACGAGGCGCTTCCCGCAAGTGCGGATCGAACCCCCGCTGGCCGCTTGCATAGGGGGACCACGGCTGCCGGAGCGAAGGTCTATGACCGAGGCGGGCAGCATGCTGCATTGTGCCCCCGTGTCGCATAGAAAACGACGGCCGGAGATGGAGTCGGTTACGTAGGTGAGATTCCCGGAAGCACCGATCGCCATCGCGGCCGTGGGGGAAGTACCGGGACCGGCGTGCTTGACTCGCGGCGATCTATTCGACGGTCTGGTAACGAAACTGCACGGCGAGCGGCAGCAGCGGGCCTTCGGGCCGAACCGGGTGTGGTAGTAGCAGAAACCGGTCGTCGGAGGCGCCTTTGTCGGGGCCGGGCTCTTTGTGGCGGGGCACAGTATTGTTGCCGGACCGCGTAAATCTTATCCGCCTCTTAGGCGAGCACAACGCAGTCTGCGGTTTCTGCTCGGGCGAGGGACGCCTGTACTTGCTCGGGAAGTTGAGTAAGGAACAGTTCGCGAAACAGAAAGCACTGGGGCTCGGACCCCAGGAGAGTCAGCATATGACTCATCATTTCCGAGGGTTTGGAGTCTCCTAACCCTGGTAGAGCCAGTAAACGGCAAGCGCGCTCTGCTTTGGTGAGACCAAATACCTGCAGCAATCGTGTCTTGATGGTAACATACTTGTCAGCAGTCGGAGGACTCTCCAGCAGGCTGATGATTCTCGACGCCGTCGAGCTCTCGAGGGCGGAGACCACGTGGAGATATCTGGTCTGATCCTGAACGATGTTGCGGAGCTCAAATTGCACCTCGGCTTGCACAAACCAAGAGGCTGCCTGTTGTTCCCAGAATTGGGGGAGCTTCAAGGCCACTGCATTGGCCTCCATCACTGGCCTGTGTTCGGCGTTCACCGCGAAAAACGATCGCGAGGAATCGGGGTCACCAATGTAGGAGTCTCTGCACTCCTAACAAAGAATCTATAACTTACTGGAAGTTAACAAACTGATTTTATTGTCTAAGAACTTTACAAAACAAGAAACTACAGGAGAAGCTCAAAACAGGTCTTTTCTCTTTCAATCCACACGAGGACTGGCTGGCCCCGCCCTCTACCTCTGACGTCATGACATCATCACGTTTCCCGCCGAAGGGGACGTCACGTGACCCACGTGATGATGTCATTGTGTCAGATCGCGATGTTGTCGATCTAGCTCTGTTTAACCAGAGCCAACTTGAAAGGTAATAATATTGGCTACAGACAATTAATGCTATAGGTAATAACATTGGTTACAAACAATTATGTAAGTCACTGTAAGAGTCTTTTAGTGGTTTTGCCACAATATTATATTAATTCTTTTTAATAAATCATATAATTGTTACACTTTGAGGTCGTTGCCAAATGTGTGTGATCGAATGGAAGCGGCAGAGTGATGGGTCAGGGCTCATTTCACATCCAGCAATGGTGGTGAGAGTCAAAACAAGAGAGTAATCATTGTTTGACTGCTGCATGGTGTTGGTGTGGGGTGATGCCAACCTGCGCATGCCTGTGGCAGTTGGATGTATGAACTGCATGAAGTTATTGAAATCTGCCATTGATTAGGGTATCCCTGGCATGACGGGCAGCAACATGCTCATGTACTGGTTGCAATGGGACCGCTGGCTCGTCCAGGTCTTCGTCATCCTGGTAACCAACCTCATAGTGAGCCTCCTCATCCTCCTCCTCCTCATCCTCCGATGAGGCTGTATGCTCAGCGCCGTCTTCCTCATCCAGTGCTAATCCTCACTGCTGCGCTATGTGGTGCAGGGCACAGAACTCCACGACTATTCGGGAGACCCTGGCGTATTGAAGGGCCCCTCCAGATGTCGAGGCATCTGAAGCGCATTTTGAGCAAGCCAATTATCTGCTCGATGACACTTCTCGTGGAGCTGTGACTTTGATTAGAACGTCCCTCAGGCTCGTTGGTTGGCCTCCTCAAAGGTGTGATGAGCTTCAGGGGATAGCCCTTGTCTCCAAGCAGCCAGCTGGCAAGACTGTTTGGCGGTGCGAAGAGCTGAGGGATGGTGGAATGGCACAGGATGTACGAGTCATGGCAGCTGCCAGGGAACTTGGTGCACACATGGATGATAATCTTCCTATGGTTGCAGACCAGCTGAACATTGAGGGAGTGGAAGCCCTTGCAATTAACAAATGCTACTGGGTTTTGATGGGGTGCCCTGATGGCTACATGTGTGCAGTCGATGACTCCCTGCACCCGTGGGAAGCCAGCTAGTGCAGAAAAGCCAAGCGCACGTTCATTGACAGTGGTTTCATCAGTGGCAAAATTGATATAATTTGCACACTTGTTAAAGAGGGCATCGGTTACCTGTGCGATGCATCTGTGTGTGGCCGTCTGCGCAAAGGCCTGCTGCAGAGGCCTGGAAGGAGCCTGAGGTGAAGATGTTGAGGGGAAGGGTGGCTTTCACAGCCACTGATAAGGGGTGTTCACCCCTTCCACTAGGCTGCAGGTCTTGCTCCAGCAAAGCGCACATGTCGAAGACAATCTGCCATGATAGCCTGAGCCTCCTTTGGCACTGCTGCTCCGTCATGTTGAGGAAGCTCAATCTCTGCCTGTATACCCTGTTTTGCGGGTATGGCCTCCTGCGCGGTGCAGCCCTGCGCTGATGCCCTATGCAGCATCAGGTGGTTAAGGAGAAGGTTGGCGCTCTTGTTGTTGCTGCTGCTGCTAGTGCGACTGGTTCTGCTGCTGCTGCGGCTGATCGTCATCAGATTCTGAGGACCAAGGTGAGAGAGCATAAATCGTGCCCATTCTGATGTTTGATATGGCAGGTGAAGTTGAGATGACAGAAGCAATCTATCAAGGGTGAGATATGATGTTCCAAGGAGGTGACAGTGAAGAGAGAGTTTACTACAAACACTTCCTAACTGCATAAAGCTGAAAATTCTCATTTAATACTGAAGACTGAAGCTTCTGAGATTGGAAAGTGACCAGCTGTGAAATGGTAGCTTTTAAACCACTTTTGCAGCTGTCACCTATTCAAAAAAATGGAGAGTTGTTCAAAACCCGACTTACCTGGCGTGATCCCTGAGCGACGGGAACTTCGTGGAAAACTTGGGAATGTTGGGATCGATAGAAAACAACAGGCAGAGGCTTTTGTTTAAGCTAAAGCAAAACGTGTCTTACTTTAATCACTGCCCACGAGGTCTGAAGGCTCAGCCCCATGCAGGGGCTATGATGTCATCACACAACCGACGTCATGACGTCATCATGTTACCGACGCTCTTAAAGGGACCCTGCACCAATAACCCAACCCAGCATGTACATATCACAACATTGCTATACAAAGTGAATTGTGTTAAGGTACATATAACAGCATTGGCTATACATTGTGTTATTGTCCCTATGTGGTCTCCGCCACAGGAAAATGATTAGTAGCTGGCAAAATGCTGATTAAATTGCTTTAAAGACCCTCTTAACTATTTCAATTGCCTGACCTGCCGCTTAGTGCTGAGTCTGCAAAGCGCAGGCATAGCCAACACTAGGGAAACTCACAAGGAGGCAGGTTTAGACGGGATTCCGCTCCGCTGTCAATCTTTTTGGTTTTGACAGCGGACCCGCCTCCGAACCCGCCCTCTGAGCGCCGGCAAAATTCAGCCTAATGGTTCTGTGCTCTTGGGACTATGGCTAATTCATCTGTGGTATGTTAGCCTTAGTTGAATAATGTGAGTTATAAGGTTAATCTCCTGGAGTTTTGGGTTGGTGACAAATTTCATGGAGCTTTATCTTCTTGTGAGTTAGCCCCCTTGAAAGATTGAGCAGCTTTGGTATAATCCATTGGATTTGACCTGTGGAAGGAATAGGCTTGATGGGCTGAATGACCGTTCTTGAATTTCTAGTTCTAAACCCAGCTGCAATCATTGCTTCACAGGTGCACTGTTACCTGGGACCTAACATTCCATTTCATTTTTTTTTCGTGTGCGGTCCCTTTAACTGGCTGCGGTGCCCATTCAAATTTTTGTGCATGCGTGGTTTCTTCCATATAAAAGCCGGTGAACGGCCTGCGCAGGATCTCCAGACCAGTCACGTGGCTGCGCAGCTTAGCGGGAGCATTGATGGGACCTATATAATGAGAAAAAGAATGAGGAGAGAAAATTTGGGATTTTGTTGATGATATTTATCTGAAGAGCAGATCTGACTGAAAAATATACAAGTCTGCTTTAATGCTGAGCTTATTACTAGTTAAATATCAAATCCAATTGGACTTTGACAAATTTTCTGTTTATACCATAGTGTGCGTTTTTTTCTTACACTCAGTTAGCACATTTTAAATAATGCCTATTAGTTTCTTTAGGCCAAGTATTTTAATTACTTTTAAATTGGGGTTGTGTAACTATATGTGTGTATCTGTGGAACTGTATGCAGTGGCAGAAGAACATTAATGATTTTATGATCACACAATTGCACGTTGTTCTTCATATGGGGGAGCGGTGTTGGTTTGGAATTTCCTTGGAGCTGCTCTCACACCGCCACTGTAACTTTGCCAGGCGTGCAGCAGAAGCCCTGTTTACACGTGTGAACGGGGTTTTCAACGCTCTTCTGGCGAAGTTACAGCAGCAAAACGGGAGCAGCTCCGAGGAAATTCCAGGCTTTTGTCATGGTGAATTGCTATGTGTGATGCACAGGGACCAGTTGCAGTCTGTCAGGTCAATTAGATTATTACCTCAGTGGCATCTCTACATACATAGGATTAAAATCGGTACCATCAAAAACCAGGTCCAATAGTGTCTAGAAATTTGAACCATGCTACAAATGTTAATTGCTTACAGAAGCTGAACCTATACCAAATCAGGCCAAACCAAACCAAACTAAACTAAGCCAAACTGAACCAAGCAATGTGTGGAATTGTGAACTCAGCTTCTTTAACACGAAAGCAATGTGTTTTCATTTGGAATTGAGTTTCAATTTAATTGATTCTTTTCTTAATCATGTAATTAAGGAAGTTGTTTTAAAATTGCATTTGATTATTCTCAGATTGATTTCTGTAACCGAACACAAAATTCCCAAATCATATTACATCCTCCACTGATTAATAAGACCAGAGAAATGTTAATTCAACAAGAAAATTGTAGCACAATTTGAAAGCTTAGTTAATACAAGTCACAATTTTTTTTTGTAAGATGAAATACTGATTGAAAGCAGCAAAAATGATTGCAGTTACTGATTGTGCCAAATCAAATTTGCAGTGGAAACTGGCATCATGAAATCAGAGTAAGAGTAGCCATAGTTTAATATATTCCAGAATGAGGTGGGATAGTAAAATGCCCTCCGTGCAGTTTATTTTGATGAACCCAGAGATTTCAGGAAAGGACGAAAAGGCTGGCGATGAAACTAATACAGCGGATGTTTTTGCTGGCAACAGGGTCCTAATGGCAAATGGTCAAGTTATTGTTAAGAAGCAACAGCTGAATATTTAAGTCTTTAGCTCCCTTCTTCAGTGGAGAATAAGAGGCATCCAATATCCTCTGATTAATTGGATTATGTCGGCTTTCCACTTCCCACCCGGATTGTTTGTTATTCACATATCACCCTCAAGGGGTAGGAGTTTAAAAGCAATAACCCTCGTGAAGTTCTTTTCCTGCAGCAATCTCAGCAGATCAGATCTTGGAATCGCTGTTAAGCCACATTTTGAGACTTAAATGTTATGCAAAGCTTTAGTGCCAGCCACAGTATTCACTAACCACAGACTTTTGCCAGTGTCTTTTGCCATGGACTGTGGAACTTTATTGTTGACATGAGCAGACATGCTAAAGGCTACATTTAGCTCTCTGAATTTAAACAGCCATTCCAAATCCACATGAATAGTGAGGCAATGATCATTGAAAACAAGTTGATTTAACATAGCGTAAGAAACAGGTGTCTGTGCGGCTGAGAGTACATTCCCAAAGCAAACTGCCAGTGTCTACTAAAGTTCATATAAGATCAGAAAGGGTTTCTTAGCAAATGTAGATTTGTTTATATGTTTAACTTTTATTTCCACACTATGTTGACCACAATTGTTGCATATTCTTTTTCAATAATTAGAACAAACACTAAAACTGAACTTTAATAATGTACCTCTTGTGATTGAGAAATTAAACATATTTCCTTATATACTAATGCGAATTTGAAACCTGTAGATTATTTTCTGTTGTCATTAATTTTGAATGTGCCTATGTCAGATATAACAGCTAACTGTTCCTGCCCTCTTCTGCTCATCATTACCCTCCTTCTTGATCTATCCCACTCATTGGCCGGAATTTTAACTTGCAGGTAGGGAGGGAGCGGGGGGCCTGGAAAGAGGTTGGGAAACCCGGGAGAACGGGTTTCCCCCAGGCCCTGCCTCCCTCAGGCACTTATCTCCTGGATCCAGCAGTCCTCGCCTTCCTTTAGGTGGCGGGTTTCTTGAGGCCCGGGAAACCCACCCAGCCAGAGTTAAATTTAAAATGGAGTTTCAAAATGAAGCACGCAGCCTCATTATAATATTTAAAGTGCCAACCCGCCTCCTGGGAGCGGGTGCCCCCCCACCGCCCATTGTCCGTTCAAACCGGAAGTGGGTGGTTTGGAGGAGGATTGGGGTTAGGATTCAGATTTTTAACACTTTAATCTCCCACCCTACCACAACCCACCCATTTTTTGGGGGTAAAATTCCCCCCTTATCACTGCTCTCATTAGCAATACACTCCCTTCTATTATGTTTATCTCATTGTTCTTGCTTTTTTTTCCTGGTTGTTACATTAAATGTTGAAAGTCTCCTTCTTAGCCTGTTCCTCTTGCTATTATTCCTGGCCTGTACCTTTCATAAAAAATATAAGAAATTATGGAACAAGGAAAGGGCATTGGGCCAATTAAGGCCACTATATGTCATTTTCCCCATCATAATATCAACCTCTGAGGGAATCAGCAACCAAGTAAAACCCCTAAGAAGAAAGGTGAAATTTCTCTCCAACCTCAGGGTATACAAGCAGGACTCCAGGAATGGATGACACATTTATAATCAGCAGCTCAGAAACTATTGCATTCCAAACAGTATTGTTCATGACTGTCCTTATCCTTATAACTTTCAATTCTATTCTTAAATAGATATTTATCCTGCTCTTTTCAAAGGAGTTAACATAGCACAAAAAGCTTTTGTCGAGCGATATATATCTACTTGCGTATCTATTATTCCACAGGGCAATAACCAATCTTCTACGGCCTGAAATTCCTAGACGAAGCTGAATTTCCATCTACCCACTGTGGAGGATTCTGACTCAATTGTTTAATGTATCTTGCCTGGGAACCCGCACAATTTATTGCACTTCTGTGGGGGGTGGGGGATTTTGCTGTGACACAGTGCTCTGTGATGAATTGCACTATAAAACTGAACTCCCCATGGTCCTCAAAACACCGGACGCCAAAGACTCAAAGGCATCCCTTACATCAAGCTTGCCAATGGTATAAACGAAGGAAATACACTGTATGATGTATTTTTCTCATTTACATTGCATTATGATACGACTTCTCCCTCCACAAATGACCAGGACTATTATAGGCCGGCCCTTAAATGTGCTGGAATTTCCAATGGGGCCAGTAGAAAGTGGGACCTTACCGGATCAGGAGTTCTGACAGTAGTCACTGTGCCATGAAATTGTCCTCCCCAGCCCCCAGAATGTTGGGATCCTACTCGCCACTCTTACTTGAAAAGATTTTATTTTGTATTCAGGTCCTGTACTTCGGCAATCAATTTCAAAGTTAAATAGCTGCTTATTAGCAGTGTCGGCATTTTAAACTGCTGGATTATGACACCTCTCAATCTTCTTCCCGAGTTCAGTTCTCTGAGTCCTTTTTCATAACTCAAAGTCCTAAGTCTAAGAATCATTCTTATTGGTCTTCTCTAAGCTCCCTCTAGTATATCCATGTTCTTTTAAATTAGAATGTATGAAATTGCAAACAATATTGGAGTAGTTGATTAGTCTTGTTAATCGAAGTTTCATACTGATTGGACACTTACAGTAAATGTTTGATAATTATGTCTAAATCCTTTTCTAATTTTGCTAATGGACATTTATTCATTCTGGGCACATATTTCATCTTTCCTCTACCAACATGCATGACCTTGGATTATCCACATTAGAATCAATGTCCTCTTCTTCAGACAAAACCATAGTCAAATACAATATATTGTAGGAATGTCTAGTTCCTATCAAAAGACTGAGGTCCACTCAGGTGATCAAATAAACGAGGTTTACTGAAAACTAACAGAGTTTAACGGATAACTACAGGAGAACATCGAATATAGGTCTAGTCAGTTCGGAGGCTCCACGAGGACTGCTTGGGCGGTCCCATGGCTGACATCATGATGTCATCACATTTTTCCCGCCGGTGGGGATCACGTGATGAACGGCGTGACATCATCGCGTTTACCCGCGCTATTAAAGTGATCGCGCTCTGTACATGTAAACAGTGAAAACAAAGATACAGACTCAGGCTGTAGCTAACATATTATTAAAGGGAATTATATACAATTGATCGGAGTCCCTTAGTGGCTCCGCCACATGCGCCCCCCCAGAATTGCCTTTAACAGCAAAAGTAAAACGGCGAGGAGGCCTGACAAGCCTGTCAGAGCGCCTCTGTAGCCTTGAGGTGGAAGCTGATGGATGGCGGGAGAGCTGGAGGGCGGTTGCGTTTGATCTGGCATGGCAACTGTGGGCGGTCGGCCACGTTTCGGCGGTTGTGCGATCTCGACTGGGCGGTCAAGGTCCAAGTGTGCCGGCTTCAACCGGTCAACCGAAATGTGGTCCGGTTTACCTCCGATATCGACCGAAAAAGTTTTGTCTCCCGGCTCTAGCACGCAGAAAGGACCAGTGTAAGGGGGTTTGAGTGGATCCCGATGAGCGTCGTGGCGGATAAACACATTGATGGGCCTTCAATAACCACAAAACTAGAAGTTATAGACTTAAACAAGTTGGCTTTTAATCACTAAGATCAGAACTAACATCTCAACACGCCGACTGGTTCACAGGAATGAGTCATACAGATCCTGGGATCTTTATGTAAGAGAAGTCAGGGGCGGAGCCAAGAGCCAAGACCTGGAACCTCCCAGGTTAGTCGGGAAAGAGGAAGTGAAACTATACACAGTGGGGGAGGGTAATATACATGAGTGCAAAACGAATACAGGATCAAGACAAACAAATTTCATTACATTCACCCCTTCTATAGATTTAGTCCATCGGGGTGATGTTTCTTAAAAGTTGGTATAAGTGAGTCTGTCAGGAGGTTTTGCAGTTCTCAGTGATCGGCGCAAAGCCGGTTGGGGTGCCTCTAGGGGAGTGGATTCTGGTTCCTCCGCTGTCCGGGCCTCCGCAGTGTCTTCCAGGTTATCTGCAGTGTCCTCCAGGTTAAAGTTGGGTATTGATACCTCTGGGCGTCCTGTCTCTTTGTAGTGTAGGTCTTCATCGGGTAGTCTCCCATCGTTCTCTCCGCTCCCCGAGGGAGCGAGGTCTTTTATGGAAACAGTGTCCCCTCGCCCGTCAGAGTATTCGATATAGGCGTACTGAGGGTTTGCATGGAGGAGCTGTACCTTTTCCACAAGGGGGTCCGTTTTATGGCCTCTCACGTGCTTCCGCAATAGTACTGTCCCCGGAGACGTCAGCCACGCGGGTAGAGATATGCCCGAGGTGGATTTCTGGGGGAAAACGAACATCTTTTCGTGAGGGGGTAGCGTTAGTGGCAGTACATAACAGAGACCTTATGGAGTGGAGCACGTCTGGGAGGACTTCCTGCCAGCGGGAGGTCGGAAGGCCTTTTGACTTTAAGGCTAACGTGACAGCCTTCCAAACAGTAGCATTCTCCCTTTCCACTTGCCCATTACCCCGGGGGTTGTAGCTAGTGGTTCTGCTAGTGGCTATCCCCTTCGAGAGCAAGAACTGGCGCAGCTCGTCACTCATGAATGACGTCCCCCTATCGCTGTGTAAGTAGTTCGGCATGCCAAACATGCAGAATAGATTACAGAGACACTTGATGACCGTGGCACTGGTCATGTCTGGGCAGGGAATGGCGAAGGGGAAGCGGGGATATTCATCAATGATATTGAGGAATATACGTTATGGTCGGCAGAGGGAAGGGGTCCCTTGAAGTCCAGGCTTAGGCGTTCGAATGGCCGTGTGGCTTTGATAAGGTGTGCACGGTCAGGCCTGTAGAAACGAGGCTTGCATTCCGCACAGATGCGGCAGGCTCTGGTCATTGCCCTGACCTCCTCGATGGAGTGGGGCAGATTGCGGGACTTTATAAAATGGTATAGTCGGGTGACCCCTGGGTGACAGAGGTCGTTGTGGAGACCCTGTAATTTGTCCGTATGAATGCTGGCACACATTCCCCGCGATAGGGCATCTGGGGGTTCATTAAGGGCTCCCGGCCTGTACATAATATCATAGTCAAACGTGGATAGTTTGATCCTCCACCTGAGTATTTTGTCATTCTTGATTTTCCCCCTTTGTTTGTTATTAAACATGAAAGCCACCGACCGCTGGTCGGTGAGCAGGGTGAAACGTTTGCCGGCTAGGTAGTGTCTCCAGTGCCGCACTGCCTCCACTATAGCCTGTGCCTCCTTCTCGACAGAAGAGTGCCTGATTTCAGGTCCCTGAAGGGTTCGGGAGAAGAAGGCCACAGGTCTCCCAGCCTGATTGAGGGTCGCAGCTAAGGCAAAGTCTGATGCATCGCTTTCGACTTGAAACGGAATGCATTCGTCCACTGCACACACTGCAGCCCTTTCAATGTCCTGTTTAATACTGGTGAAAGCCTCCTGAGCTTCAGCTGATAGTGGGAAGGACATCGATTTAATGAGGGGTCGGGCCTTATCAGAGTAATTGGGCACCCATTGGGCATAATACGAAAAAAATCCCAGACACCTTTTTAAAGCTTTGGGATTGTGTGGCAGGGGCAGTTCCTTTAGGGGGCGTAATCGGTCAGGGTCCGGTCCAATTACCCCATCTTCCACCACACAGCCGAGGATACAGAGACAGGTTGTGTTGAAGACACATTTGTCTTCGTTGTAGGTTAGATTCAGCTTTAGGGCAGTTTTTAAAAATCTCGCAAGATTTAGATCGTGGTCTTGCTGGTTGTGCCCGCAGATAGTGACATTGTCTAGATAGGGGTAGGTAGCTTGTAGTTTATTCTCGTCAACCATGCGGTCCATCTCACGTTGGAAGACCGAGACCCCATTTGTTACCCCGAAGGGCACTCTGAGAAAATGGTAGAGGCGCCCGTTCGCCTCGAAGGCGGTGTATGGGCGGTCCTCCGTTCTAATGGGGAGCTGGTGATACGCGGATTTGAGGTCGATAGTCGAGAAGACTCGGTATTGCGCAATCTGGTTGACCATTTCTGATATGCGGGGTAAAGGGTAGGCGTCCAGCTGGGTATAAATATTAACAGTCTGGCTGTAGTCAATTACCATCCGTTTCTTTTCGCTATTTTTAACTATGACTACTTGGGCACGCCACGGGCTGGTACTGCATTCAATAATGCCTTCCCGCAGGAGTCTGTCCACTTCCGCCTTGATAAAGTGTCTGTCTTCCAGACTGTACCGTCTACTTTTGGTTGCTATGGGCCTACAGTTCGGAGCGAGATTAGCGAATAAAGAGGGCGGGCTGATTTTTAAGGTTGATAGGCCACAGACTGTGAGTGGCGGCTGGGACCCGCCATATGCTAGCGTGACACTTTCGTGGTGGCACTGGAATTCCAGGCCCAAGATTACATTAGCACAGAGTTCTGGCATCACGAGGAGTTTAAAATCCTTGTAGTCCGTGCCTTTTACAGTCAGTGTTACCACACAGTAGCCCAAAATGTCTGAAGTGTGGGGCTTAGCAGCCATAGCAATTCTGCTCCGTGTAGGGGTTACCATTAATGAGTGCCGCCGTACCAGGCTAGGGTGGATAAAACTCTCGGTACTCCCACAGTCAATTAAACATTTTGTTAAGTTCCCGTTTACCTGTAAGTCCATCATGGATTTTGTCAACGGGTGTGGCCTGGATTGATCCACCGTGATCGAAGCCACTGTTGGGCCCTGGGCGGCCGTTGAGTCGGGAAAAGATGGCGGATCCCAAGATGGCGGCCCGCACGGCACGCACGAGGCGGTGACGGAGTTGGAAATCGGATTTCCCCTGCAGACTTTGCTAAAATGCCCCTTTTTCTTACATTTGAAGCATGTAGCGTCCTTCGCTGGGCATCGTTGTCTGGGGTGCTTGGCCTGGCCGCAGAAGTAGCATTTCGGGCCTCGAAACATTGCCGCTGTAGTAGGACTCCTGGGTGAACTTCTGTGTGGGGACTCCGGCGGCGTAGAGCTGGTCTGAGACCTGGATGGGGAAGATGGCTGATTCCAAGATGGCGGCCCCCTCGGCGCGCACGAGGCGGTGAGGGTCGCATGGCCGGAAGAATAAGAGTCAGAGTTTTTCTGGGCCATGTCCAGCGATCGCGCAGTGGCCACTGCCTTTTTTAAGTCCAGGACCTCCTTCTCCAGCAGTCTCTGCCGGATATAATTCGATTTGAGGCCCGTGATGAAGGAATCGCGGACCAATTCGTCAGAGTACGCGTTGGCCGTCACGGCCTTGCAGTTACAGTCCCGGACCAGGTCCTTTAAGCCCTGTAAGAAATCGTCCATTGATTCCTCTGGTCGCTGCCTGCGTGTAGCCAGCAGATGTCTGGCGTACACTTCGTTTACCGGCCTCTGGTATTGGGCCTTCAGGATAGTGATGGCCTCCATGTAAGAGGTGGCGTCCCGGATGAACGAATAAATCCGACGACTTACGCGAGTAGTCAGTAGACTCAGTTTATCTACCTCGCTAGCGGATGAGGCCCCCGCGAAGAGTTCGAAGCATTTGTGCCAGTGTCCAAATTGATTTGATGCTTCAGCAGAATGTGGATCCAAGTCCAGACGCTCTGGTTTTAGGAGTCGATCCATCCTAGTATTCTTTAGTGATTAAAATTGATGGGCCTTCAATAACCACAAAACTAGAAGTTATAGACTTAAACAAGTTGGCTTTTAATCACTAAGATCAGAGCTAACATCTCAACACACCGACTGGTTCACAGGAATGAGTCATACAGATCCTGGGATCTTTATGTAAGAGAAGTCAGGGGTGGAGCCAAGAGCCAAGACCTGGAACCTCCCAGGTTAGTCGGGAAAGAGGAAGTGAAACTATACACAGTGGGGGAGGGTAATATACATGAGTGCAAAACGAATACAGGATCAAGACAAACAGATTTCATTACACACATAGTCGGCGTTCTTCAGCTCAGCTGGGACGTGGGAGCTCTGCAAGCCGTGATGCGACGTAGGCACTGGAGCGAAACTTCTGGCTGCCTCCTGGTGGCTGATGAGCTGCTGGGATGCGGACCATGGCCCTGTTGGAGTCGGAAGGAAATCCCCTGGTATGCGTAGCGGCTGTCCGCCGAGGACAATTGAAGATCTTCTTTAGGTGCCGTACGAAGACCCAAAAGGACCCATGGAAGCCTGTCCACCCAGCCCGTGCCTTGAAGGCTGGCTCGCAGTGCGGCTTTGAGCGACCTGTGGAATCGTTCGCACAGGCCGTTCGCCTGTGGCTGGTAGGCAGTGGTGCGATATAGCTTGATGCCGAGCCCCTGAGCCACAGCGTTCCAGAGCTCAGAAGAAAACTGCGGCCCACGATCAGACGAGATGTCCGCCGGTACCCCGAAACGGGCGACCCAAGAGGAGATGAATGCCCTGGCGACGTCTGCGGAAGTGGTGGATGACAAAGGAACCGCCTCAGGCCATCTAGTGGTGCGGTCCACCATTGTAAGAAGATGAGTAAACCCGTGCGAAGGCAGAAGTGGCCCCACCAGGTCCACATGCACATGATCAAACCTACGTTCCGGAACAGCGAAAGTGGCCAATGGAGCCTTGATGTGATGCTGCACCTTGGCCTTTTGGCAGATCACGCAGGTGTTGGCCCAGTCGCGGACATCCATGTGCATGCCCCGCCACACGAATTTGGACGACATCAGCCGTTGTGAGGCCTTCATGCCAGGGTGCAACAACCCGTGTATGGCGTCAAAAACTTTTCAACGCCAGGCGACAGGCACGATAGGGCGAGGATCTCCTACGGAGACGTCGCAGAGTAGCGTAATGCCCGCGGCATGGAATTTCATGTCGGCCGCTTGGAGGCTAGAGGGGTTGGTTCTGTAAGAATGGACTTCCGGATCCAAGGCTTGATCCGCAGCCATGAGGGCATAGTCGATGCCGAGCTGGACTGCATGAACGGTCGCACGGGAGAGGCAATCCACCTCCAGGTTGTCTTTACCGGACATATGCTGAATGTCAGTGGTGAATTCTGAGATAAACATCAACTGACGTTGTTGCCAAGCTGACCACGGTTCTGCGGTCTTGGCCATAGCGAACGTTAGTGGCTTATGGTCCACAAAAGCCGTGAACGGCCGTCCCTCTAGCAAGAACCGGAAATGGCGGATGGCCAGAAAAAGGGCCAGCAACTCCCGGTCGAATGTGTTGTACTTCCGTTCGTTTCGCCGTAGTTGACAGCTGAAAAACGCCAGCGGTTGCCACGTCCCATTCACCCACTGTTCCTGCACTGTGCCGATGGAGTAGTCTGACGCGTCGGTGGTAAGGGCGATGGTGGCACCTGGCAGCAGGTGCGCCAGCATGGTTGCGTTGGCTAAGGCGCCTTTTGTGTCGACGAACGCCCGGTCCATGTCAACCGTCCAGCTAATCGGATCCTTGCCGGACTTGCCCTTGAGGGCCTCATACAGGGGCTGCATGAGCAGAGCTGCATTAGGGACGAACCGGTGATAAAAATTTAACATCCCGAGGAACTCCTGCAGGGCCTTGACAGTCTGCGGGCGCAGGAAAGAAGTAACTGCCTCCACCTTCATTTGTAAGGGAATTGCACCGTCTGATGTGATGCAATGGCCTAAGAAATCAATCTGCTGCAGGCCGAACTGGCACTTGGCTGGGTTGATGATCAAGCCGTGTTGACTGAGGCGTCTAAAGAGGGTGTGTAAATGGCAGATGTGCTCCTCTTTATTAGGGCTGGTGATGAGGATGTCGTCGAGGTAGACGAATAGAAACTTGAGGTCCCGAAGCACGGAGTCCATCAAGCGCTGGAAAGCCTGTGCAGCGTTCTTCAATCCAAACAGCATCCGCATAAATTCAAACAGGCCGAATGGGGTGATGACTGCAGTTTTCGGGACATCTTGCGGGTGCACGGGGACCTGGTGGTAGCCACGGACAAGGTCGACTTTTGAAAAAATGGTATTTCCCGCCAAAAAGGCAGAGAAATCCTGAATGTGAGGGATCGGGTAACGATCAGGAGTAGTGGCGTCGTTCAGGCGTCGGTAGTCGCCGCAAGGCCGCCATCCGCCGCCAGATTTCGGAACAATGTGGAGAGGTGAAGACCAGGGACTATTCGACTGGCGAATAATCCCTAGCCACTCCATCGTGTCGAACTCCGCTTTCGCAGCCACGAGCTTGCCAGGTTCGAGACGCCAGGCCCGTACGTAGACCGGGGAGCCAGTAGTGGTGATGTGATGTTCGACACCATGTTTCGTGGCTGTGGAAGAGAAAGTGGGTCTGGTCAGGTCTGGGAAATCTCCGAGGAGGCAAGGGAAGTCATCTGGAGGTGGGAACGCGCAGGAGACAGTGCGCGACACGGCGTTACCGCGGTGGCACGGGATGGAGTGAAAAGTGGCCGCATTGATCAACCGGCGGTGCCTTACATCCACCAGGAGGCCGTTGGCGCACAAAAAATCCGCCCCGAGGATGGCTTGAGAGACTTTGGCCGTGATGAAATCCCAGTAAAACTGCTGGCCGCCGAAGCACACCTGGACCCGCCATCTTCCGAAGGTCCGAATGGCCCCGCCATTAGCCGCCTCGAGGGAGAGGCCGTGCCCCCTGGCTTGTAGATCAAGATTTGATGTGGGTAGGATGCTACACTACACCCCGGTGTCGCAGAGGAAACGTCGACCAGATATGGAGTCGGTGATGAAGAGGAGTTTTCCTGAATTACCGATTGCCATTGCAGCCGCGGGGCGCTCGTTATAACCGGTCCTCTTTCGACAGGGTTGCTGTTGTTTTTTTTTGAGCGAAAAGCTGCAGGGAGGGCGGCAGCATCTTGCTTTCGCGCCAAAACGGGCGTGGTAGAAGCACAACCCCGCAGGTTGAGGGGCTGGAGCAGCGTCTGTGGGGGATGGGCACCTCGTGGCAGCGCAGTGCTGCTGTGTCACCGCAAAAATCTTGTCCGCTTCGGCAGCCAGCTCTGCGCAGTCTGTGACTTCCGACCTGGCTAGAGCAGCCTGAACTTGCTCCGGTAGCTGACTGAGGAATAGCTCCCTGAACAGGAAGCACTCTGGTTCGGAGTCCAGGAGCGTGAGCATTTGGCTCATGAGCTCGGACGGCTTGGAGTCCCCGAGGCCTGGCATAGCGAGCAGCCGGCGGGCGCGCTCCGACTTCGTGAGCCCGAAGACCTGTAACAACCGCGCCTTTATCGTTTCATACTTGCGATCTTCTGGTGGATTACCAAGCAGGCTGACGATCCGCGAGGCTGTGGCGCTGTCGAGGGCGGAGACCACGTAATAGTAACGGGTCTGATCCGCAACGATGTTCCTGATTGCGAACTGGGCTTCAGCCTGGATGAACCACACGGCTGGCTGTTGCTCCCAGAACGGTGGTAGCTTCAAAGCAACGGCGTTCGTTTCCATGTTCAGTAACTTCTGCGCAAACCGTTCACAAAAGTCGGGGTCACCAATGTAGGAATGTCTAGTTCCTATCAAAAGACTAAGGTCCACTCAGGTGATCAAATAAACGTGGTTTAATGAAAACTAACAGAGTTTAACGGATAACTACAGGAGAACATCGAATATAGGTCTAGTCAGTTCGGAGGCTCCATGAGGACTGCTTGGGCGATCCCGTGGCCGACGTCATGACGTCATCATGTTTTTCCCGCCGGTGGGGGATCACGTGATGAACGGCGTGACGTCATCGCCTTTACCTGCGCTATTAAAGTGATCGCGCTCTGTACATGTAAACAGTGAAAACAAAGATACAGACTCAGGCTGTAGCTAACATATTATTAAAGGGAATTATATACAATTGATCGGAGTCCCTTAGTGGCTCCGCCACAATATATCATTTATCAAGATTCCTTTGAATATTATCAGTCTCCTGGCCTGGTGTTCTCATAAAATGTTATTGACAGAAGTGCAATGTTTATAGAATTTCTGAACAGTGTAAACAGCAGAGAATCCAAGCCAGATGCCAGTGGAACTCTTCTAGTTACTCCTTCTCCCCAAGTGCTATCTAATCATTATCACTTTCTGCTTTCTGTTGTATAACCCTCCAGTTAGCTAACTTACTATTAATCCTATGATCTTTAATCTGTTTTCAGAAGTTTACATGTTCAACTTTATCAAAGCCATCTGAAAATCCAGGCAAATTATACTTGCTTGCTCTCATCCACTAATCTGGTTACCTCCTCAAAGAAATCCAGTAGCTTTGTAAGGCATAATGTTGCTTCTAAAGCCATGCTGGCTATTCCTTACAGCCACTACACAGTTTAGATGAACATTGATAGCATTTCATAAAATATTTCTCCAATATTTTCTTCAATATTATAGTAACTAGTCTATTATTCTCTCATTCCTTTTTTGAATATTGGGATAAAATTCACTATCCTCCACTCTGCAGGTGTGCCCATCCTGATTTCCTTGAGGATTCTAGAGTGGTTCAAATAATCTGTGGACATTCTGAAACAGATGTTTCACATGGTTTCGGGTGGGGTGGAGGGTGTATATATTGTGATATACAAGGTATCGCAATAGTATGGCACAGACTCGATGGACCAGAGGGTTTTCACCTGTCCGTCATTGTTCATTTGTTTCCATTAATGAAGTTGAACTGTTAGTACTTCTTAGACAATGATTCAAATTTAAACATGAACCTATTCTTTTATCACCTACAACAGAAGGCTGCCCAAAAGCTTGTATAAGTAAACTCAACAAGTAAAAGCAATGTGTGACTAAGTCAAAGAGACCAGAAGGTTCAGGTTTCCCAGTTTGATTCTACGTCTGTGCTGAGTTTGTTGCTCTCAGTCCAAGTGGCAGTACGAGTACTACAATTGGTTTCAGCACTCCCAGCATAGAAAGGGAAAATACTCCAGGGCTCCCAACTGATTTTTATCCAGTGCTTGATAAAAGAACATGCATGTGTGGACATTGGATGGGGAGAAAATTAGATTTCCTGTGATGTTTCTGTGGCTGAATATTCCCTCAGGTCCTACCCACTGTTTAGGCCCACATATGAATGATGGCCCCTTGGATGAGGTACCAGATGGTGAGTGCTGCCTGTTGAACTATACTGCAGCAATGGAGAGAAGAAAATTCAAGGAAAAAAAATTACAAATCAAAATAGAAAATATTCTGCAGGAGACAAACAATGTCATTTGATCCTAAGGTACTTAGCTAGCTACAGAAAATTAGCTTACAAATAAGAAATAATGGGGGCAACTTTAATCTGACCCACCTGGTGGTAAACCCATGGGATCGGGTGGAACACTGGCTTTACATCCCGCTGATTTTACTCTCCATTGAAGTAAAGCTGAATTCACTGCCTAACCTCAAAAAATAGGAAAAATGTCTCAGCACTAACACAAATGGCTCAGCAAGCCAGGGAAAGGACTCTCAGGGTTTTGGACACAGCACTCCAGCTTTGTTCAGGGAGTTAACACTGCAAGACAGGCCCTCTACCCACAGGGGCCAGGAGGCCCTCCAGAAAGAACGATCTGGGAGTACATCACAGAGGCCGTCACTGCCAGCAGTGTCGCCCCTACCACCTGGCTCCAGTGCCCAAAGAAGCTTCATGACCTCAGACCACTGGTCAAGGTCAGTGAATGCACCTTCAAAAGCCATCTCCTACCAACTGCACTACTAGCCTCACACACTGCCCAATGCATGACCCCCCACCCCCAATCACTCACCTACCAACCATCTGCACCAATCACGAGGCACAGCTCCCATTCCCAGCCTCACCTGACCTCCTTGGAGGATGGTGCTGGCCATTCTTGGCAGGGGCATGGCTGAGCCCTTGGCCAGCAGCGGAGCTGAAAGGGTACAAGTTGCTGGTACCCTCATATGTTATCCTCCTTCTGGCATGCACCTCATGCTTTCCCGCCCTCCCATCACCCCAACTCCACCCTTGTGCCTTCCTCATTTCACACACCCAAGAAATGCAGCCTGCCCAGCCAGTGGGTAACCAAGAAGAGGGAGAGGAGAATGAAGAACAAGAAGAAGATTGATTTGACACTTCCAGCCACCAGCTCCTGAAGATCAAGCAGCAAGGACATTTGCAGTGTCCCCCACTGAAAGTCAGCAGCCTTCCACCAGCCATGCTGCAGCCACTGGGGTAGCACTGCATGACATCAGTAGGATAGGCAAAGGCACACACAAGACAGTTACTAAGAGAATGCATAAGGGTGATGAGTTGATTTCTTGATGTCACATTGGATGGATAGACGTATATAGATGGATTGGAAAGTTTGCTTTGTGGTGGCTTTTATTTCAGCATCGTGGCCAAGAAGATATTGTAATGATCAGTAACAGATGGAAGGTAAGGTGTGGGACTAATATTGAAAGGGAAATTGGGGTTGTGGTCACTGGGACTATAGGCGGATGATTCCATCCTCAATATCCTGGCCACAAAGGGGCTGTCTGGGATGCATCTTCCATCTGATTCTTCCTCCTCTGCTTCCTCCGCTTGAGCTTCCTCCTCATCTGTGATTCTTCCCTCTGTGAGCGGATGCTGTAAATGTGAAATGACAGCATAAAATGCTGGGCATATTCAACTGGTCAGGCAGCATCTCGACTGAGGCGTAAACTCTGTTTTCCTCTCTACGGCTGTTGCGTGACCTGCTGTGTATTTGCAGCATGTTCTGTCTTCTCAAAGGCCTTCATTCACCATCCGAGCCCTTGCAAGCGTCCAGCAGCACTCCCTACACACTTAAAAAACTTTTCACAGAAAGCCACCACTTTAATAAAATCAAAAGAACCCAGTCCAAAACCTTAAATACAAAACTAAGAGGTGCAGACATCGCCACTGTCAGCCTGCTTGCACACCAGGTTAACCAGCAGGTTAACCAGCTTAGGACCCAGAGCTGAATTCAGCGCAAGGTCGAAGTTCGCACTTGTGACATAAAGTCGGCGATGCATGCCGATTTACATCACACGTCACCATTTTGTTGGAAATGGTGGCGCCAGTTACCGGCAACACAAAGGTAGGGACCAAAATGGTGGTCGCCGCGGGACCCGCCAGCAGCTGGCGAAAGAGTGGCAGCTGCCATTTTAGCGCCATTTAATGGCACTACGGAGTGGTGCTAAGGCATCAAATTTCTCGCCCATGGAGTTCAGACATCAAACTTCACATTGTGCTGCTCAGTAAAAGGAAGACCTGTTATTGGATTCTCCTCAGGATCTTTTCTGGAGTACACCAGGAGGGCCTGCAACACCAGGTCAGTGACATATCAGCAATACAATACTGGCACTCCAATAGTTAATGGATTATTTATATTGTTTTAGGTAAATCAGGGATGATGGTGCAGCTTTTTGTAGCTCCAAAGACTATGTGAGCTTATGGTCATCGCAGTCTATGTGGTATTTTGTGATCTCAGTTGTGCTGTTGTTAGGAGGCACTGAGTGGTGTTGAGCCAACTTTCTACAGAAAGAGAGGGGAAAATCTGGAGAGTTAGCCGTCCTTAAAAGCTTCCTAGCAGCTGTTTATAAAACAACACTGGTAAAAGTCTGTGCAGTTCTCCAGTCTGTGCTCAAGGCTGCGGGAGACTGCAGTGAAATGCTGAATCACTACTTCGTTTCTTGAATTTGGTTCCATAATGGTTCTTACCTCTTCCAAAATAAGTGATTGAAATTCCCTCCCTATGAAAGTATAAAAATGTACAGAATAAATTAGCACGGTAGGCCACAGAAACAAATAGAAGAAATGAGTTCAAGTAATAAAAAATAAGTGTTTCCAGGGAAAGAGTTGATTGGTGAAAAGGTGGCATCAAAGAAATAAGAAATCAATCATTGAGCTAAATTATTTTTTTCTGTTCTCAAAATTTCCTGGTTCCTGAAACTGCATTGACTTTCTGGCCTTTCCTGCTGCATATGGATCGCAGGCTACGTTAATCGTGTTTACAAGCAGACTGGAAAATCAGTATATAAACTTTTGATTTCGGCAAGAGCTGCATGCAAGTAAACACAGAAAATTGGCTTTCCTGTTGGCTAAAAAGCAAAAGATGACCCAGAACACTGCACTTTTTAAAGGAGTGGCGACACTGTCGGGGATTTAACTAGGCACTGCTCTCCATATCATTCTAAAGGCACTAGACGTTTTAGATTTTGATGCAATCTCTCAGGGGACTAAATTCGATAATGCCCGAGAAAGGGCGCGGAGATCGCGATGCGTGATCTGCCCATGCCCGTTGAAAGTAATGCAGGCACGCAAAATTTGTGCTGCCTGCTAATGAACATGTTTGAAGCACTGAGCCCAGCGCTGAACGTGCTTTGGTTGGCTCAGCGCTCAGCAAGGGGCCCAATATTGTGGGAAGTCTGATCTGTATTTAAAGGTTGTCTGCAGAGGGAAATGTTGTTTGTACTTCTTAAAGGGGAGGTGCTTTCTGAAAGTAGAACCTCATTGTTAGTGGAGCTAAGGAAAGGGGAAGGTACCAATCTCACAACAGGGCAGAAAAAAGGCACCTTGGTTCTCGAACGCAGCACTGGAGGCCTTAGTACAGGGGGTCAATAGGAGGAGACAGGTCCTTTACCCACAGGGGGCCAGGAGGCTCTCCAGACAGACTGTACAAAGGCAGTGGGAGCAGATTGCTGAAATGGTCAGTGCCACCAGTAATTCCCCCAGTGGATCCAGGGCCAGAAGAAGTTTAATGACCTCACACGAGTGGTCAAGGTCAGTGAATGCATCTTCAAATGCCATATCCCACCATCTGCACCATTTGCCTCTCACACTGCTCAATGCACCACACCCCCATCACTCACCTACCAACAATCTCTATCAATTACGACTCATACCTCACAATCATAGCTTTGCATCACCCTCACACACTTACTACTGTTGCAAGCCTCACACCCACATCTAACACCTTGCACACAATGCCAGCTATTCAACCATGTCAGGCACATCACCCAAACAAATTGCACCACACTCACTGACACAATTCCCTTTCTCTTGCAGGCCAAGGTGGCACATAACTGGCACCAGGAGGAGCAAACAGACGGGGGGCAGGCACGGTTGCAGAACCTGACCCAGGTGAAGGAAACAGTTCTGGAGGGGCTGTCACTGAGGCTGTGGCAATCAGCAAGGATGAAAGCATTGATAATGACGGTATGCTCATACCTAATCCTTCTTCTCACATCCCACTTCCCCCTCATTTCACAATCTCTTCTCATTTACAAGCTGCTGATGGTGTAAGCATGCACATCTTTCTATCATCCCCTCCCCTAACCACAACCCGACTCTTGTGCCTTTCTTCCTTTAGATACCCGAGAACTCCAACCAGCCCAGCCAGTGCATGAGGAACTAGAAGAAGAGAGTGATAGAGATGAAGAGGCACTGTCATTCGATCTGACACTCCCAGGCACCAGCTCCCAGGGTGAGGTGAGGGTGAGGTCTCATACGAGTTCTGCTGCAGAGGACTCAGATAAGGATTTTGATGGGGCGCCCTGCAAAAGAAGGGTGATGGGCATGTGCAGTGAAATGCTTGGTGCAATGGCAGGCCTGCCAGAGAGCCTCTTGTCACTGTCAAGGAGCATGGAGGAGTCCGGCTCCAACCTTGAACAGGGCTTTGCGCAGAGCTTGATTTCCAGGATGGAACTGATGGGCAACTCCATTAGATCACTTGTAGACCCAACCATGATGCTGGGTATGATTGGCGATGTCTCAGCTTCCATTGCAGCACAAGCAGAAGCAACCCAACATCTGAGTGCTGCAGTGGTAGCTCAGACTTCACCACTTCCTCCTCCTCCTCTTTCTCCTCCTCCTCCTGTTGTGGTCGTGGAACCCCTGGTGGCAAGAGCTGCACCCTCATGATGGCCAAGTTGTGGAAGATGCAGCAAACCACCACGAATTGGGACACCTGCTACGGTGAATACTGCAGAGATTCTCCCAAGCGGTCAAGGTAGCAGAACCATTGCTCAGACCGATGGTCTGCTCGATGACGTTCCTAGTGGCAGCATGGCTTTCATTCTATGATTACTGGCCATGAGTGGTGGGATTGCAGAATGGAGTCATCAGCCAGGTGTAGAATGTATAGCCCTTTTCGCCTAGCAGCCACCCTCGGGTTCAACATGGTGGCTGGAGGATTGCTGGCATAGCGGACTGGCACAGGATGAAGGCATCATGACTGCTGCCAGGATACCAGGCATTCACCATCATGATGTGTTGGGAGTGGTTGCACACCTACAGCATATTAAGTGAGTGGTACCCTTTGCGGTTACGGTACATCTCAGCATTGATATGTGGCACCTGCAAAGCTACGTGCGTGCAGTCTGTAAGAATACATCATCACTGTAAAGTAACTTGACTAAACTCAAAGTTGACCAAATTTAATTGACCGGCATACCTTGAGAGACTGAGGGCTGTGTTACTGGGTAAATTCCATAAAAAATCACAGATAAGGAAGTGGGCCTTGAGAGTTCTGTAAAACAAACCTTCGAGCCATTGTTAACAGGAACTTCTTCAGACAATGGCATAACTGGCCTTGAGGCCCTCTGATGAACAGATAAGGAGAGGAGAAAGAAAAACAACTACTGGCCATTGTTAACGTGGTCTGGGACACGTACGCATTGGGCGGTCTGCTGAGTTTTTGGCATATAAAAGTGCAGTCAAAAGACACTAGGGGCTGCTGCAGTGAGTTGGACGACTTGATTGGTCACACAGAGAAGAGAACCTACTAGTTACTGCCGAATTGATCACTCGCTGGTGTTAGTATGTATGTATGCTTGTACTTGCTAGTAATCGCTGTTGATTTTAAGTAAACAATAGTTACCCTGAAATCTTTGTCTCGAGTTGTCTGTTCCACTACAGGTCTGAACTCTAAGTACTTACAGACCTTAGTGCCCAAACAGGGACCCGCTTGGAACAAACAATGGCAAAGACGATGGATGAGTTAGTCACTAAATATGTGACAGGGAAGTTACCCCTCAAGGAGGGATGGGTACAGGTCATAATAGACAGGGATGACCCGGTCTCTAAGGCCAAACAATGGATACAAGGGTCCACGTGTCAGCCAGGGATGATGAAGGCCGTCTGGTTAAGGGCATAGCAGTGATAGTTTAAAAACGATGAGTGTACGAAAATGAAGATGCGAAAGGTGATAGAAGATCTGGCAAATAAAGCCAGTGATAGAGAAGCGGTGGTAAACCGACTTCTGAGGGAATTAGAAGAAGAAAGGGAAAGTAGGAAAAGGCTCGTGGAGAGATTTGGAAAAGGCAGTTGCGTCCTTGGTGGAGCAAGGGGTACTGAGGCCCCTCGCCGACGCCTGTCAATTCCCCCATTTGGCCAGTCAACAAACCAGGTTATAGAGTCCAGAATAAAAACATTCCCGCCTGCGCTCCCACCGTAGCCGCTGTGCTTGACTTGATCGGCAATATCCCCAGTTCCGCCACCGTGTTCACAGTACCAGACATGTCCAACGGGTTCTTGTTGATTCCCTTACACCCAGAGGATCAGTATAAGTTCGCTTTTACCATCAAAGGGCAGCAATATATGTGGACCTGCCTGCCATAGGGATTCTACAACAGCCCGTCTATTTTTCACCAGTGCATGGCCAAGTGCCTGACAGAGTTCAGTCAACTTGTCCAATACGTGGACGACTTGTTGCTGTTCTCAGATAGTGAGGAGGAACATGAGGGGCTACTGGAGGAACTGTTAGAGTTTCTCAAAGTAGCAAGTTTTAAGATAAACCCCAAGAAGGCTCAGATAGGGCAGGAGGAGGTCCAGTTTCTCGGACTGACTCTTCGACCGGGAGAGCACGCGATAGACGAGGCGAAGCGCAAAGTGATCCAGGAATTATACCGTCCAGGTTCAGAAACCACACTTAGGCCATTCCTGGGTCTGACAGGCTACTTAGGGAATTCATAGAGAATTACGCTGCCACGGTAGCTCCCTTATTAAGGTCGTTAAGGAAGGGAATAAAATGGGGGTGGAATGAGAACTGCAAAGAGGCATTTGTGCAGCTGAAGAGGGACTTACAGACAGCCCTGTTACTATTCCTCTTCCTCCAGATCTTAAAAAGATACAATTAAAGGATGTACTATTAAGAGCAGTCCTCAAGGACAAGGAAGCCGGCCAGCCTGTGGAAGGTGTGGAGATCAGGGGAGGCATGTTGGTTACAGGCGATAGGTGGATCGTGCCTGAAGGATACCGAGAGGAATTCATGCAGCTAGCTCAAGGGGGACCAGGGGCTGGACATCCCAGCCTGGAAACGACCTGGAAATGGGTGGAGGAAGTGGGATGGTGGTCTCACCTGAGGGAAGACATAGAGGATTTCTGTAATAATTGTTTGGTATGTGCAGCTAATAATCCTGACCCGCACAAGAAAAAGACTCCTCTAGGACATACCCGTTGGTCTGAGGGACTATGGCAGTGTGTTCAGATAGACTTTATTGGACCTCTGCCCACCACCAAGAAGGGCAATAAGTATTGTCTAGTCCTAGTGGGCAATTTTACCAAGTGGGTAGAAGCCTTCCCGTGCAAGTCGGCCACAGCATAGTGGACGGCCAAGACTCTAGTTAGAGAGGTATTTTCCAGATGTCTCCCTTGAGTGGTAGAATCAGACGAAGGGAGTCAGTTTACAGGTCAGGTGATACAGGCCACTCTGAAATTGTTTGGCATTGAAGGAAAATGGCACGTGGCTCACAACCCACAGTCATCGGGAATTGTGCAAAGAATGAACCGTACATTGAAATTGGCTCCGCATAAAGAGTTGAACGAAAACCCCAACAGGTGGGATGAGGTACTTCCCCTAGTCCTTATGGGAATATGCAGTAAAGAGTCCAAAGGAACGGGTTATTCCTCACATGAATTGGTAACGAGGAGACCCATGTGAACACCCACACACCTGTTGGTCCCCACTTTGAGAGAGAAGCAGGTGGAGGTGGTGACCAGGGATAAATTCCTGAGTGACCTTTGGGAAATTTTAAAGGAGGTACACTTGAGGGCCACCCACAATATTGGGACGGCTCAGCCATGCAACCGACTACACTTGGCTCTGAGTAAGCCCAGGAGTGGGAAGTAGGAAGCCAGGTGATGGTACAAAACTATGCCAGGTTTTGGGAGTCTTTGAACCCCTCTACAAGGAGCTGTATAGCATTGTCGACAAAGCTAGTCCTATGGTGTACGTGGTTCAACTACCTAAGAAAATCAAATGGCTTCATATTAACCAGATGAAGCTTTTTCAGCCCACCAGCAGGTCAAGAAGACAGCAAGCCACGATCATGAGCATGGTGAGGCTGACTCATCCTCTCCAACAGGATGATGGAGAAGGTGTGCCTAATGCGGCACCCCCACCCAATGAGGCACCTCTGCCTGGCACGGCGCCTCCCCAGATACAGTATGGTTACAATCTGAGGCAACGGCCCCGGGAGCGGCCAAGGCGGTATAGCGAATAGTTAGTATAGAGCCCGAGTAGCCGATGGTAGGGTGAAGGGATGCAGGACCTGGAGTAACATTCCGCTTTTGTTCCCTTCTTCCACAGGCCAGAACATGGCAGAGAAAAGATGGGGAGACTATTTTGGTTGCTGTGTGGCAGAGTGCTCCACGGTGGAACAATAATAACGACGGCGGAGCTTATATATGAAAGTAGGCCTGGTAGTTCAAGTTACGACAGTCAGATTACCATTGCACCAGTAACTTCGCCCCGAGGTACCGCTCGGTAGGTTACCCTCCGATCCATCTCGGGCATGTGTGAAACAAGTTGCTCAGGAATAGTACGGATAACCACGTATGAGGTCCAAGAAGGGAGGGAGATATGTGTAAAGTGTAAGAGTGGGACTACAAGTCAGCCACATGTATGGTTTATCCAAGCGAAAGCAGGTAACAACACAAGGTACCATCAGATAGGGGATCCTAGGGGCAACTATGGGAGCCCAAGTCAATCAGAAGGTGACGGAGAGACCATGGTGGTGGCCACGATGGTGGCGGGAACACGAGGGAATCTATGGGTGTTTAAGACCCTTGGGGATACCGAATGTTGAGATGCCCCCATAGTGTGAAATTCCCGTCAAACTAGATAGCGACGGCAAAATCGTGCCCTACCAATGGCACAAGCCAACACAGCAGTCATCCAAGCTGCACTATGACCTATCATGTGCAGGAATGTAAATTGTTAAGTAAAGAATAGTTACCTTGAAATCTTTGTCTCAAGTTGTCTGTTCCAATACAGGTCCAAACTCTAAGTACTGTTAGACTGGAGTAAAAATTTACACGAATTTAAAAAGTCCATGGTGCCCTGCACCATGGGGAAGTCCGATATCCTGGAAAAACCTCCTCCTGCTTCTCTCTGTTTAGAAAGAAGACAATGAAGTCCCTTCTCCTGGAGTACAAAGCTTCAGTGACCTCCCGGATGCAGCGATGGATGGCAAACTATGAGGTGTTTGCTATGTTGCCTGTTCCAACCTTTAAGGATCCACTGGAGAAAAAATTCAGAGCCAAGGTCACCTTGAGGGCCACTGGCAGTGCTGTCGTAACCCTGCTCTGAGGCTACAGGTCTGGTTCCAAGAGGTGGCAGAGTTCTGTGACCAGCTCCTTGGTGAAGCAGAGCAGCCGAACACAATGCTCCTGGCTTAGGTGCAGTTTGGAGAAGTGCGCCCTGAAGACCATATGTGGGTAAGGCCTTCTGCTGAGAGCCCTCCTCCCCCTCCTCATCCTCCCTCTGCGAGTAGCTTCTCTTCTTTGCTGCCTCTGCTCCATCTCCCTGTTGTGCTGCAGCGCGAGGGCGACTGCAAGTAGAGGCCCCATGGCTGGAGAATACCTAGGGGAAAGCCATCTCCTTAAAGATGCCCCAGTGGTAGATGTTTAGAAAGAGTTTTGCAAACCCACTGCGGTACCTTATCCTTGGCTGCCAGATCTACATCCTGGAAAAATAA
This sequence comes from Somniosus microcephalus, assembly GCF_052327205.1. Classification (NCBI taxonomy): domain Eukaryota; kingdom Metazoa; phylum Chordata; class Chondrichthyes; order Squaliformes; family Somniosidae; genus Somniosus; species Somniosus microcephalus. The sequence goes on along the minus strand of NC_140988.1, from coordinate 146,900,176 downwards.
TGCAAAAAAAAAAGCATTGCAGGATTCTGAACAGCCGCACTCTGTAGTCGCAGCTTTACTTAATAACAACAACTTGCATTTATATAGCGCCTCAACATTGTAAAACATCCCTAGATGCTTCACAGAAGTGTTATCAAACAAAATTTGACACCGGGCCACATAAAGATATATTAGGACAGTGACCAAAAGCTTGGTCAAATAGGTAGGCATTAAGGAGCGTCTTAAAGGAAAAGAAAGAGGTAGAGAGGCGGAGAGGTTTAGCGAGGGAATTTCAGAGCTTAGGGCCTAGGCAGTTGAAGGCTAGGCCATCAATGGTGGGGCTGGGAGCAAGAGGTATAGTCAGAGGCTTTCCAGTAGCAGCCAACACCTTCCCAATGTCCACCAGCACTCCCTGCACACTTCAACAACTTTTGAAATGTCTTCAAGCAAGCCAGTATTCATATAAACTCAGCAAGAGCCAGTACAAGAGAAATAATCAGCTTACCTGCAAGTTGAATGTATCCCTTTAAATAGCCCTGATTGGGGGGGGTGGGGGGGTGGGGTCCCGCGTGCAGCTGAACATGCCCGCGTGCAGCTAAACGCATGTTCAGCTGTGCGTGTTTAGGAGAGGGCGGTATTTGGAGCGGCGCCGTCCAAAATGACAAGTCGTGCATCAAATCAGCTTTACACGCTGACTGACAGCACGATCTGCCTGCTCTACATACTGCCGTCGCACGCACGTCCCGCCTGTGCTATCGCACTCACCAAGATGGCAAACAGCGCGGGCCGTGCCGGAAGTGGGTGGAAGCGAGGCGGCCATCATTTTTTTCTCCAAACTGGCCTGAACTACCAGCGCTAAGGTGTGAAATTTTGCAGCCTCTGTTTTTAATTAAAGACATAAATCTGGAAATTGTTATTGGTGCAACTTAGCAGACAAATACTCAACATGCTCGTGTGACATTCGTTTGTGCAACAATTTAGTGGGTGCAATAACCTGTGTTGAAATAGCAAAATGGAAGAATATTAGCAGCAGGAATTTCTATATTATGGTAGTATCTTTTTTTGTCAATTTAGTGTAATTCAAAACTTTCAAGGACACACTGGGAAGAATTTCCCATTTTCCCTAAACCTCTCCACCTCGCTACTTCTCCTCCTTTAAAACACTATTTAAAATCTACCATTTTGACCAAGCCTTAGGTCACCTATCCTAATATCTATTTATTGGAAATCCCGCTAAAACAGTCTTAACGCTTTAGGAGAGCCCCCATAGAAATTCACCCCTACTATCTTCATGCAAACAATTCTCCTGTCTGCTTTATTTTCACCTGTTAGCCTGTGCTAGCCGTTATTCTTCATTGGCTATGCTACCTGTTTATTTATACTCACTTGCAGTTACCGTTCGCTCACACGTATAAACTCACAATCACTTTTTTATATATAAAAACTGATAGATCCGGGTTTTCCACTGCTCCTCTGCCTGTGTAACATTGTGACACACAGCAATGCACTCCACTGGCTCCAGGCCTTTTCTTTTACATCTTTCATAAGAACATAAGAAATAGGAGCAGGAGTAGGCCATTCGGCCCTTCAAGCCTGCTCCGCCTTTCAATGAGATCATGGTTGATCTTCTGCCTCAACTCCATTCACCGGCCCTATCGCCATATCCCTTGATGCTCTTACTAGTCAGAAATCTATCGACTTCTGTTTTGAATATACCCAATGGCTGAGCCTTCACAGCCCTCTGGGGTAGAGAATTCCTAAGATTCACCACCCTCTGTGTGAAGAAGTTTCTTCTCACCTCAGTCCTGAATGGCCCACCCTTTATCCTGAGACTGTGGCCCCTGGTTCTAGACTCCCCAGCCAAGGGAAACATTCTCCCAGCATCCACCCTATCAAGCCCTGTAATAGTTTTGTATGCTTCAATGAGATCCCCTCACATTCTTCTGAATTCAAGAGAATACAGGCCTAGTTTTCTCAATCTCTTCTCATACGACAGACCCGCCATCCGAGGAATCAATCTTGTGAACCTACATTGCACTCTCTCTATAGCAAGTATATACTTCCTTAGATAAGGAGACCAAAATTGTACACAGTACTCCAGGTGTGGTCTCATCAAGGCCCTATATAATTGGAGTAAGACTTCTTTACTCCTGTACTCAAATCCTCTTGTAATGAAGGCCAGCATACCATTTGCCTTCTTAATGGCTTGCTGCACCTGCACATTCACTTTCAACGAATCATGTACAAGGACACCCAGGTCCCTTTAAGCATCTGCATTCCCCAATCTTTCACCATTTAGGAAATACTCTGCCTTTCTGTTTTTTCTACCAAAGTGGATAACTTCACATTTATCCACATTATATTCCATCTGCCATGTTCTCGCCCACTCACTGAGCCTGTCGAGATTCCCTTGAAGCCTCTTCACATCCTCTACACAACTGACACGGCCACCTAGCTTTGTATCATCAGCAAATTTGGAAATGTTACATTTAGTCCCCTCATCAAAAACATTGATATAGATTGTGAATAGCTGGGGCCCAAGCACTGATCCTTGCGGTACCCCACTAGTCACAGCCTGTCATCCTGAAAAAGACCCGTTTATCCCTACTCTTTGTTTTCTGTCTGTTAACCAATTCTCAATCCATGCTAGTATATTACCCCCAATTCCATGTGCCCTAATTTTGTTCACCAACCTCTTGTGTGAGACCTTATCGAAGGCCTTCTGAAAATCCAAATACACCACATCTACCGGTTCCCCTTTGTCTACTCCACTAGTTACATCCTCAAAGAACTCCAATAGGTTTGTCAAACAGGATTTCCCTTTCATAAATCCATGTTGACTCTGCCCAATCTTACCATTAGTTTCTAAGTGCCCAGTTATTGCATCCTTTATAATAGATTCCAGCATTTTCCCAACTACTGATGTGAGGCTAACAGGTCTGTAGGTCCCCGTTTTCCCTCTCCCTCCTTTCTTAAATAGCGGAGTTACATTTGCTCTCCTCCAATCTGCAGGAACTGTTCCAGAATCTATAGAATTTTGGAAGATGACAACCAATGCGTCCACTATCCCAATGGCCACCTCTTTCAAAACCCTAGGATGTAGATCATCCGGTCCTTGGGATTTATTGACTTTTAGTCCCATTAATTTTGCTAGTACTGTTTTTTTACTAATAATAATTTCTTTAAGTTCCTCATTCTCGCCACACCCTTGGCTTTCTCATATTTCTGGGAGGTTTTTTGTGTCTTCTTCCATGAAGACAGAAACAAAGTATTTATTTAATTTCCCTGCCATTTCCTCATTCCCCATTATAAATTCTCCCGTCTCTGACTGTAAAGGACCTACATTTACCTTCACCAGTCTTTTCCTTTTCACATACCTATAGAAGCTTTTACAATCCGTTTTTATATTTTTCGCTAGTTTGTGCTCATATTCCATTTTCTCTTTCTTTATCAATTTCTTGGTCCCCCTTTGCTGATTTCTAAAAAGATCCCAATCCTCAGGCTGACCACTTTTTCTGGCAACTTTATAAGCTTCCTGCTTTGACTTAATACTAGCTTTAATTTCTTTTGTTAGCCATGGTTAGATCACTTTTCCTTTTGGGTTTTTATGCCCTCAAGGAATATATGTTTGTTGCAAATGATGCATTATTTCCTTGAATATTAGCCATTGTATATCCACCTTCATACCTTTTAGTATAGTCTCCCAATCTACCATGGCCAACTTATCCCTCATACCCTTGTAGTTTCCTCTGTTTAGATTGAAGACCTTAGTTTCAGATTGGACTACATCACTCTCAAACTTAATGTAAAATTCAATCATATTATGGTCACTTGTCTCTAAAGGCCCCTTTACCATAAGATTATTGATTAGCACTTTCTCATTACACAGTACCAGATCCAGAATAGCCTGTTCCCTGGTTGGTTCCTCCACATACTGATCCAGGAATCCATCTCGCATGCATTCCAAGAATTTGTCCTCCACACCATTAGTGGTAATTGATTACCGTTGGCAGTTATGCTAGACGCCAAAAGCAAGCAAATAAAGGAGTTTCAGAAGTTTGACGTTAGATGTCATGATTTCCACATTTGCACCACTCTCACCACCTGACATTAGGGATGCCTATATGAAATAGATGTTCTCCCTTGTCAAGGTGCTCTGAGTAAAGGGGAAGCAGTAATCTCCTGCAGTCCTACAACTCCGAGATCTTTTCACTCCTCCAATTCTGGCCTCTTGCACATCTTCCATTTCCATTACCCCACCATTAGCAGCCTTGCCTTCAGCTGCCTAGGCCCTACGCTCTGGAATTCCCTCCCTAAACCTCTCTGCCTCTCTACCTCTTTCTCTTCCTTTAAGACACTTCTTAATACCTACCTATTTAACCAAGCTGTCCTAATATCTCTTTATGTGGCTCGGTGTCAAATTTTGTTTGATAACACTTCTGTGAAGCATCTTGGGAAGTTTTACTATGTTAAGGTGCTATATAAATGCAAGTCGTTGTTAATAATTAAAGCTGCAACTGCAGAGTGCTGCTGTTAGGAATCCTGCAATGATTTTTTTCCATTATTTATGCAGGAAGTAGATCTGGCAGCCAAGGATAAGCTCCTGCAGTGGGTTTGCAAATATCTTTCCAAACATCTACCCCTGCCAGCAAACCACTGGGGCATCTCTAAGGAGATGGCTTCCCCTAGGTATTCTTCTATTCTTGGCTGCATTGGGAGATGAAGAGAGTGAACAACAGAGGGAAAAGAGGAAAATGCAACTGAACCAAAGCAAATGTTCCCCTCCTAGTTGTATCCAGCTCATTGAATGTACTGTCCTTGTCAATGCTTCAGAATTCTTACCCAGGAGCAGAGTGTCCAGTGTCACATCCCCTAGGAGGCAGTGTGGGAAGATTGCAACATGCTGCACTTCCACCTGGTTTTCCCTGTTCCAGTGAATGAAATAATAACCATCATTTTTTGCCTCAGGCTCATTCAATGCTGGCAGCGACAGCATTAGTAATTTGCTATTATCAGCTGCCCAATAGTGCATCTGTGAAGCGAAAGATATTTTAGTTACCAGAGCTGGCAAATTCATTAACCTTCCCATTGATGCTGACTTGCAGCAAGAGAGGAGTGTAGGATTTTACAGAATAACTGGCTTTCCCAGGGTTCAGAGGGCAATTGATAGGTCCCACATTGCCATTCCACACACTCTTGTTGATGTGGCTTCATACATGAACCATAAAAGGGTTTCTTTCAGCTTGCATGCAACCACCAGCAAAGAACAACACATGCTAACACTAGATATATGAAGAGCTTCCACACTTATTCATGCTGAAGTAATTATGCGTGCCTGCCATGTTTCACGCTTAGGATGGACTTACTTCAAGGACACTATCTGCAGCCATGGTGAATGACTCCTGTATGATTCCTTGGAAACCCAAGTAAGGGACAGTAACAAGGTGCATTCAAGTCAACATTCATCACGTCATCAGCATGCTGAAGTTCTAATTCTGATGCCTCTGCACTTCCTGCATGGGTTTAGCAAATATTGTTGGTATGCTGCATTATTTTGTTTTGGTCAGAAGGATCCAGCTGCAGTAGCCAGATGAGTGACCAGTTGCAACAGGACAAGAAGGAAAAAAAGTTCGCCTGAAAAGACCCAGGAGGTACAAGACAACACTCCTGCTACTGCTCAAAACATCGATCAATCTAATAAGGGACAGTGTTTCCTAATCTGAGACCAATGCCTCCCCGTCCCCAACCCAGAACATTGCATCGCATCTAAAAGAGCCTTTCGAGTCAAGCCATCATCTAATCCTGCCTTCATAACCCCCTCATAATAAAGATTTACACTAACCAAACAGAATACATACTCTGTAGCAGTCATTCACTAAATCTGAAGCATGACCACGGGATGGAAATGTGGTGTACAATTTGTCACATTCCCACTTGTGTACACAACAAATCACTGTTCACCAACACAGTGCATAGTCTTGGTGCTCTTCAACTTCCTCTATCCTTTTGTGGGTGCTCCCCTTGTACCTGGAGATGGTGAAGTGACAAGGGTCTAGTGAGAAGGAGGAATTAAAGGAAATCGGTATTAATAAAAAATAGTGCTGGAGAAATTAATGGGACTAAAAGCTGATAAATCCCCAGGGCCTGATAATCTGCATCCCAGAGTACTAAAAGAGGTAGCCATGGAAATAGTGGATGCATTGGTTGTCATCTTCCAAAATTCTATCGATTATGGAACAGTTCCGGCAGATTGGAGGGTGGCAAATGTAACCCCACTATTTAAAAAAGGGAGAGAGAAAACAGGGAACTACAGACCGGTTAGCCTAACATCAATAGTAGGGAAAATGCTCGAGTCTATTATAAAGGATGTGATAACAGGACACTTAGAAAATATCAACAGGATTAGGCAAAGTCAACATGGATTTATGAAAGGGAAATTGTGTTTGATAAACCTACTGGAGTTTTTTGGGGATGTAAGTGGTAGAATAGATAAGGGAGAACCAGTGGATGTGGTGTATTTGGATTTTCAGAAGGCCTTTGATAAAGTCCCACATAAGAGGTTAGTGTGCAAAATTAAAGCACATGGGATTTGTGGTAATATACTGGTATGGACTGAAAATTGGTTAACAGACAGGAAACAGAGTGTAGGAATAAATGGGTCTTTTTCAGGGTGGCAGGCGCTGACTAGTGGGGTGCCGTAGGGATCAGTACTTGGGCCCCAGCTATTCACAATATATATCAATGATTTGGATGAGGGAACCAAATGTAATATTTCCAAGTTTGCTGATGACATGAAACTAGGTGAGATTGTGAGTTGTGAGGAGGATGCAAAGAGGTTTCAAGGCGATTTAGACAAGTTGAGTGAGTTGGCAAATACATGGCAGATGCAGTATAATGTGGATAAATGTGAAGTTATCCACTTCGGTAGGAAAAACAGAAAGGTAGTTTATTATTTAAATGGTGATAGATTGGGAAATGTTGATGTACAAAGGGATCTGGGTGTCCTTGTACACCAGTCACTGAAAGCAAACATGCAGGTGCATCAAGCAGTTAGGAAGGTAAATGGTATGTTGGCCTTCATTGCAAGAGGATTTGAGTACAGGAGCAAAGATGTCTTACTACAGTTGTACAAGGCCTTGGTGAGACGACACCTGGAGTACTGTGTGCAGTTTTGGCCTCCTTACCTAATAAAGGATATACTTGCCATAGAGGGAGTGCAGCGAAGGCTCACCAGACTGATTCCTGGGATGGCAGGACTGTCGTATGAGGAGAGATTGGGTCGACTAGGCCTGTATTCACTAGAGTTTAGAAGAATGAGAGGGGATCTCATTGAAACGTATAAAATTCTGACAGGGCTAGACAGACTGGATGCAGGTAGGATGTGTCCCCTGGCTGGGGGGTCTAGAATGAGGGGTCACAGTCTCAGGATACAGGGTAGGTCATTTAGGACTGAGATGAGGAAAAATTTCTTCACTCAGAGGGTGGTGAACCTATGGAATTATCTATCCCAGAAGGCTGTGGAGGTCAAGTCACTGAATATATTTAAGAAGGAGATAGATAGATTTCTAGACATAAAAGGCATCAAAGGGTATGGGGAGAGTGCAGGAATATGGTATTGAGATAGAGGATCAGCCATGATCATATTGAATGGCAGAGCAGGCTAAAAGAGCTGAATGGCCTACTCCTGCTCCTATTTTTCTATGTTTCTATGCCCAACAGTGTCATAAGTCTTTTCTCACATTGCTTATGTCCTGTGATGGACCAGCTGCAGGCTGTAGCTGCAGAGTTTCCTTCTGGGCAGCCTGGCTTTGCTATGACAATGACCCCTGAGGATGACTCTGCAGCGACTGAGAAGGTGTCTTGCTTGTCTAACTGCCTTGAAAAACATCATGTTCCCTGATAATCCACTGGCCAATGGACTGAAGGAGTGCAGCCACAATAGTCCTTGAGAGTTCAGTGAAACCATGGCTAATGGCTCTCTCCAGACTGTCAGCAACTTGCAGTAGGCCTGTGGAGAGAGCCCTCTCCACCTGGTCACCCAAGATCCAATTGGCAGCAGTAAGGCTTGCCACACAGCATCATGTCTCTGCCCTTGAACCTCTTGAATGGGGGCATCCTCAATTTGGAGGTGGCGTTCACAGCCTGCGACACCTCCCTCTGAAGTGCTGCCACCACCAATCTTAAGGAACCTCTTTCCTTGCCCCCAAGAAAGGGTTTAACTCCTCTTCTTGGGTACTGAAGGAGTGCTACCAGCTCCTATCAGTAAGCTTGGTTGACGGTCTTCAGTTTGTGCCTTTGAGGCCATTCCTTAAAATCTCCCAATACTTTCCTGCTCTGTTCCTTCTCTCCAGATTCCTCATTGAACTCCTACTCAGCAGACTCGGGATATAGCATTCTTCCTCTTCTTCTTCTTGTTCCTCTTCCTCCAACTGCAGCCACAAAAGTTTCAAGATGCTCCACAGATGATCACAATCCCAGGAGAAACTTTAAATCCTGTTGCACTCCTATAATTTCTACCTCCCCAAGTGTCTCTGTCCAATCACAGGCGGAATTCCATCGAAAGTCCACCTTGCTCATGCAAAAAAGTTGACCTCATTAAATATATTGGGGTCAGCACCGCATGCGTGTGATGGGCAGAAATGCCCGCCCGCTTAAGTTCCATCGGCAGATCAGCCTAATGGAAAGCCTAGACCACAGCCTTAGCCATCTTTAATATTACACGCAATTACTTGTTAAGTACTAATGAACTGCTACTGCTTTGTCTTCTAAGAAAAAAAAAATCTATGTATGTACTGAATGTATGACCTGTTCACAGATCAGACTCTTGGTGCAATTTGAAAGTTTAGTTTTTACTAAAAAATGTATATTGCTCAGGACTATTATAAAATCAAAATATGGTTTGTTGTAATATACTACTTACACAATTGGAAAGTTAATGATTAAAATACCCCATGTTATAAATCTCATCATTCATCAAGAAACTACTCGTGAAATAACGCTGGACGACCAGCTGGTGGCATCGTCCAAGGAGTATAAATACTCGGGCGTCGGCCCCAGCTATCCAGGGACATTTTGTAAGACAAGGAACTAGTGAAGTACAACTAGACCTCCATGTTCTGAAACAAGTTGATTAAAGCTTTGCTTTATGCTCAAACCAAGTGCGTAGTGAGTTTTATTACGTCAATTTAATCAACTTGATATCGACTCCATGCTTTGGGTGATTCGGGAACAGCCAGCTACGACTCGAACCATAGAAGGGAACTCAGACAAGTAATCGATCAATCATGGAGAAACTACTCAGACCCGCTCGTGTCGACCTGGACCCGAATTCACTTACAGCCGCTAAGGTATGGAAACACTGGTATCGTAACTTTAGCAACTTCCTTGAAGAGTATGGGGAGAATGTTCCTCACAAGTTATGAATGCTTGCTAATTATGTATCCCCTCATGTGTTTGATTATATCGAAGATTGTGTAGACTATGACGCCAATATCCAAATACTACAGCAGCTATATGTTAAGTCCCCAAATGACATTTTTGCTTGGCATCTACTGGCCACAACTCGACAACAACCAGGGGAATCGCTTGATGAATTCCTTCAGAAACTTTGCAGGCTCAGCAAGGATTGTAATCTTAAAGCTGTTACAGCTGAGCAGTACCAGGAGGAGTTAATTTGTGATTCCTTTATTAATGGGATTGCGTTTCACTTCATACGTCAGCGTCTGTTGGAGAATAAAACCCTCAGGTTACAGGCTGCCTATGACCAAGCATGTTCTCTGGACTTAGCAAAGAGGAATGCAGACACCTATCTTTCACCATGTGCACCGGCTGCTGCTATCACTTTTAGTGACTCTTTCGATAGGCCTCGGGCGGAAGCCCTCACGGATGACAACTCCAACCCGGCTGATGACAACCCTACCCTAGAAACCTACACTGATGACGACCCCGCCCTAGCGGCATCTTGGCAATCTGGAGGAAGTGTTTTTTCTGTGGAGGTGCGTTCCATTATAGGAAATTTTGTCCTGCTCGTAACGCAACCTGCAATCATTGCAGCAAAAAAGGTCACTTTTCTAAGGTATGCCAGTCAAGAGCCGCTGTTAGTAAGAAAGGCCACTTTTCCAAGGTGTACCGGTCGAGAGCTCCTGTTAGTTTTGCAGCTACTATCTATAAAACTGCTCCTCCCCCAAGAGCCACTACTAAGGTTACAGCTGTCAAGGGTAAAACTGCCCCTCCTCCCATCACAGCTGTTTTTCCCCAAAGTCTGTCCCATGCAGCCACAAAGGTTTCAGTAAATGGACACATTTTGAGTGCACTAATCGACTCATGCAGCTCTGACAGCTTCATTAGTGAGCAGGCTGTCAGTAAGTTAAAACTGCGTATTTACCCCTCGGACAGGGAAATTGCAATGGCTCTGACGACACTGACCACCAATTCTTCCGGCTTTTGTCTTGTCGACCTTATTCTCCACCCGGCTCGGGGTGCTCAAGAACCTATGCAGTGATGTGCTCCTGGGACAGGATTTCCAGAAACAACACAAAAGACTCAGTTTCGAGTTTGGAGGGTCAAAGCCGGAGCTTACTATTTCCAAAGTACCGTTTTGTGCACTTTCGGCGGCTTCACTCGACGAGCCCTCCTTGTTTACCAATCTTTCCCCCCGATGTAAGCCCATAGTCACTAAATCACGACGTTTCAGCCAAGATGATCGATCCTTTATCGAGACAAAAATCTCTCACCTTCTAGCTGACGGTATCATTGAGCCATGTTCATCTTCCTGGCGGGCTCAAGTCATCGTTGTTAAAAATCCTCTGAAGCAACACAAGAAACATCTTTGCATCGATTACTCACAAACTATTAACCAGTATACTGACCTGGATGCCTACCCACTACCACGCATCGATGACATGGTCAATTACCTAGCCAACTACAAGGTATTTTCAACTTTTGATTTAAAGAGCGCATATCATCAAGTGCCGTTAAAGGACTCTGACAAGAAGTATACGGCCTTTGAGGCCAATGGTCGGCTTTACCAGTTTTGTCGCCTTCCATTTGGGGCCACCAATGGAGTGGCCGTCTTTTAACGGGCAATAGATAGCCTAGTCAAACAGGAGAACTTAACAGACACTTTTCCATATCTGGATAATATCCCCATTGCTGGTCATGACCAGAAGGAGCATGATGTCAACCTCCAGAAATTTTATGACGTTCTCCGTTGTCGCAACTTAACCTTAAATGAGTCCAAATCTGTGAAATCAGTACCATCAGTCAACATCCTTGGCTATTGGGTGGGCAACGGTGTCATCAAACCGGATCTGGAGCGACTTCGTCCGCTTCAGAAGCTCCCTCCCCCTACGAATCTTGGCTCTCTTAGTCGGGCACTCGGCATGTTCGCCTATTATGCGAAATGGATACCCCACTTCTCCGACAAGATCCAGCCCCTGCTTCACGCAAAGTCATTTCCATTAGAGGCAACGGCTATTTCAGCTTTCAACCTCCTCAAGCGACAACTGGAAAAAGCCACGCTTCATTCCATTGATGAAAATCTTCCTTTCGTGGTCGAGTGCAATGCATCGGATGTCGCGATCTCTGCTATCTTGAATCAAGGTGGTCGACCCGTGGCACTTCTGTCCAGAACTTTGCAAGGTAGCGCGCTCCATTATCCTCCTGTCGAGAAGGAGGCTATGGCCATCATCGAAGTGGTACGTAAATGGAGTCATTTTCTCACTCGTCGCCATTTCACACTTATAACCGATCAGCGCTTCGTGGCCTTTATGCTGGATAACCGAAAACGCACTAAGATCAAGAATAACAAAATACAGCTCTGGAGGATGGAATTGGCTGCCTTTGGATACACCATACATTATCGACCCGGCAAAGAGAATGTGGCCCCGGATACCCTCACGCGGGCATTCTGCTCTTCTATGTCAACTTCGACTTGGCGGCTCTTCATACTGACTTATGCCATCCTGGCATTACCCGTATGTTGCACTTTGTGCGATCTAAAAATCTCCCATTTTCTACGGAATATGTGAAAAGAACGTGCTCCTCCTGTAGAATTTGTGCGGAATTAAAACCGCAATTCTTCCATCCATCGGATGGCTCGCTCATACATGCTATGCAGCCTATGCAGCGACTCAGCATTGACTTTAAAGGGCCATTGCCCTCCTCAACGCGAAACACCTACTTACTGACTATGGTGGATGAATATTCACGCTTTCCCTTTGCTTTCCCCTGTCCCAGTATGCTTACTTCCACAGTGATCAAATGCCTTGATCAAGTCTTTTCCCTTTGCGGTACGGCCAATTTCATCCACTCTGATCGGGGTCCCTCCTTCATGTCAAGCGAACTCAAAAGTTATCTCTCCCAACGTGGAATCGCCACAAGTAAAACGACACCGTACCATCCCATCGGTAATGGACAGGTTGAGAGATACAACGCTATCATCTGGAATGCTGTTCATCTTGCGCTGAGGTCACGCAACCTACCAGACCAGCAGTGGGAAACTATGCTTCCTGACGTGTTGCATTCCATCAGGTCTCTCCTTTCTACGTCTACCAATGTCACACCTCACGAGCGATTCTTCAGCTTCCAGCGTCGCTCCACTCATGGGACGTCTCTACCGTCATGGTTGGCAGCTCCCGGCCCCGTGCTGCTCTGAAGATTCGTCTGATCATCTAAAACCGATCCTCTCGTCGACGAGGTAGAACTCACGGATGTCAACCCCACTTACGCGCATGTGCGGTACCCGGATGGCTGGGAGTCCACCATTTCGCTCTGGGACCTGGCTCCCTGTCCGGCCGGTTCCACGGACCCAACCGATAGAGGGACCCACGCGGATGATGCCGACACTCTGTGCTCCCCCGAAAATGACGCCCTACCTGGGCATCAAGAGATCTGCCAGCTGCCCCACCAGATCCACTCGGGGAGCCAGGTGCTCCCCGTGGGATGGCCACACGAGGCCAGGATGCCGGTCAATCCCTGGCTATCCAGCAGGATGAAGCCAGTTCTGCACCTGTGGGGACCCGCACCCGGAGTCATGATCTCCCCAGCCTCCCTTGGGTCGATCAGAGCAACACGGGCCTTGTCGATCCACCGGTATGGATCAAGCGGCCCAGGGACCAAGACACGGTCCGGGGAGACGACCCTTCTAGCCATAAACAAAAATCTAAAAGACTGCGGCTATTCATGGTCCGCCTGATCCGCTAAGAGGAAGTCATCGGACTTTCAAATCTTTTAGGCAGGAAGAATGTTATAAATCTTATCATTCATCAAGAAACCACTCATGAAATAACGCTGGACGGCCAGCTGGTGGCGCCATCCAAGGAGTATAAATACTCGGGCGTCAGCCCCAGCTTTTCAGGGACATTTTGTAAGACAAGGAACTAGTGAAGTACAACTAGACCTCCATGTTCTGAAACAAGTTGATTAAAGCCTTGCTTTATGCTCAAACCAAGTGCGTAGTGAGTTTTATTACGTCACCCCACTTAAACAAAATTACATTTGTAAAATGCTCTGCTACTGAGATTTTTTTTTTCTATGTAAGACTTAGGCTGCAATTATACACAGCTAATAACCTGACATTGGTATCTGCCATCGTGATGTGCAGTTACCAGACCTTGTAATAGTGAATGTTGACCTGAGTCGAACTGGTAGCTAGGTGCAGTAACAGTGGAGCTCGACCCATGTGTGTTTCAATGGAAGTGCTCCACTCCAGCAACCAAATTATAGCTTTAGCAGAGTGCAGGCTTTATAGAGTTTTAAATACTTGACAGAGGAGCCACAGATAGTTCAACAGGCAGCTCAAGCAGGGCATCTCAAACTTCTTCAACTAGATTTTCCGATCGGTATTATTTTAAAATGGTAATACTGGTATTAAAATAGCCTCAATCAGAAAATCTAGGCTCTTGCCTTTAATGTGCTGTGGTATCAGTTCGTGACTTGACACCAAGTTATACTGCTACTTTTTTTGCGTTAATGCGTAGCCAAACTGCTTCACATCAATGCAAAAGTGGCAGTATAACAGGACCTTTACAAGGATTCATTTAAAATGTGCTGATATGGAATTTGTGGCGTTAGTTCCACCCGGCTTTCTGATTTGGATTAATTTCTGCCAGTGTTCAAAATACTCCACATAATTCTCACACAAAACAAATTCTATTATTTTAAATGGGGCCAAAATCAAACAGCAGTCATTTTTTCTCAGCATCATCATTCTCTTAATTTATTCCATATATGTATTTTATGATAAAGACAGGAATGTAGCATTGAGGTTTGTAGATGGTTTAAGTACCGTTTATGTAGATGTACAATAGCAGCACTGTTCCTTTAAATTTTAGCCTAAGGTATTAATTTAGGTTACAGCAAAAAACTCCCTACTGGATAAAATTAAAGACTTGAAAGGTTTTATGCCCAACCCTAGTAATAATAGGTTTCAGACTACAATATAATTTTACAAATTATGATAATGTTAAAAAATGTTTTTTCCCTCTGGATTTAAAATGCTTACCAAGGCTCGAATAAAACGTATAAGACTTTCAAACATTTTCCCTGTATGCTATTAAAGCAATTTTCAGAAATCTGTTCTTTTAAAGCACATTTTTGTACACTTCTATACAAATAGGCAATGATTCTGGTTAACCAGGCCTAAACTTAGTTTTAAAAAAAACATAAAAATAGTTCTGGCAAAGGTTTTGCCACTTTCAAAAAAAGTTTAACAACCTTTAATTCAGTAGGACTTTGCCCAATACTAAAGTCCTGAGGTTTCAGTTTGTCTGCTCACACTTGTTAAAGTTGCAGATTTCCCTCATAATGAGGAACTCCAGTGTGAAGCAGTTTTACACAAATGTCACACTGTAAACATTATGGCCGCAAAATTTGGTACCTTAGTTAAAGGTGGCAATAGTTAAGGCTGGTTTTGAAATAAAAATGGTGGCCGCCTTGCGGCCCGCGCTGGTCACCATCTTGGTGTGGGCGATAGCACCGGCAGGTCGTGCGTGCGCCAGCAGTCTGCAGAGTAGGCAGATCGTGACATCAGTCAGCATGTAACGCTGATTTGACGCACGACCTGCTATTTTTGACGTCACCGTTCCAAACAACGCCCTCTCCTAAACACGCACAGCTGAACATGTGTTTAGCTGCACGAGGGACCCCCACCAGCGCTATTTAAAGGGATAATCCAACTCGCAGGTAAGTTGATTTTTTCTCTTATACTGGCTCTTGCAGAGTTTATATGAATACTGGGTTGCTGGAAGACATTTATAATGTTGTTAAAGTGTGCAGGGAGTGCTGCTGGATGTTGGGAAGGCATTGGCTGCTACTGGAAGGCCTCTGACCACACCACTAGCTCCCAATCATGGGGGCTTTACTTGCAGACCCTGCATGCTAGAGCACGACAGGCAGATAAGCAGAGGCAGCAAAGAAGACAAGCTCGATAGTAAATTACTGCAGATGCTGGAAATCCGAAATAACAACAGAAAATGCTGGATAAACTCAGCAGGCCAGGCAACATCCGTGGAGAGAAATTAGAGTCAACGTTTCGGGTCAAAACCCTTTATCAAGACTAAAGAGGCACAGGGAATGAAATAGATTAAGAGGCCGGGCTGGGAGAGAACAAATAAGAAGAAACATTAAGAGGTATTCAAAACGAGATGAGATGGTGATAGGACTAGTGGAGACAAAAGACGGCTCTAGATTAGGTGTGAAATGCGCTGGCAGAATGGGAGACAGCTACCATGTGGGAGAGAGAAAAAAAGAGAAAAAAAAAGAAAGGGGGGGGGGGGTGGAGGGCCAAAACAAAGGTGTGGATAATAATTATAAGTAAGAATGTAATGGGGCCGAGGTTATGATCTGAAATTGTTGAACTCGATATTGAGCCCGGAAGGCTGTAAAGTGTCTAATCGGAAGATGAGGTGCTGTTCCTCGAGTTTACGTTGAGCTTCCGTGGAACAATGCAAGAGACCGAGGACGGTGAGGTCCGAGTGGGAATGGGGTGGTGAATTAAAATGACAGGCGACCGGAAGCTCGGGGTCACCCTTACGGACTGAACGGAGGTGTTCCGCAAAGCGGTCACCCAAGAAGACAAGCTGCTTGCAGAGGGAGGAGGCTCTCAGCAGGCGGCCATACCTACCTAGGGTCTTCAGGGAGCACTTCTCCTCCCTGCACCTAAGCCAGGAGCAGTGTGTTTGGCAGCTCCGCTTCACCAAGGAGGTGGTCACAGAACTCTGCCACTTTCGGAACTAGACATGCAGCCGCAGAGCTCGGGTAGTGTGTGTCTGGGGGGGGTGGTGACACCGCGTCACTGCACCTATCACGCGCAGACACCAGCTCAGAAACTGGCTAGTGTAGAAGCAGGATCTGCACAGGATGAGGCGCCAGGCACAGGTGGGCAGCAAAGCCAGGGGAAAGGGTAGCTCGGGGGCCAGCTTCCCGGAGGGCGAGTTCGGGCTAGTTCTGTTGCACAGGACTCTGATGTGGACCTTGATGGGGAGGCCTTCAGAAGAAGGGTGATGGGCATGCACACTGAATTGATGGAGGAAATATAAACTAAAGGTACAATCCTAAAGGGGGTGCATGAACAGAGAGACTTAGGGGTGGTATATGTGCACAAATCATTGAAGGTGGCAGGGCAGGTTGAGAAAGCAGTTGAAAAAGCTTACAGGATCCTGGGCTTCATGAATAGAGGTATAGGGGGAGAAATTCAGTATCGCCCCATTTGGGGTGCAATTATCGGCCGGGCGCAAAGTTTAGCATCTGGCGCTAATTATCGCCTCTGACTGCAAACTTGGTCTCTATTGCCCCTGGAGGCGCTAATCAACTGAATTTTTCCCCCATAGAGTACAAAAGTGTGGAAATTATGATGAACCTGTATGAAACACTGGTTCGGCCCCAACTGGAGTATTGTGTCCAATTCTGGGCACCGCACTTTAGGAAGGATGTGAAGGCCTTAAAGAGGGTGCAGAAAAGATTTACGAGAATGATTCCAGGGATGCAAGACTTCAGTTACGTGGATAGACTGCAGAAGCTGGAGTTGTTCTCCTTGGAGCAGAGAAGATTGAGAGGAGATTTGACAGAGGTGTTCAAAAACATGAGGGGCCTGGACAGAGTAGACAGAGAAGGGTCGAGAACCAGAGGACACAGATTTAAGGTGATTGGCAAATGAACCAAAAGCGACATAAGAAAAAACTTTTTTATGCAGTGAGTGGCAAGGATCTGGAATGCACTGCCTGAAAGGATGGTAAAGGCAGACTCAATCACGGCTTTCAAAAGGGAGTTGGATAAGTACCTGAAAGAAAAAAATTTGCAGGGCTACGGGGAAAGGCGGGGGAGTGGGACTAGCTCAAGTGCTCTTGGAAGGAGCCGGTGCGGGCTTGACGGGCCAAATGGCCTTCTTCCGTGCTGTAACCATTCTATGATTCGGTTGCTTTGCGCCGCCTGTTAGCACCCTAAGAGAGCGCTAATGGGGTGTCAAGCAACTAGCGCTTGGGCGTGGCGATGTTTGCGCCGCTCGCGAAATTGACCAGACATTTTGCAGCGGCGCTAAACACTACTGCCACGATCTCCTGCGCCCGCAGATCATGACACCAGTCAAGTGTGCAACGCCCTGGTAGCGCCCCGGACCAGATATTGAGTGGTGCCCCCTGCCTTTCCACCTGCCGCTAGCAACGACAGGTAGAGGGGAACGTTTTGCAGTCGGGAAGGGACTGGGGAAGCGCTATTTAAAGGCAGCCGCTTCCTGCCTTTTTTTGTCAGCGACATTTTTGCACCATGCATTCTGAGAGAGAGAGAGAGAGAGAGAGACTTCTGGAGAGATTCAACGCTGTGTGAAGGAGTTTTGGGTACTGAGCAGCACTTTGCAGGTTCATTTTGATTTGACCTTCCTTGCATCGATTTAGAAGAGACTTTGGGGGGCTGCACTCTGAGCTCTTTCCCTGGGTCTCTCCATTGTTCTTTCCAGCAGAATTGATGTACAGGTCTGTCCAGGCCAAGATTCAAGGCTGTAATGAACAGGGTGTGGCTAGAGAGCAAGATCGACCCTCCCCTTTAAGAACTGGCTGGTGCCAGTGTATCTGTGTTCCATTGCTAACTGACATCACCTGAGCTTCACCAGCGCTCTGAGGTAGCGCCTCGCTCCTTGGCGTTAGCACCTTAAGAGAGGTGTGTAGCACCTGATTTAGCGCTCAAATCACTTCCAGGGGCGATAGAAGCCAAGTTTGCAGTCGGAGGCGATAATTAGCATCAGGCGCTAAACTTTGCGCCCGGCCGATAATTGCACCCCAAACGGAGCGATACCGAATTCTCCCCCCTATGATTCTAGTGGGAGTATAGCGTTGGCTCCAACGTAGAGATAATGGTGATTTTGTTCTTTCTTAAACTGAAGCCTGAAAAAAAGCTCAATGTGCATTCACATCATTCATAAACTCTGATAAGAATAAGTTATACATTGTGTTTCTTTATATAAATATTGTAAACCAGGGCAAAAACACCATCACAGAATTCGAACTTCTCCTGCCAATCCTCCAATTTTCTTTGCATATGAGCCAAGATGGTGCTGTGCTTTGTGTTGAAAGATACTGCAGCTAAAAGCACTCATTGGCAGTTTTTCAGTGCTGCCATCAATCACAGATCTTGCAGCACACACAAACCATTGGTGATATCTAACTGAGCAGCTGGAAAACACCCCAAAATGAGCTCACTTGCAGCTCTTACTGAACTTTATTGCAGGTCACAAATGTTTTCCCCAACATTACAGCTTGCCTGATGCATACAACTACAACTGCTTCCTTTTGGGTTATCGAGGTGGTTTGACATATCTCCAATCACACAACCTGAATCAATTCACTTACCAATGAACTGTCAAAAAATAAACAGCAGCTACCAACAGTGCATTTCATCTGAAATTGTGGTACAGGCACTCCTTTTGTTTGGTCTAGTTACTTCAACATATCCAAACTACATTTTAACATATTCCTAGAAGGCTTTATACTGTATGCTAGAAACTACTCAATTAAAACCACAGATTGATAAAAACAGTTGCATTTTTTAGTGGGAAAAAAAACAAATCAAATTGCCTGTTACTTTAAGAATGTCCTCCCTGCTTCGTCTGATGGCTTGTTATTATACTTTAGATTCAGACCATTTGAGTTTTTTGCACTCTCAAATATAAATGTATCCAAATGCCTTTGTATTAAATATTAATATCATTATGTGAGGTACATGTTTCATTGAAAACTCATTGCAAGTGCCTGCAGTAACTGTTTTTCCTGTTGGCACAGTGATGGATATTTTCAATTTTAAAGGTGCTACACAGTATGACACACAACAGCTGCTGCTTGATAGAGAATACCACACTCTGATTGCACAATTTGGCCAACACATTCCCATAAATTGCTCAAAATGTTTTCTGAATTTTTATCATCCACCATTTTTTCCCTGAAAATTTCAAATATTAGAATTTTGATCATTTTCAGGTTCAGGCCTTATGTAGTCAGTGAGCTGTGGGCACCAAATGGGACCTTTTCTGTTTTTGTTTCATATTTCTAGCATTTTGCTTTTTAACCTCTTTTCACAAACTTTCTTTCAAAGCTGTTGAGTTAGTGAGGTTGTAAAATAGTTTAGAAGTACATGCAGAATAATGGATAGCCAGGAGCGACTTAAAACGCTTTAATCAAATTGTACATTTGTGAATATCCTCTGCATTCAGGTATCTTGTTGTTTAGATGGACCTCTGTGGGGTATTTGTTATTTTTATGTTCTACTCAAGCCAACCCAAGCACCCCACACACCCGCCCCTTCAATCACCGTCTGCCCCACCTGTGACAGAGACTGTAGGTCCCGCATTGGACTCAGCAGTCACCTGAGAACTCATTTTTAGTGTGGAAGCAAGTCATCCTCGGTTCCAAGGGACTGTCTAAGAAGAAGATTTTTACGTTCTACTCAATATACAAACATGGAAAAATATACAAATTATATACTATTGGTCCTCACAGATGACCCCATATAATAGACCTCACCCAGCCATATCTGCTCTTTCAAAATATCTCTTCTGAATCTATTTCATGTGGTTCATCCTTTTTGTTGTTTTATTTTTCATTTTGTTATATTTTTCTTTAATGGTAATTTCTTTTTCTCTCGTCGCCACTTCACAATGTCTCTGTATCTTTCCCAATCAAGAGGTCGAGCAGCAGCGTAACCTGTGCCCTATTTTGTAGAACTTGTTATTTTTAGTTTTTCTTTATGTATTCATCAATGTGGAGGAAGTCAATACCTGAGCAATGAAAGTTTTTCCACACCAGGAGGTATGGTCTAATGATCCAAGCCCCACAGCGGAGGTGGTTCTCTAGCTTAGCCTTGGAATGGACAGACCCCGACCCCCAATTTAACCACTGACCTCCACTAGATACCTGGTACCCAGTGAAACCCCTGCCCCCACCCCTTATTGTGACCTGAGTCTTGTGACAAGGAATTACCTTGACCATTAGCAATCACAGCTAAGTATGAAGAATTCTACAGTTGTGTAGGGCCTTCCACATATGCATCGGCAAGTACAGTGTAACCTAGAAATCAGCTTCTGCTCTGTTATGCCATATCAGCCATGACTTGAGAAAGTGTGCTTGAAATAAACAAGAAAGTATTTTTTTAGTTTTGTTATGCATTATCAGTATCAAGCACATCAGGTACAGCACAGGTCAGATGCAGAGAAAAGCTCTTGCACACCTCTCCCAAATAGCTTATCTCCAATCAATAGAATCTCCAAAAGAACTCCCCCATTTACAGTTCCCATGCCTATCACACTTACAGCCTCTCTGGGTGACATGGTTAATTCAGTGTCAATTAACAACAAAATAAAAAGACCTTGCTTCAGACTAGCCAAAATGATTTCATATAGAACACTTACAGCCAGTAGAAAGTAAGCTTTCATGGCATCAGTTTGGGCTAAATTGAAACCCACATCCTAGAGGTGATGCACAGCATGCCAACCTCACTTCACTACCCATCATTACAAAAATTCTGTTACAATGTATGATCACCATATTTATACTGAGCTGGTCTGCTGTATATATTACTTTTGTGCAAATTTAGTTGACCAACAGTGTTCAAAAATAACAATTTGATTGGTTTTGGAAACCAGAGTTCAGACAGTAACCCAACAGACCATGTATGCTTTTCAGTTTAGTAACAGGCTACCAAATACAATTTGGACTGCTGTTAAATCTTGAGGTTGCAGCATCCGAACTCCGTCTTTGAGTGTGGCCATCATTCTGAAGATATTGAGAGAGATAGCCAGAATTAATGGGACAAATTGTGTGTCAAAAAAATTAGAGTGAGTTGCATGGAATTTCAGTAGGCTGCAGTTGCCTTTTAAGTACTGGTGAGATTTGTTTAAACATGTGCTTTACAAAACATTTGGAATGCAGTTTTCTTCTTCATATGACTGTTTTGCATTATTACCAAGAAGCACTCAACCACAGACACCACTTGCATAACTGAACAAGTGGTCCACAAATTCTTAGGAATTTTAAGTTTACACCGGTAAACAAAGTTCTGAGCATAAGTTGATATTGACTTAGATTTTCCTTCCTTTCTTTTATACTCACATTTCCCGCATCTCTATTGACTTCTGGAGATACCATAGAAACATAGAAGATATGTAAGATTTCGAAATAATTTACAGCTCCGAAGATTAATTTTTGATTAAAGAATCCCTGGGTGATTTACCTTTATAAAAATCCAGGGATCAAAATGGCTGTCAGACCACATGGCCAAAGGCAAAGGACTTGGAAACAGCTTGTGTGTGTGTGTCTGTGAAGAAAGGTTCAATGGCAGTCAAATCTGTCAATCAAAGGGGAGTTTCCCCCCGCCCTGCAGCAGGGCAATCGATGCCTGTTTACAGAACGTTCTACAATGTTGACTCTAAGATCAAGTGCTTGAAGCTGCCAGCATGAACAAAGGAACTTTGTTTGCTAAGCACACAAGGCTGTCAATCAATTGCGGTTCCAGATGATCACAGGACAATGCTTTGTTTACAAAGAAATTGAATGCTATTAGCATTTATTTGTATATCAAGTGGACACATCCAAACTGAGGAGAAACCATTTAAATGAATGGGAGAACACATTCAAACCCATTACTGGACAATGGGGCAGTTGGATCCCTTTTGTTTTAGCCCAGAAACATCCGGATCTGGGCGGGCCCCAAATGGGGGTATAAAAGATAGCTTCCCAGAAGCTCTCTCTCTCTCTGGCCTCGTCTCCGTGTGCCTCTACAGCGTGGGAGCCTGCCTGAGGAGGTAGAACACCAGCAGTCTACTTTTAAAACACTGGGGTGTTTCTTACTTCGGGGCAGTGAAGATCTAAGTTTGCAGGGCACGGAGCAGGCATTTCCAGTGGTGAGCATATATTTTTCTGGCCTTCCACAAGGCAACTTAGGATAGGTATAGGGGTGGGAATTGAAGGGAATTTTGTTAAGAACTGTGATTTTAGTCGATCTTCCCTCGTTGTGTCCGTTTCTCCTCCCCTATTTAAGTAAGACAGTGTTGCACCTAGCAGAGAAGTGCTATAGTGAACACTGAATTCGGTATTTAAAACTGTATTAAAAAGGAGTAGCTGTTTCAAAGTACTGTATTTAAAACTGTATTAAAAGGAGCGTTG